>NC_136765.1:24550165-25007338 GCF_947034865.1 Barbatula barbatula
CTCTGTCTCTCTCTCTGTCTCTGTCTCTGTCTCTGTCTCTCTGTCTCTGTCTATCTAGCTGTCTCTCTGTCTCTGTCTATCTAGCTGTCTCTCTGTCTAGCTGTCTCGCTCTCTCTGTCTATCTAGCTGTCTCTCTGTCTAGCTGTCTCGCTCTCTCTGTCTCTCTCTATACTATATCTATCTCTAACTCTATAATATCTCTAACTCTATAATATCTCTAACTCTATAATATCTCTCTCTCTATAATATCTCTCTCTATAATATCTCTATCTCCCTCTATACTATCTCTATATCCCTCTTTACTATCTCTATCTCTAACTATTTTATTATTTATTTAATAAAAGTTTTTCTTTGCTTTTTTCAATTTTAATAATGTTCTTATATGTATCAGAAATGTAAGAAATATTCATTTATAGAAGTAGTTATTTTGAACAGTATGTCAATTGTTCAAAACTCATGATTAGCTTAAAGCGACATTGATAATAAATTCCTTTTGGTTTGATTTTGTCTGGTGTAATTTTATATTATAGTAAAGTAGAAAAGAAGTATAAGACTGTACTAATGGGTCAGATCCATTATTGCATTTTCTTTTATAGAAAGCTGTTAGAAACACAAAATATGTTTTTAATAGTTTATTAATATCATATTAAAACGCAAAAAACAAAGAACTAGCATAAAATGCACTACAGCTTAGCAGAGACTTTCAAAAGGAGCATATTTCAAAGAGCAATGTCTGTGTGTGTGTGTGTGTGTGTGTATATAAATCATGTGTGTTTCCAGGTTAGCTGGCCACTTCTGAGATATGGTGGATGTTGGAGAGGGTGAGCTGAGCTTCTTGAGTGGGATACGAGTTTCTGCTCTGCAGCCAAAGTTTCCCAAAAACTCCTGTGATGAGGATCAGGATGAACAGAAGACCACCAAGCACAAACGTCTCCACAGGGGGCACATCTAGACCTAAAAGAGTGTATATTCATGACTGCAGGAAAAAGTCAACACAACACATCAAACATAAGACTTACTCTGACTCTCTGTGTCTACACTGAGCCTTCTGATTGGTCCGTACGAGACCGTGTGTGATGATGCAACATCCCTGCGTGTTCGTACCGACTCGTCCTCATCGGTGCAGTTCTGTGAATCATTGAGGGGTACAAGGAACAAGGAAAACATCTTATCTTATTAATAATCTATAATCTTATTCTTGATTGATTATTGTATATAAGATTTATTGATCTCTTATTGAGCTCTGTTTTACAAGTATCAGTGGTGACTTACAGGTTGGCACGTTCCTCCTGTGTTATGACAGAGCTGAACGTTGCAGTGGAGGAAAACATCCGTGTAGGAGCTGCCAACAAATTTAAACATTTGTATCCTGAAAAGAGCCTCCGGGCCTCGACCGTTCTTCATCACGTCCAGCGTCTGGTCATTCCGTAACACCGGACAACTGATTTAAAGAGAAAAGTGGGTCAGATTTATATTTGTAGATTACGTTTGGGAATGATTTTGAGTTGAGCTCATACAGTCAGTAACGTCTCGTTTCTGGAAGGTGAGAATCTGAGTCTGGGTTGTCAAGGGCGGGCACAGCTGTTAAACTGAAATGCACACGGCTGCAGATTATAGTCACGTGATTTAGGCTGCATACTTTTTGAGATCCCTAAGCAACAGTCCCAGCAACGTGTCCCGACAACATCTTCTGACACCGATGGTGATAAGGACTAAAGGTATTTAAACTCGAGTGAAAGACAAATGAAGGGTCTTTCACACCGATTGTGAAAAATAAGTTTTAATATGAGTAAATTATATTATTGTTTAATATTTAAAGCTGTAATCTGTGCTGTTGAAATTTATCTTAAAACAAACAAAATGGGCTGAGAAAGTACTTCAAATTTATGTTTAAAGCTAGTTAAGGTAAAGTCTCCTTATGTAACAATGTTTTATTATTTGAGTTTCCCGTTAAATATCATTAATGACTCCAACCCACATCAAGTAAAGTACGGAATGTAATGTTTGATTTTAAGTTTAAAACAAAGATGGCGACAGAGAGGCAAAAGTTATGGATAAAAGGATACTTTTTTCATATATTCAAATATTACATTCAAAGCAAGTTTGTGTCTTTTTAAAAGCCAACATGATTAAATCGAGTCATCTTTGCAAAGTGCGACAGAAGAAATGAAGAGACCACTTCATTTTGTTACCAGTATTTCTGCATTTATTTGTGATCTGTATGTAGTCTTTGGTGAAAGATTAAGAGACCACAAAGACGCATAAAAGTTGTGGGGAAAAAACTGGCTTATTCATTCATTTTTGAACCGATCCAAAAATCCATGTAAAACCTTAGTATTGTGTTGTTTAACATGAGTATTAACGTGCTTGCTTTGTTGTATTAAAGATCAGCTGACATTGCATCTTTTGTTCTTTCGACCAAATGTAGATAAATAATTTTTAAATAACCTATTTGATAAAGATTTTTATACGTTGAAAAAAAAAAAACGAGTTGCATTTTAATTTACTATCATTTTGGACCGTAGGTATGAATATTTGCAGGGGAAAGACAATGTAAAAAGCAAAGGCCTGTCAAACCATCTCATAACCGGTGTTGGGTGGTACTAGTTACTAAATTATCAGTTACTGTAATTTAATTACTTTTCCATTGAAAAAGTAAAGTAAGGAATTACTTATTTTTTCTGTAATTTAATAACAGTTACTTCTGATGTAATGAGCGAATTACTTTGTGTAATATATATCTGTACTATAGTGGAATTGACAACAGAATCCAAAGTCTAACTTTAAAATCGGCGCTTTAATGTATAATTCTCACATTTGTAATACTTTGGTCTGTTAATAATTTGACTTTCTGTAGTTTTATATAATTTATTTGAATGAATTAAAAGAGCCGTTCCATGTCTATCCTTGAATCGCTTGACTAATCAGTTGATACAGGATATAGGAAGTCATTAGCAATAAGTAATGAAATACTTTTTGGAGAGAGTCATATGAACGGTAATCTAATAACACTATTGAATATGTCATTAGTAACTAGTAATTCATTACTTTTTAAGAGTAACTTGCCCAACACTGCTCAAAACAAATATCCACAAACCTTTCTCTGATGAAGATGTATTGAATGTTGCTGTAAGGGTCATTGGTGGGTGTGGCCCAACATCGCTCCACTCTTAAAAACAGATTCGCCGGAACCTGCGAGAGTCCGAAAAGATTTGTCATTAATAATCAGGCACATTTAAAATAGTGACTTGGTCCGAAAACATTTAGTGCTAGACAGATATTGAGCCGAATATAGAGGACAGACAGACAGAAATGTTCTAGTTCTCTATTGACATTTGGTACGGTGGCATTACTTGAAATGTTTTCTCCTCTGGATGAATTTATTACCCCGTGTTATTCTTCTCGGATAAAAGTGCAAGCAGACAGCACTGACTACTAATTCTGAACAAAACCGTCAGGAAGCGAACATTCCCACAAAACCAGACATTATTTTAAACAGGGACCTTAACCGTAGAAAGCTTCAATTCTGTCTGAAAACAAAGATAACAAATAAGTTTTAGACGCCGCCTGCAAACGAAAAAGCTTGTAGTGTGTATTCTGCTCAACACCAACCATGTAAACTTTGACATAGATGTTGTCCTCGAGTGTGAGAGAAGGAACCGTGGTCCATTTATCCTGAAACTCTTCATCTTTATACAGCAGCATGGAGACGGAGAAATTCCCATCTTCTGTGTTGAGCGTGATTGTCCTGCGGGGCGGAGAATGTTTAAAGGTTCGCTGAAGAGGGCTTAGAAGTTTAGCTGGCTGAATGTTGACTGAAACTCTTGAGTTAGACCCAGGGCTTTCTTTTTGTGTTTACATTCAAATAAATAACCAGCGTGAGGCTCGGCCTTTGTAAGCTTGGAGAATTAGCGATAATGAAAGACATTAATGCATGTGGAGTGCTGGATGAGCTTTGAACCGAGAAACGGAAAATTCATTAAACCGATGATGTCATGAGCAGTAAAAGTTCACCTGACATCCACTCGGATCAAGTTCTCGCCGTTTTGCTGCTGGACCATGTAGTTTAGGGGGTATCGGCAGCCGAATGTGATGTTGATGTAGCTTCTGGTGATGACGTCAGTTTCGTTGTTCCGGATGGAGTTGGTGAACACGATGTGAGTGTCGTCTGATGCCTAGGGGAAAAAAAGGGACGCAGGATCTATCAGCTGCCTAGCAACACCTCGGCAACCCTACAAAATGTCAAAATTGTGACTGTAAAAAAATAAAAAATTTGAGATACACTGACGTATCGGCCAGTAATCGGTTGTGGTTGATAAAAGCCAATTTTTACACCATCGGTCGCTGGTTTGATCAAAATAGGAGAGAAAAATGAATGCATTTTTGCTCTGTGTATAGAAAATGTTAAGAAACATCACCAGTTTGACGTTCAGTATTAAAAGTCGTTAAATGAACATTCGTAAAAATTAAGAAATATTAATGTAATGGTCAGAATTTAGGGATAGTTTACCCAAAAAGGAATAATCTGTCTTCATTTACTCACCCTCAGATTATTCCACACCTGTAATTTCCCCCGTTGACTCCCTGCTATGGCAATAAATTGGGGACGAGCACTGTTTGGTTACTAACATTCTTCCAAATATCTTCCTTTGTGGTCGGCAGAACAAAGACATTTTCTATCGTGTGGAACAACCCGCATCGGCAGTTATCACTCTGAATAATCGGCTATCGAATCCGTGTAAAAATTTAGTATCGCTGCACAAAAAAAACTACATTTAATGTTGCTGTCACACAGAATTGTTTGCTTTAACATGAATTGTGTTCCACGTTTCATTAATATCCATATTAGCATGTTCATCTGCATGTAAAATAGCAATTGAAGTTTTTACGGCAATACACAAAGAAACATCTCAGCAACCACGTAGCAATGCAAATACGTGACCCTGCCCGGCTAACGTCTCAAAATGTAATTATGACATAACGAGCAACAACGTTTGATTTCAACCGTTCATCTCACTATGATTTCAATCTTTGACATGTTCTTACTAAGTCAATATTAAAGACATCAAGGTTATATCTTTACACTATTTAGGATGATTTTATGTCAAAAAAACTGCAAATCACCAAAGAATGACTTTATCTGGGTTTTCACAAGCCAGGTCACATATAAAAACCTAAAATAGTTTTCAAACTAACCTCCAACCTATTTTAAACGCTCAAGGTTTTATCAACAACAACACATATTTTTCTATATCTATATTAATGCATTTTGTCCAATCTAACTACAACCTAATAACATCTGAACAGTTTAATAACGTCCAGTCGACATTTACGGGCCAATAAATGTATAAGCTAAAGGGCAACATAAGGAAGCTCACCATTGAAGGGGCCAGACTACCCCCCACCGCATCCGGTAAAACAAACTTTATTGCCACTTTATCTCTCCGACCATTAGAAACACACCTCCTGATTTACATGTCGACAAACATGTTCGCAACAATGCGTGTCACGTCTAGACACAAATGATGGCATTGTTTTGTTTGCATTTAAAGGGATAGTTCACTCAAAAATAGAAATTCTTCATCATTTACTTAAACAGGTTTGGAATGACATGAGTGTAACTTTATTTCTTCAGCAGAACACCAAAGAAGATATTTGGAAGAATGTTGGTAACCAAACAACACCGGCCGATGTGACTTCCATTGTATGGACACAAAACCACAGAGACAGAGTCAGTTTACAACCACATGAGGGTGAACAAATGATGTTTCTTTTTGGGTGAATCTCTTAATAATGGAAGTAGATTACTTAAACGAGTGTGATTTCTCTTGTCTAACCTTAAAACAACAATGTGCATGGAATCTATCCCCTCTCGACGCTGTGTTAACCTTTTACTGGCTTTACAAGAAATAGTCCTGAGAGAATCCTGAGAAGGTCTCTCAACGATACTCGTGGTCTCGAGTGCAGATTTATGTCAGAGTGAAGCTTGGGTTGTGGTAGTGCTCTTCGAGGCGGGCTGTAGGGCCAGATAAAAGAAGAACTATAAAGTACGACGCTGAATTATGGCCGGCCTATTCACCGCCGCTGAAAACACGGTGATCATTTCCATATAAATCAGGATAATTTAGAGCCGCATGGATGTCTGCCCCCACCGAGCTCTGAAAGCACTCCGGCCAGCCTATTTGGAGGGACTGAACAACACTCCACATTTGCATTCTGGGAAATAAATAAATGTATGCCTAAAAAGGACATTAAAAACCCGCTCGTAATATAATGCACATAATGATGAGCACGATACGGCAATAAACACACTTAGTGTTAGTATCAGGATGGTTTAAAAGGTTTGACGCACGCACGTGGACACTGTAGCCTATGAAGAGATTGTAAAACGGGAGAATTTATTGTTTGTATTTTTAGGTCTAACAGCAAAAGACGCTTAATTTGTAGCTCGTCTCAATGCAACAACTGTTTACAACCTTTTAAAGAGACTTTAATGTTCTGACACGCATGCGAGTTCTTCACTCCCAGAGGTTTTAAAGGAGTAAATTTATGATTATACACATTCCACGCAATCTTGTTAAGGAGACGAATGAGATTCACCATAATAGTGCCGCAGTCTGTGAGGTTGGCCTTGATGCTGAAGACGTAATCGTCCTCGACCTCGACGCCTCGACATTCAGGATGGTTCAGATGCAGATCCCAGACCTGAGGAGGGATCAGTCCAACGAGTTTAAACAATGATTTATCGCCCGTGACATGGTTGATCTGTGATATGCAAACGTACATAAATAGGAGGGTCCTTGTTTAGAAAAAACGCGCTGGGAATGATGACCCGCATCTGCTCGTTGGTGCAGATGACAGTCTCGTTGAGTTCTGCATGAAGAACAAGTTATCGTGAACATCACAGAAAATACAATGTGAAAACGATATGAGCATCATGTGTCATGGAAAAATACGGTTATACATACAAGTCAAAATATACAATAGTTAAATAGTTAATAGTTAAACTTCACCCCAAAATGAAAATCCACTCATCATTTACACGCCCTTAGATTGTTCTTAACATGGATACATTTCTTTGTTTTGCTGAACACGAATGTCAGATCTCATAGGAAAATAAATACTATGGGAGTCAATAGGGGGTCAAATTTTTCCAGATATTTTCCTGAGTGGTTGGCAAAACAATGACATTTATGTTTGGAGCCATAAGGGTCAGTAAATGATGACAGGATTCTCCTTTTTGGGAATCAATTTAATTCAAAATGATTTGATTTTACGACGACCAAGAAGCGTGTTTGCATTATTCACTTGTATAATGTTTTATTATTACAAAAAGAAACGAATCACGTGTAACACTTTATTACAAAGTGTCTAAATATTTGACATATAGAAAATATAATTCATGTGATTTCAATATATAGACTGTAAAATGTGATCAATAAGTCATGGCAAAATATGTTTATACATTAAGAATAAGCTTAGCTCTTTTTTAAGTTACAGCAACCTATCCGTAGTCAAAACAGAAATTACGTATTTATACTACATTTTTAACACATTTTCACTCTGTACTTTATATATTGAAATAATATAACTACAAAAAATGCAACAGTAAGAAGTAACAAAACAAATAAAAGCTCTTTTAAGATTTATTTCACTTACATGTGTTCGTTTTACCATTATATACAGTATCTGCCATTAGTTTGTATATAATATAAAAAAAGTATTTGACAATAATAAATATATTTATGTCTTTGCGGGTGTAAAATCGGACTTGCCTTCTTCATACTGCACAGCAGAAGTTGTCATCCATATCGAGAACAGAGACCACATCAGCACGGTGACAGGTGTCATCTTTACTGAAAATTCTGAAATGTACTTCCCAAACTTTCAACCGTTTCTTCAAATCTTCTCGGTTACTGTATCTCCTCAGCTAGCTGTCAGACGCAGCGTTTTCCGTCCGTCCGTCCCTTCGACACGCAGCTCTAATGAAGTGGGAACCTCCACCAGCTCTGGAACACAAGCTTGAATGATGTTCTCCACAACAATGAGATTCCTCACATGAATGGAACGGGTTGAGGGAGTTCCAAGGTAACAACCACCAACTAGGTTTGGGACGAAAACACTACCGACATCCCACTTAGGAGACGTCGCACTGTACCGTTTCGTGCGTCGGTCGACAAGGAGTTTGTTTGTCATGAAAAGGGTATGGAGGAGCAGGGGTGGCATCTGGTTTTATCCCACTCTTTTGTCTGAGCGGGTTTTTAAAGGCCACGGCAAAAACTTTACTGTTTCGGGAACCCCAATGACGGTCTTGAATAGAAATCCTGTCACGTTGAGTCAAGGACAGTTCACTGACACCTTGGATTGATGTCTTTAGGACTTTCTGGACACAGGGAGGCCAGTTAATGGGAATGAGGGAGTGTTGGATGCCAAATTCAAAATGATGCTTTTGAGATCTATGAAGAAGATCTGTTAAGACCTTATGAAGGAGAATCCTTTTAAATCACAAACAACATAAACATTATTATATTATATATTGAATAAACACCCCTTTTAGTGAATAAAGGTGATGTAAGTTAATTCTCATTTTGTGCCTTTCAAACCTGTATGGATTTCTGTCTTCTGCAGAGCACATAGATATTTTGAAGAACGTTGGTAACCAAACAACATTGGCCTCCTTTGTATAGACAAAAAAACACAGTGATGTTTCTCAAAATACATTTCGTCGTGTTCCACAGAATAAAAAGCACATTAAAAAATAGGTTTGAAGGGACATGATGGTGAATTAATCAAAGAATTTGTATTTATTTTGGATGAACTGTGACTTTAATGTAAAAGATATAATCAGTTTCTTTGTCCGTCCTTGAACAAGGTACTCCTGCTATACAATGTCTTTGTGTCCCCTTACTATGGTTTTACTTTTTACAAGAGCTTTTTATTGGATGAGCTTTAGGGACATTGAATCACGTGTCTTTTGTCTTGCAAATAGCACCAGCTACAATGTTTTAAATGGTCTGCGGACACCGGAAGAATAGAAGACACACGGACACACACCAGCGCTGTAAAGTTTGTCATTCCATTGTCTTCCTCAACATCACGGGAACAAAGTAGCTGTTAACTACAAAACACTACAACAAAGACATCACGAGTGGAGTGTAATTCAAAACATTATGGTTATTGCGGTTTATTTCTGTTTTGAACAACTTCACATCACAGTTTGACAAATATGGATCTTTTGTGACATTACGGGTTTCCTATACAAAACTTTGTGACTAAAATAACAAATACAGTGTTGCTAACGTTAAAACCAGCCTTCTGTACATCATGCAGAACTTTACAAAATAGTTGAAAAATAGTTACTTTATACACACCAAAGGGGGTAATAAAATGTAAACGAATCAATGAGACAATCTACATAAAACGGACACAACACTGTTAAGCTATGTGGTACATCAATGAATAAATTACACCATGGTATAGGCCGTACAGAACGGGGAATGTGCAAAGCAAACATACAGTCGTTGTTATTGTAATGTTCATTATTACTGCTTTTTAGACGGGCAGGTCCGGCGGTGAGCATCAGTGTAACGTTTACTCAAGCGCTTCGCCGTCCTCTGTAAACAGCTCGGCCAGGTCTGCCACGGTAAACACAGAGGCCTCCGAATGTTTCATGGGTGTAGAACTGTGACTGAAGGAGAAGTCAAGGTCAACAAACTGTTAATCTACAAATAACTCAAGTAGACAATTAGCACGTCAAGAACCCTTGAAATGATTTGATCAACATTTCATATTGAAACAAGAAGGCAGGGAAAATTTTGTGTTTAAAATCTGTTAAAGTAATTGCAAAACCACACATTTGTGCCATGCAAGAAAATGAATCATTTCCATTTCACTTTCTTTGTAACACATTGATGCTAAAGACACCCAACGAATCACAATGTGCCTCTTGCTAGTGCTAATTGGAGACAGGCGGTATTTGTTATTGTTACTGATTTCAAGGTCATTAAAAAAATGTTTAAATAAATGTAATAAAGGAACTCACGCCTTTTCTGCTGTTTTGAGCATGGCCTGCATCCGCTCCTCAATGGTGGACTTGATCAGGAACCGATGAACAAACGTAGGTCTGTAGAATTAAAATAATGATTAGAAATCAATGACTTCCATTACATCACACAGGCATTGTAGCTTTCCGATTCATTTATTTTTGCCATTTTTCTACTTTATTCACAGATATGTATACATAGATGCCACATTCAACTGATACAGACTAAACAAGTTGAAACGGTACATTTCTGTTGCTGCCATCACTCACAGTAAGGATAAGTTTTAAAGACGGTAAAACCCCTCAAAAATCAAAATCCTGAAGAAGTGGTATAACCTTTCTATAATGTTTGGGTCTATTCAACAGCACGTAACATTTTATATTTATACACGTGGTTTTGACCCTTCCAATATGGCGGATGACTTTCCGGCCCATAGAAACAGACGCCTGTGAGACATCTACGTATATACACCATTGCTTTTATAAGTGTGGTTGGTAATAAAAAATGTAGACAAAAGGATAGGGTGAAAAAGGGCGGCACATGATCAGGAAATGCCACGAGCTAGATTCAATGTAATGGCCATATGAGCATCGCAGCTCATTGTGTCTGTAACGTGCTAGCTGCTTACGACGCAGCTATGACCCTACGACTCCATGTGTGATTGACCAGGGTGATGCTTACTTGGTCTGACCAATCCGATGCACTCTCCCGATGGCCTGCAGCTCGTGGGCGGGGTTTAGAATGGGTTCCACCAGCACCACGTGCGTCGCCTCGATGATGTTCAGGCCGTTTGAACCCGTGTGCAGCGGCAGCAGCAGGATGTTGATATTTTCTTCATATTTGAACGCACTCAGGTTCTCCTGGTAAATGCAGCCCTTGTTAATTTCATTAATTATTTTACACTTAAGTCAGTTGTAAAATGTCTAACAATTTGTCTGTGTATTAAGTTAAGCTTTTAAGTTAAAAGGTTTTAACATAAAAAAAGAATTGAAGGGTTTTCAGCCTATATAACATTGTTTGTGCAGCTGAAACAAAAATGTCATTGTAAAAGTTGTGCTAGCTTATATGGCTATGTTCAGGTTTAGTTATTAAAAATAAAACCAAATAAGGCAATTAAGATAAAAAACCTCAATAGAACCAACAGTACAAAACAAGATCCTCATATAAGTGATATTTATATGTAAAAGAATCAAATATATATATATACATATAAATAGAAGATAAACCAGACCTGAAACTTGTGAATCCCGTTGATCTGCGCAAACTCCATGTTGTTGTCGAAAAGTGCTTTTGCAATGATGTCCAGGACGCCCTGCCACTGTAAGACGAGGAATACACGTCAGGTCACAAGGTTACGAGCTTCGGTCTGCTGTTTGATGTAGTAACTCATTTAATGAGAGCGTTACCGTGGAGAACACCAGAGACTTGGCTCCCGGGTCGCTCATCTGGATTTTCTTTAGGACTCGAACCACAGCTTCGACCTTCGTGGAGTGGCTACCCTACAGGGTAAAGAGATTACAGAGATACATTCACGCTGTCATCCAATAAATCATTTATAACCTGCCTGAAAAACGTCACTCCTATTTTACATACATTGTAAAAACATATATTAGACATCTGAATAATAAAAGAATGTGAGAGGATCTGACCTTCACGGGGATGTCCTGGCCCTGGTTGGCGCTCTGAGTGGTGAAGACGTAAGAGATTTCTGAATGTGAGGTGGTCTGTCGACATATGGCACACTTTATGGCTCGCCGTCGGTTGCCGACGCTGTACTGCTCCACGATGATGGCGATGCACTCGTTACAGAAACAATGTCCACAGGTGAGTACGGCCCACTGCAGACAAATACACAAAAGTCACTCAATGATTTTTCTCTATACATTGAAAATGCACACACACAACAACTACTTTATATTGGACTTTTTTGAAACCAAATATTTCCATGGTAAAATGATTTAAAAAGCCAATTTTAGCTAATAAAATTGTTTAAAAAATGTCGTGTTTGGTTTAGCCTTCTACAAATTATTTCCTGAAAGGACTAAAGTTTTTTTTCATCTTTCCAAATTTAGTTTTCAATCTTTTCTTCAACATCAAGAAATTGTAGGCAGAAAGCCTTTTTCATGTAACTGAACTAAACTCTAAAACAGGAAGTGACATCTTCGGTTTCATTCATTTTTTTCAAACAGGTTATTTATTTTACCTCCTGACCCAGCGGGCGAGCACAGATGGGACACGGTTCTGGATTCACACCACCTGTTGATTTGTCCTGGGACTGAAAAACTAAAAGTCATCAGTTGGGACGGTTCAGTTTACCTACATCCCTCATTAAAAGACCTCAAAGTCTAAAACACTAAACCCAAAATAATACTGGTGTGGCTAGACATACTTTTAACTAGCTAGCTATTGTTATTTAAACCGTCTTTACTATTTCAAGAAACCTTTATAATTCATAATTTTTCACTTTCAAAATGACAAACATGTAGAAAAAAAACCTATAAGTTGAGCGGTCACCTTCTCCAGGTTTGTAAGGTAGAGAAACTGTCCGAGCTTTTTCTGCAGTTGTGATTTGGCGACTGCTCTGTCATTGATCAGCTTTATTCTGTTCTGTTCCACCTGTTCAGACAAACCGGAAACAGCTCAATATCTCAGTCTAAAATATCAGACAGTGCATCTGATGTGTGGCTCTGTGCTCATCACCTCGTGTGGTTCAATGATGTGCAGTACTTTAGGTTTGGGTTCATCGGGTAAGCGCACGCGCAGACGTTCTGTGGCCATGCCCAGCTCATCTATAGCCGACACGTGATCTCGCAGAGACATCCAGTACTCGTGCAACAGCTGAAGTCAACACAAAACAGCATTTTGCTCATGGTGATCTTCCACAGAACAGATTGGTTTATTCTGGATATACAAATAATAAACCTTATATTCTTTCTTCCAGGACTCAAAGAGCTCCATGAAGGCGTTTCCCTCTTCTATGAGGCCAGACTCCATGCGGCGGATCTTAGCGAAGGACAGAACGGTTTTAAGGGCTCGCTCCGTTTCGCTGGCCGCCCAGAGACCACGACTGGTTGTGGGAAGTCTGTCGTCTACCAGCCCGTCCTCATCCTCAATCATCTCTTCAAAGATGGCCGTCTGCCCTTTGACCCTGCACGAAACACACAAAGAAAAGGAGGTTTGGATTGGTATGTTTGTTTAAATTTCATTCAACTTAATGTATAACTGGTATAACTTACGTATGAGAGAACAGTTTTGACTCGTAGTCCGTAAAAAGTTCATCGGCTTTGCAAAACACACAGCTTAGAAAGATAACCAAAACAAATTATTTTCTTATATGAAACTGAAATATAAGTCACAACTGCTGTTCTGCTTGGTGTAAAAAAACTATTTCAATCTAAACAATAAAAAGATTGTACTTGTTCAGCGGAAGTCGAACGGGTCGCAGGTGGCAAAGTGTCGCTTCCTCGATGACTTGTTGAGACGGCGGTCCTTCAAGCTTCTTTACGGCATCCTGAACCGTTTTCTGAGATTTCATCAAATCATCCATTTGGGTGCTGAGCAAAAACTGGAGACCGCGACCGTCACGAAACCTGTGAAGAAGCAGATGTTCCTTAAAATTCACGACAAAAACATTTATGTGCAAAAAAGATCTAATAGCTAGTAATGGAATGGACGCTGGATTACTTGTCTGCCATTGAAAGCTTGCTGGCTTCTTGTTTATAGCTGCATGTAAGCTCATTTTGGATCCGGCTCACGAGGTCGTCGTCCATGGAGTGCTGGATGGTTTGCTGTACCACGTCGAGCCACCAGGGGGAGCGAAGGTTCACCTAGAGAACCGTTTTTACAATTACAAACCACATCCGGTGGGAATAAAAGCAGACTGTATGATTTGTGAATCGTTACTTTGCGTTTTAGCTCCTTAATGTGCTGAAGAACAGGCTGAAGGTTCTGTTGGGCTTCAGACACCTCAGAATTCACCTTGGCCATGTAATGCTGTTTCAGCTGTTCAGCCTTGAAAAAAAAACAGAGCCTGGATTGATCAGCAAAGCGTGACGGAATTAAAATGACACGACATGACCAGCAGGAGTGACGGAACCAACCTCATCTTTCAGACGGTCATCTCTCAGAGTTGGTGGAATCCCAGGATGCTTTGCATTCAGAAGTTCCATCAGATTGTGAGAAGCATGAAGCCTCTAGAAGGAACGAATACTAAAGAAGATCAGATAAAAGCTGCTTTTTACCCTATAAATAGTTTAACCATTAACAGGAAAGTCAATGTTTAATTTATGTGTTAAATTGTGTGTAGAGATACAGAGAACTTGAACTGAATTGATGTTGGAATTTAAGTAAGAATGGAATTGAAACCGAATTAACCTAGAACTCAGGCTGTACAAAGAAGAAAAATGTGATATGCAATGAGTTATGATAATGCTTAAATTGTTTTTAAAACCTATTTAAATTATAAATCTGAAAATAGTATTTTTGTATAATTATAAAAACACATAACCAACACTGACATGCTTTTAGAAACCATCATATTTTTTTTCTCGACAGTTTTGCATTGGTGTTAAACCTTGACTCCATAACTTTGATGTATCTTGCAGCCCAAATTGGACCCGAATCGCAATGAGAACCGAATGTACCTGAAGTGAATCAGTTTTCAGCCTTTCTTTATGTTCTTCAGATGAGCGCAGCACCTCTCTGTACATCTCTGTTGCTTCCACGAATTCACCTGACAAAGAAAATATTGACATACTTTATAAACATCCACACGAGCTGGTA
This sequence comes from Barbatula barbatula, assembly GCF_947034865.1. Classification (NCBI taxonomy): domain Eukaryota; kingdom Metazoa; phylum Chordata; class Actinopteri; order Cypriniformes; family Nemacheilidae; genus Barbatula; species Barbatula barbatula. The sequence goes on from NC_136765.1 coordinate 24,564,991, forward strand.
AAGCGAACGGGTGTATAACTCACAATACCTCTGATGATGTGGATTCCCGCCAGACCGTTAAGAGCGCACACCAGCTGTCTGTGAGCTTCTTCACACTCCACACGACACTTCTTCTGCAGGGACTTTAACAACTCCTCCATCGTCATTGTGCTTTAATAGGAACCAGAGAAACAAATCAACCGACGTGGACCAAATGAGCACAACCGCGTGTGAATTGTAGGAAAGGCTCGGACCTTTTCTGCAGGGGCAGGAATTCTCCTCTGACGGCCTGCGGGTGACAGCAGGCCTGACGCAGACGCAGCAGCGGGTACAGTATGGTCGACACCGTACGCCTGTCCAAACTGCCCAGCTTCAGTGACCAATCCGAGATCTTCCTCAGCTTGAGAAGAGCATCCTGGGAACAAACCTCGTGCTGACGGTGATAAAAATGTCCCTCCACCGGGGAGAAGTTGAGCCAGTGGATCTCCTCCGTCTGAGGGGGAATCTGGATCTGAAAAGCATGTGAAACCAAATCAAACATGATAAAACGTTGATGCTCTCGCTCATTATCAGATCAGCACAGAGTAAACCTCTAACCTGATCGATGACGTCTTTTTTGGCAGATCGCCATAGTAGTTGACCGATGATGCTGTAGAGAGGTCCCGTGTTGCCATGGCGATATGGACGGTAGAGTAACTGATCCCACCAGTATTTGACCCAGTAAGGGTCGACTCCCAAGAACAGTATGAGTCCATACAAATCTACAACATTAAATAGAATAATAATGACATACCATAAAAACTGATATATGTTCATTATAATGAATTAAATACGTATTTGTTAAAAACAGCGTGAACAACTTTACATAACTTTAGGTCAATCCTTAAAATAACAACAATTGACTGCCCACAATTCCAACATATACTATATTGTAGTATATGATAGTTAATACTATAATTTGTTAATATACTACAGTAATCCGCAGTACTAATTATAATGACCTGATAAACTGTAATAAATATTCACACTTAACTTTAGTTGACTATCTTAAAGGTTAATAACAATAAACTACTACATTACATTATCGCATTACATGTACAACTGTTTTAATAGAATTACAATAGTAAAAAGTGCTTTAAAATTAAAGTTGACTTGATTTGATTGTAATAAACACTGTAGTATACTTAAGTATTTACTATGGTAAACATATTTGTTATACTGTAATCAACAAATACGTTTTCTATAGTAAATACTAAAGTATTCTACAGTACAATAAATAAAAGCAGTTAAGTATTTGTTACAGTGGCTGGATGTACAGTATCCCACTCATTACACTACTCGCGTCATAAATAATTTGATGCAAAATATTATTTTAAAACATATTGTCTCATTTGTAATAAATGTAAAACTGGCATGAAGAGGGAGACAGTGTAGTGAAACACTTAAGCTACATACAGTATAAGAAACTGTTGACTGACCAATCAGAATCTAGTATTCTAAAGAGCTAGGATATACAGATATGCTCACCTTCCAAACCTCTCTGCACAGGAGTTCCACTGACACACCAACGATTCACAGATGAGAGACGCAAGGCCATTTCCGCAGCCTGAATGTGAGATTTTTCAAGGAATAAAATAAACATCCGAGTCATTTAATTTGGAGAATAAAGCAATTGACCGGCTGTTAGACGTCTGACATAACATGATAAACATCTATTGATAAGACATCGATTGAATCACCTTTGCTGTTGTGCACTCCACCATCTGAGCTTCATCCAGACAGATGCGCCACCACTCCACGGCCACCAGAGGACTCGGCACGGCCATGTATCGCTTCTGGTTGCGGAATCGCCGGCCGTCTTTGCTATTGCTGTGGGGGATGTCGACATAATTGAGTTCAGTGCGCAACACGTCGTAAGTAGTGATCACCACATCTTGTTCTGCCAGAATGTGTGGCTGGATAAAACCATGTCTTTTTACGCCCCGATACACCTGTGAAGGAAACACAGATGGGTTTAATGCAACTCAAACTTAATGAATGAACAAACGAATCAGAAAAGGATCCTACCAGAACTCTGAGGGATGATGTGTGGATGTGGCGGTTTATTTCATCCACCCACTGGTGACAGATGGGGCTGGGCGAGATGATCAGCGTGGCGCCGGTGGACACGGGCTTCATGGCCACCAGACAGTGAGGGCAGTAGAACGGTGTGGTATCCAGGTTCTCCTCTTTATAATTCACACACTCAGCGTGTTGCCACAGCAGACAGTTCAGACACTGGACGCGAGCCTTGTAGTCCACCAGACCGAGCTCTCCGCAGATGCACTCGAAGCGGTAATCGGACGTGTTGAACGGGAACAAAGATGCTCTGGTTGGGGTTTCAGGTTCTGGTTTAGAGCTCTCCGTTGCTTCACGTTTGGGTTCATCTTGAAGACACACGGCTGTTTCTTTATCATCTTCATCGGTCATATTTTCTGATGTGTTTTGTTGTGGGTTGTCAGAGTTATTGTGTGACTCAAGAAGAGATTTTTGTTCACTCTTTAGTTCCTCTGTGAGGAGAGGAGGCTCCACGCTGCTCGGTGTGTCTTCAGGATCTGATGCTGTGGTGTAGGAGGTCATGGTCGCCTCTTTCACCTGACCAGAAACCCGTCGAGATGTTCTCACGGGAGTGGCTGTTTCTGTCGACTTCTACATAAAAGAACAATAAGAGGACATTAAAATCCATGCTTCATTCTACAAGAAACTTAACCAATTATAATCTTGTAACCAATTAAAGATGTGTATTTTTTTTATACTACAGATACTCATCCAATCTGGGCCGAGAGCAGTTTATTTTGGTAAATACACTAATGAATGTACTTCTATATTTAATCTATATTTTTTCCACAAAAAAATGATTCTAGAGAAAATCATGGCTCACAGTTCGAGGTGTGGCAGGTTTCTTTTTCTGTTCTCTGTAGTTCTTCCCAAGTTTGAAGGATCCTGCTAACCCTCGTCCTTTGATCTGCTCCACGATGTTGTCGCTCATGAGTTTACTCAAGATTTTCTTTATGTGATTCCGGTTCTTTAGGGTGTCATACTTGTACATGGTTCTTAGATACGTAAAAATGGCATTGACTGATGCTCCCTTCCCAACTTTCATCTCTTGTATCGCGGTCAACAACATCTCACGAACAGCTGAAAATGAGAAAATGTACAAATTCATTTAGCGAAGATCTCATTAAACTTTGACACCACATACCTCATACTATTTACACGTTCAGTTGAGTAAAAGGAACATTTTAATTCTTTGTTAAATGTAAATTGGCAATTTGTACAAACTTAGTGGGAACGGTCAATATTACTTCTAATATCAGAGAAAATAAAGTGGGCTGTCCTGGAGTTGGAAGATCATACAAAGGTATCGATGTTTCTCACCTGGGTATACGATCTTCTCCTTGGGTCTCACCTCACGCTCGATGGTTCTTTGTCTCTCTAATGGAGGTGGAGGGACAAAATAATTCACAGATTGTCCCTGCAAAAGACAAGAGATCCTTTTGGAAGACGCAACATCATATTGAATTCTTCCCTGCCATTTTATGTCACATTACAGGGGTACTGTTTGCACATGTTTTAAATCTAAATTGGTCACAAACATACCACAGGTAACGTAAGAGCACCGTGCTCCAGGTTTTGCCGGGTGTGACACAGAATAAGAGCCAGTACTTCTACAGTTTTCCCGAGTCCCATCTCATCAGCAAGGATCCCGCCGGGCCAGTCGACTCCGGCCAGAGGAAACTCTCGGATCAAGCTGTGATAGAAATCATGAAGGTAAAGTTACAGCTTTTTTGTAGCTCAACTGTTAAAGCATTTTACTAATCTAGCCTTTAGTTTACTAATAAATGATACCAGAATTTTTTTTGCAGTCTTACCATCCGGTGTAGGGATTGTAAAAAAGTTTTTTTCCACAAACTGTGACCACTTCTCGCCAAAGAAAGTGCAATCTTTGTCCTGTAAAACACAAAACATTGTAGATTTCCACTACACCTGCTGAAATAGAACAAATCTATAGACAAAGGCTTAAATAATAAACATTAACCCTGAGAGCCGCTGCTGTTCTTCTTCTCTCTCTTCAGCATCCAGTTGACTGCTTGGCTCTGATAGGCTCTCAGAACCGGGATGAGACCCGGGTGCTGGACGTCAAAGCTGGGCTCCGCCTCCTCCATCTGGTGGAGATGTCTGACATAATCATACAGTTCCTCGACATTCTGACGTTCAAGATCTGTGTCGCACTCCTCCTCCTCATTCTCCATCACTTCTACCACAACAAGAAAACAAAAGGTATCACAAAAGGAACATTGAAGGATATTTTGAACTTGATAACTATGGATCACCACACTTTTCTTTCAGTCTGCAAAAACATGAAATGGGTTTTTTTCTTTGTTTAGCTGATTTAGAAATGATGATAAAATTGATGTTTATTGCATGAAATATTACGGGGGATGATGAAGTCGTAGAACAACTCCATTAATTTCTGCAGTAGTTGGTTGGCTTTTCTGATGCGCCCGTTTCCGTCGCTGAGGAATTCTGGCCTCCCTATCGCCGAATCCAGAAGAAATATTTTCAGCTGTAAAAAAATTAATTATGAAACTTTTTATTTGTTTATATGTGTTTAATAGTGAGCATTTTGTGGTGAAAAAAAAAAATCACAGTAGACTCCGATATTGGTAACGTGACAAGATAGACACCTTCAGGGATCCATCTCCTGATGTGTGACACAGTTGAATGATTTTCCTCTTCTGTAGCCAGTCCAGATCCTCCAGCAATAATCCCCCAAAAGAACACCCCACCGGCACAGGGCAGACAGGACCGGAACTGACCCTCTCATCCTCCAGCTCATGAAAATTTACATTTAAACTCAGTCTGTCACCTCTTTGCTGGAGACAGAAAATATCATCCCCAAGTTCAATAGGAATCTTTGGATACAGGTTAAACTCTCCGATCAGGGCATTCCACCCTTGATCGACAGCTGAAAGGGGCAGTACGCTCAGTTCTGTGGTATCTGGAATTGAATCCTGTGTGGAGCCGCTCGGTCCTTCTTCTCCCTGCTGGAAAAAACAAAACATTATTAGTTTCCATTGCAAATACCATCAACTGTTTACCTGTAAAAGCATTACAGAATTCCTTTATGTTGCGTGATAAAAGTTTTGGCATTTAAAGGGATTCTATTGATTCCTGTCCACCACCAGACAGCATCCCCAATAGATTTCAACACATAACCAGCAGATACCAAGTCCATTATAGTTTCCATTAAAAACAATGTGATTTCGAATATTCATAACAAATGAATGGATTTATGAATGTTGATGGTTTCTATTGTTTTTCAGCTAAATATATAACACTGCCTGACCTCATGCAGGCTTCCCTCTAGCACTGATCCAGACTGACAGCTGTTGGATGTGGTTGGAAATGTCTCCTGAACGTCTTCAGCATCTCCATCAGTTCTTCGATCTTCATGCATGTTCCAGTTCAATCTCCTTTTGGCCTCCTCGTCCACGCGCGCGGGGGGCGCGCGTTTCCTTCTGCTGCTCATTGTTGAGATCTGCAGTGATGCTGTAACAAAGTTGATACTGTTCACACAACACACATAAAAACATTACGAACAATTGTTTAAAACCGTAAATTTTTATTTGATATCTTCTTTATTTTGTATATATTTTAAGCGTAGTTAGATTCAACTTGTAACTCACACTTTTATTTATAACAGATATTTACTAAGCGATACGTATAAAACCGAACCGTTACAACCTATAAATAAACTTAAATACATAAGAACGATTTTTTGTCACGACAGAACGTCAGTGTAAATCAATCAGCATAAAGATAAACATGTAGACAAATATTATACTGATGCAGATTATAAGACGTCGAAATACCACCTTAAAACAGGTGTAAACGCACCTTTTATTCGGCCCGGGATGTGGTGTGGTCAGCAGCGAAGTTACGTCATAAAATAACTTTTATAAGCTTCAAAGCCTCCAAGACATTTTTGTGCATTTATCCGCCATATTTAAAATACAGGAAGTGACGTCAGTTTGACTGAAATAATAGGCGTGTTAGGCGTCGTGCGGCTCTGCACACATCGATCTACGGATGACGTTGAAGTATCGCGAGGAATCATAGAAAATAGCACCTGCATGCGTAGCAGCGTGTTCTCGCGGTCCTTTGACGTCCTACTTCGATTGGTCCGCGCAGCGCCCCACAATGTCCAACGCGCTCTAAATACAAAAACAAAGAAAAGAGCAAACATAAAAAAAACACCGACCGGTAAAAACAAGCGGGATATTAAATTGAAAAAAACGTCTCCATACATTTTAACAACTTGAAATTTAGGAAGGAGTAGAATTACTTGAGCTCATGGCGCAATATAAGTAACAATCTCTGTCAAAATGACAAAAGTAGACAAACAAACGATCATCTGGTGTATTGTGGTAGAGGTAGAGCCCACTATAATGCAACCCATAGCCGAATGACGTGGCAACTGGGCTGATCGATCCTAAAGTATCGATACTCACGATATTTTGTGATTTGGGGATAGTTTAGTACGTCGTATTTATTGAATTGATATTTATTGCAATGTGAACTACTTCTTCCGCTATATCTCCGCTTGTCAAGACATTCCGATCGCTCACTCTTTATAAGGCATGTTAACTGCGGTCATGACTGAAAGAAAAATAACCTTAATCTGGATTTATTTCACTCTAGTTAACAATGATGAAGCTTCATGTTTTGGGTCAATATTACGTGTCAACTATATATTCATGTGACAAGTAGCTGTGTTAAGAGATGTATTTCTCCTATTTCTCCTATTTCTTCTGTGACATTGCACGTTAAGGCGGAGCCAGATCCATAACAGACCTGTCAGACTGGATTTGCTGTAAAAGAGAAACAGAAACAGTCGGATGTTTTTCTCACGAAAGATGTATTGCGTTTTTTTCTGAAAGGATTTTGACAACCATGATTTTTGACTGAGACAAAAGATATGCGCGCCGCAAATACAAGGTATTGTTCGTTTCTGTTCCGCAGTATCTTATTTGGGGTTATTTCATTAAACAAGTGCTATAGTTTCTATTAAGAATTTCTTTATTCGTGAATAATATTTCCGTAGACTGTTGGTTATGTAAGTATCTAGCCCATCTTCATTCCTGACAAATGAGACTCAGAGAAGGCACTTAAAAATGAAAGACTCGTTCTTCTTTTCAACAATTTCAGAAAAATCACGTTAGATTCGGTAGTTTCTAACATGATTTAACTTATAAAGACATTGGCTGTCACAATGTTATGCTGTGTTGCACTGAATCTGATGTGATGTTCACTCTGCTAGGTGAGGTCACCTACATATGTAGATTCCTTATTATTGATCCCTATTACAGTCTGGTTCAGACCATTTTTCTGATCAGCAAAAGGGGGGAAATCTTTTCATTTAACTTTTGCCTGTATTGACTAGATAAAAAATGCAGACGGTTTAGGTTATGATGACTTGAATGACTTATTTCTTTGAGCGATAGTAAAGAAATACATAGTTGTTTAAGGAAAAGAGTAATTCACCCCTTAGAGGACATGTTGTTTCAAAGCAGTTTTGCCAAGGTCACAAAATAGTGCCTTAAAATCTCACATAGTAATAGACTGTGTGAAATTATACATAATTATTCTCTCAGATCTGTTTCCCAGTACAATTTAATCCAAACTTGTGCAAATTGTTATTGTTAGATAACTACTTAGTTTATTGCTGCGTCATAGAATAGTTTTGAAAAGCGTGATCTGAAATCCTGATGGAAAATTGTATTTATCTTCCAGGCTACATCATTTATACAAAAACAGACCTGTCTAAATAGTAAATATGAATATACACACAAAGATGCAGTCGAGTAAATAGCTGTTTGACAGAAGGATCTCTTGATCTGTTCCATACAGATCACAGATCAACCACAGTCCGCCGCCCCATGAGCAAAGTTTAACTAATACTATTGTTTTGGTATATTTGAGCGTGTAGCTTTACATTACATGTATCTGGAGAAGTATGTTTTTCTTTCGACTCACGCTGTGATCAGGCTGCTCAAACGCGTCTCTGTCAGAACAATAGCAATTTGCGAATTTGAGCCAAGGTAACGCTGTCCATGAACCAATCCAAAAATAGTTTGTACATTACATAAGTATCCAAGTCTTGACGTGACTACGTGGTCAACGTTGGGGTGGTAACTCAGGTGGCAAAGCTAATTTTTAGGGTGGCAGCAGCCACCCGGTGCCAATCCTGTGGACACGCCACTGGATGGGAGAGGTGTGCTGTTCACAACCATAAAGCATTGATACGGTCTGACCTACATTGATGTGTGATAGATTTCCTAGTTTTTCTTCAGTTTGCATTTTATAACCGTGATCCTGACTGAAATCTGTGTGTTTCTGTAGAACTGGCTGTAAAATGAGTGCCTATGAGAAGAGAGAGGAGGGTCGTGCTGAACAAAAACAGACAGCAGGATCTTCAGAACTCAGCTGTGTGTCTATGAAGAGTAACAGATCCATGAACATCCCACCTGACCTCAGTGGTGATGCTGTGATTTCTGACCCTGTGTAAGTGTCATTTCACTGCTGGAATGAATTGATAATGAGACATTAAGATGGCAAATCTTTAATTCACTGCTTTAAACTATAGAACTCAAGTCAGTGTTTTGTTTAGTGCTCTTCACAGTGTAGGTTATATTGATTTCCGATCTCATTTCAGCCAGTTTTGAATGTTGAAGTAAATAGAACAGAAGTATAAAATGTTTATTTAGTTTACAGTGATCCTGTGTATTTGTGTTCTGTTTTGTTGCTGTAGAACTAAAAAAGGTTTCTATGGGGAGAGAGATGCGGAGCGTGTTGTTCTAATACAGACAGAAGCATCTTCAGAACCCAGCTGTGTGTCTATAAAGAGTCACAGATCCATGAACATCCCACCAGACCTCAGTGGTGAAACTGTGACCTCTGACCTTGTGTAAGAATAAAAATAATTTAACTGCTACAGTGAAAAAAATGACATTACTTTATTATTTTTAACTGAGTGCATGTGTGATGCAGTTTTGTGGAAATTAAATGTCTATTCACAAAAGTAAGATTTTATGGTCTTAAAAGCTAAAGTGCTTTTAAGAGTTCTTTAAATGTTGTGTGAGCAGTTGCATATATAACCTTATATTAATATTTATGAATATTAAAATGGAATATACCGGAATATATTTTAAATGATACAGTGATTATTAAAAAAATCCTTAAATGTGTAAATGCATATATTTAAAAATAAATTCAAATTCAGTACAATGTAATTTGTCAACTACACTAATATAAAGTACACCATGACATAACCTGATAGTCATAACAGCGGCTGAGGACATGTTTTATCTTTTAGTCAAAGTGAGCTAGAGATTTGTTGTGCTTTCGAAATTTTAAAATGCTTTTCTGAAATGTTGTGCTTTTTTATGTTTGTTTACCTTATCATGTTTCTCCAGTAGGAAGAGACAGACTCGAGATCTGCAGACAAACACACTGTTGGAGGAGACTGAAGACCTGCAGAAAGATGATGTCCTGAAGAGAGTCAAAAACCAACACAAGATCACCATGAAGAAGAAGTATGAGAGTTTATTTGAGGGAATCAAACTACAGGAGAATCAAACCCTCCTGAACAGGATTTACACACAGCTGCACATCATAGAGGGAGAGAGTGAAGGAGTGAATGAAGAACATGAGGTTTTACACATGGAGAAAAAACACACAACACAACACTCACAAGACACTCCAGTCTACTGCAATGACATCTTTAAACCCTTACATGAACCTGAAGCAGATCAAAGAGAGAAAATCAAGAGTGTTCTTACTAAAGGCATCGCTGGAATTGGAAAAACAGTCTCTGTGCAGAAGTTCATTCTGGATTGGGCCGAGGGAACAGCCAATCAGGACGTAGATTTCATGTTCCTGCTTCCGTTTCGAGAGCTGAACTTGATTCGAGATAATCAATACAGTCTTCACAAACTTCTGCTTGACTTTCATCCTGAACTTCAAGATCTGGACTCAAAGATTTACGATGAGTGTAAACTTGTGTTCATCTTTGATGGTCTGGATGAAAGCAGACTTACACTGATGTTCACAGACAGTGAGAAAGTTTCTGATGTGACTGAGACTTTATCATTGAGTGTGTTGATGTCAAACCTGATCAAAGGAGATCTGCTTCCCTCCGCTCTCATCTGGATCACCTCCAGACCAGCAGCAGCCAATCAGATCCCATCTGAATGCATCAGCCGTGTGACAGAAATCCAGGGATTCAATGATCCTCAGAAGGAGGAATACTTCAGGAAGAGAATCAGTGATGAACATCAAGCCGAAAGAATCATGTCACACATTAGAAGAGTAAGAAGCCTCCACATCATGTGTCACATACCCGTCTTCTGCTGGATCTCATCCACCGTGCTTCAGAAGATCCTGACACAACATCACAGTGAAGAAATCCCCCAAACTCTGACTGAAATGTACATCCACTTCCTGCTCATTCAGATCAATATGAGGAATCAGAAGTATGATGAGAACGATACAAAGAAGTTTATTGTGAAACTGTCTGAAGTGGCTTTCAAACAGCTGATGAAGGGCAACGTGATGTTCTATGAGGAGGATCTGAGAGACTGTGGGATAGACATCACTGACGCCTCTGTGTATTCTGGGATCTGCACTGAGATCTTTAAGGAGGAATCTGTCATTCATCAGAGGAAAATCTACAGCTTCATACATCTGAGCTTTCAGGAGTTTCTTGCTGCGTTCTTTGTCTTTCACTCATATGTAGAGAATAACATGAAATCACTGAAGTTGATTTTTAATGTGTGGGAAGATGCACTACCTCAACTACTAGAATCAGTGATTAATAAATCCTTAAGGAGTAAAAGTGGACATCTGGATATTTTCCTGCGGTTTCTGTTGGGCATCTCACTGGAGTCCAATCAGAGACTCTTACAGGATCTACTGACACACACAGAGAACACCTCAGACGCCATCAAGAAAACCACAGAGTATATAAAAAACAGAATTAAAGGGGATGTTCATCTTGAGAGATCCATCAATCTGTTTCTCTGTCTGCTGGAAATGAATGATCAGACTCTGTACAGAGAGATTCAGGAGTTTTTGAAATCAAAGAATCATTCTCAGGATCAACTATCTCCTTCTCACTGTTCAGCAATAGCCTACATGATTGTGATGTCAGAGGAGGTGTTGGATGAACTTAACCTAGACAAATTCAACTCATCAAATGAGGGGAGAATGAGACTGATACCAGCTGTGATGAACTGCAGAAAAGCTCTGTAAGTACAAATCTGTGTGATTTGTGATGCTGTGAATTTCAAAAGTATGCTGTGAAACTCAAGGATTATCAGTTAGTCAGATTGTAGTCCAGTCGTAGAAGATTATAGAAGTGTATCTGTGCACAACCTATGGAGATTTATAAATGGACATTTGAGTCCGGACGCTTTGCCGTCATTGATGGAACAAAGAGTTAAGAATTACACCAGTGAATTCTGAAGAAAATTTACATTCTCAATTTTCATTCTTGCATTTGGTAGACACTTAAAGTGATGTATGTGCATTCAAGTGTATACATAACTTCAGTATGTGTGTTCACTCATGGAAGATCACTAAAGTCCATCTATGAAAAGATGTCCAAAGAGGCAAAGTCCTCACCAACATGTTAGTTGAATCCTTTTTGTATTGAGCAATGAGCTACAATTCACAACCAAATGATGTGTAAAACTGAAAAACTATAACATTTAGTTTAGTATCGAAGTCTCACAGACACTTCATTTAAATGTTCACATATTTTTGCCTCTCAAAGACTTTTAAATAAAATTGTGACATTTATCTCAATATACAAATGGTTTATCTCCATCAAACGTAAGAATCTCTTCTGTAAAATAACAATATTTAAAGCGGAATCAGTTGTGCCTGGAGACCATTGTTGAAGCCCTTCAATATCGACACCGAATATACTCATATGATCAATGTTGTGCAGAGTACATAAATACCCCACCAACTCATTTTGTACTGTGTTGTTTTATCTTTTGTTATAGACTCTGCAAATGTAAACTCACTGATGAGTGTTGTGAACGTTTGGCTTCAGCTCTACAATCATCGAACTCTCTGAGAGATCTGGACCTGAGCTACAACATACTGAAGGATTCAGGAGTGAATCTGATCTCTGATGCACTGAAGACTTCACACTGTCAAATCAACACACTGAGGTATTCAAAACATAGATGAACACATTCACACAGATGAACACATTCACATATATTTTCATTAGTTTTAAGTTGGAGTCCTACTAACATTAGAAATGGTTAACAAAAAAAAACATATCTGATTGGGTCGATGAAAAGTTACAATATTGACCTAAACAAGATAACCGATATAGTTTTACAACAGATTCAACTAAAATATAATTTAGTAAGGTAACTTCTTTTTATATACAGTTAAATAAAAGGTCTTAAGTCAACCTAAACATTTCAGCTACATACACAATTGAAAAACAGCTTTCAAAGAAAGTGATGCAACACGCACGACTGCATTGGTTATTATGGGAATGAGATTGTACCTGTGTTTTTTAATCTGCGCATTGTTAGTAAATCACCTGCAGAAATTTCCTCTCCCATCGGCTCTTTTTGAAATGTATATCTGGCCCTAAATGTTTAACGTTCCTGACTCTCATTATGTGAGTAGGTGCCTCTGTGATATCCGATGAACAGTTCTGCTTACATGTACATGAGCTTTTTACTTTTGGACTGTGTCTGTCTAGAAAGATCAGTTAACCACAGTGGTATCAGTTATTCTCAAGAACTTGTAACTGAGCAGTCCCAGGGACTAAACATAAGTAAAATGAACAAAATATGTGATCAGTTTTGTTCAGAATGCAAATAAATAATTAAATAAATATGCCACCGTTCATTGGGTTGTGTTTTATCTTTTGTTATAGATTTGTTGGCTGTAATCTCACTGATCAGTGTTGTGAAGGTTTTGCTTCAGTTCTACAATCATCAAAGTCTCTGAGAGATCTGGACCTGAGCATGAATGATCTGAAGGATTCAGGAGTGAAGCTGATCTCTGATGCACTGAAGACTTCGCACTGTCAACTCAACACACTGAGGTATTCAAAAACACAGATGAACATTTGTTTAACTATTGAAGCTGAGTATGACCGGGGGTGTTTATAAAGATGCTCTTCATCTCTCTGTTGATTTATTTCACTAGTACTACTTTTTAACATACTTTTACTCAACAATTTAACTTAAGAAAGTGAAGCTATTTCCGTGTGAAAATGTACGTTTTAAAAAGTTGCAAATGGATCTTGTACATTTAAGTTTTAAATTTTGTCATTTAGAAAACTCTTTTATCCATTGCGACTTACAAATGAGGCATAACAATGGAAGCCATCAGTGCAATAAAAGGGAAGCAATATGTGAGTGCCATAGAACTGGCCTCAGTTTGCCCAACACTGTGATTTTATTTGTCTTAGCTTAGTGGACTTGCAGACAATACTTGCAGACAAATATGCCACCATGTATTGGGTTGTGTTTTATCTTTTGTTATAGATTGGCTGGCTGTAATCTCACTGATGAGTGTTGTGAAGGTTTGGCTTCAGTTCTACAATCATCAAAGTCTCTGAGAAATCTGGACCTGAGTCACAACAAACTGCAGGATTCAGGAGTGAAGCTGATCTCTGATGCGCTGAAGACTTCACACTGTCAACTCAACACACTGAGGTATTAAAAAACAAGAGACATGTCAGGTTTATTTATATAGTGCATTTTTACAATGTTGCATTGTTTCCGAGCACCTCTACAGGAAAAAAGTTCACGAAAAGAAAGAGGAATAAAAGCGTGTAGAGTACATTCAGAGAAGAATACAAAACAGTGCATGGTATTGTTGCAAAAACAGCACCATCATAATAGAAGCAATGTTAATGGAATGGCCATCCCGAGAGCAAGAGGATAAAAAGAGTCTAACTATTAGTGTAGCTGCTGTTCATAACTTTTAAGCAGGATATACCCTTACAGATCAAACATGTATGGGAGTGTACTGTACTGCAAATATAATGCAATGAGTTACATGATCCTTTTCCATGTATTGGACACTAGTGCTTATATTTTAAATATACAGCAATATATGCATTGACAACAGGGCTATATATTGATACAAACTAGTATATTTAGAAACGAAAACAAAGTAAATCAAGCGTAAAGCGTTAGTTCCGGCTTGCATCAGCTGATCCTCCTCTACCTATAGAAATATCACACAATCGCAGCTTCCATTTTAAAATTCATTCAGCAAACTTATCGAGCTAATCGGGTTGCTCAGGAGCAAATTACTCTCCTTAGAAATAGACCTTAGAAAAAATTGTAAAACACATTTGAGAGCATATAAAATTGAAATAATGTTTAGAATAGTAAAAGTAAAAAATATAATACATACTGTAAAACTAAACTCAAGTCATTTGAAATTCTAATTCTGTCGACGTGCTGCTTCGGTACCCTCAGCACCCCTGGTTCCAGTGGCTATCTATGTGAAATCTTGGCTAAAGGTGTGTCTTTAATCTAGATTTAAACTGGGAGAGTGTGTCTGACCCCATATAGTGTCAGGAAGGCTATTTCAAAATGGTGCTGTGCACGAAAATGTTTGGATTTGGTACTATACAAAATGTGGAGTTTTGTGAATTTAAAGTGCAATTTCTGAACGGTTTGCATGTCTTCCTCATCTTAACACCCAAATCAGGTCCTGCTGTTTCTAACTATGAGCTGTTGAGTTGGGGCAGTTGTAGAAGATATGCAAAATGTGCATATAGTCATAAGCTGTAAAACGAGGGTATGACAGCGTGATTTGTGTTTGAGTCGTTTTTGAGTATGGGCTTGACCCTGATACCGTGCCTCCACCTCACGCTTACTACTGTTGTGTTTCATCTTCTCTTATAGACTTGCTGGTTGTGATCTCACTGATATGTGTTGTGAAAGTTTGGCTTCAGTTCTTCAATCACCCAACTCTCTGAGAGATCTAGACCTGGGCTACAATGGCCTGACAAATTCAGTCAAGCTGATCTCTGATGGACTGAAGAGTTCACACTGTAAACTGAACACACTGAAGTGAGTGACCTTCAGTAGACTATTTTGAAACCGTATATTACTACATGGCTTTCAGTTCAGTTTCTCTCAAGATAGGAATTCCTCCTACTGTGTAAAACTACTTACTGATCATTGTTGTTTTATTGTTTAGATTGGCTGGCTGTAATCTCACTGATCAGTGTTGTGAAAGTTTGGCTTCAGCTCTACAATCATCAAACTCTCTGAGAGATCTGGACCTGAGCTACAACAAACTGCAGGATTCAGGCGTGAAGCTGATCTCTGATGCACTGAAGACTTCACACTGTCAACTCAACACACTGAGGTATTCAAAAACACAAATTTCAGTGCATCATTTGTGCTGTGGACACGGATAACACCTCAGAGTGAGCTGCCCATCCACTTTTCGTATTGTACAATGGCCTTTTTTAACTTGGAAGGGTTCTTAAATGCGTTTTATTTATATTATTTTAATATTAATGAATCATTAATGAAATTAATAATGGGGGATGTAACTAGAAACAAAGATAAAATGATCTAAACTATATTTTCATACCACCAAAATAGAAAACTATTTTGTTTTGTTAATCCTCATGTCAAATTTTCTGTTTGTAGATTATTTTCCTGTCAAGTGACAGATGAAGGCTGTGGTTATTTGGCTTCAGCTCTGAAATCAAACCCCTCACACCTGATAGAACTGGACCTGAGAAACAACAGTCTGGGACCATCAGGAGTTCAGCTGCTCTCTGAAAGACTTGTTGATGCAAACTGCACCCTCAACAAACTCAAATATGTGTGTTGAGCAGGAAATTCTGGCCAAATTCACCCATTTGCCTCTGTCTAACATCATGGTCTCCTAATCCCCAAAATCTGATTGGCTTCTTCACTACTTCTCACCCTTCTGGGGTAGTGATCAACCGATGTTGTTTTTTAAACAGATGCCGATAATTTGCATGTTTATGTGCCCGATATGCAAAACATATGTCAACTCATATCAAACAGATCAGGAAAGGGAGAGGACACGGAAGCTCTGTTTATCTTCTAGTTAATCGATCACACATAGAGTCACGGATTGATAAAAAAATGACAAATTTGTGACGCGGAATAAGTAAATGCATTGTATGGGAAACACTGATGGAATAATACATTGTCATGAAAGTAACAAACAAAACTGAGTATCAACCCAGTGAGTGAACAGCAATATGAATGATGAGCCTAGACAACAAAGGTAATTTAATTCAGCTCATTTATTCCCAACATGAATTCATTCATGGCTGTTTCATTTAATTCATGTAAAGTAACGTCTTTATTGGGGGAGGAATTGATAATTTAGGCAATGTGACTCTATGCAGCTTCCAAACTACAAATCAGGCATATTTAACATGAGCAATAAAGCACAAATGAGATAAGTGTATTAATAAGGGAAGTGAGTATACATCACCTGTCGTTTCCGTCACGTCTCCCCTCAGAGGCTCTGCTGCAGTGACGGTCCTGCATGCATTTCTCTAAACGTTCACAAGATGGCAGAGCATATCGGTGAATCCGATTCTAGGAAACAGAGACCCGATGATGAGAAATTGATTAAATATCGGAAAACTATGTATCGGTCGATTCTGGGGCAATATGGCTGCCATCATCATCCAGGTGGATGCTGCACATCAGTGGTTGTTGAGAAGAGCTTGTGTACTTAGAAAAGCCCTGTTTGAATGTTATGTTTTATTATTATTATTCAATATCTAACTGATACTGTCATTTAAATCTGTTTTATCTGAGTTTTTATGAATGTTCATGTTGATGATTCTGTTACAGTGAACACAATGAGGGGGTGTAAGAGCTTTTAAAAATGTACATAAGGAAAATGTGATGTCAATGTGAGCACTAATGATACAGTTTACTGGACAATGTAAAATAAGAAATACTTTTTTTGTTTTTACTGTGTTGTGTTTTGTATGGTTGTTTGTGACTGTTTATGTTGGGAACATGAAAATATTACATCACATCATGCAATATTACATTGCGCAACACGTAGGCTGGACTGTAAAACTTTGCTGTAATTTTGTAACATGTATTTACAATACACAAAAGAACATAAGAAATATGTATAGGAATTGGGCAAGTTAGACATAATGGCAAAAGTGTTTTACACGATACTGATAAATACATATTTAAAAGAGAGACCTTAAAAAACCTTTAAATAATAAAAAATATATTTCACATCAAAAAGATCATGTATTTCATATTATCAATTGCTGAATAATTCAAATAAGCTCCTCCCCTTTTATTTACATCACGTAGCCTACATTGTAATACTTTCGTATGCTTTTAAGCATTAACGATTAAAGTCAAATTATCAAACGATTGAACACCATGGTTGATATATAAAACGTATATTATTGTTCTTCGAAATGTTTCATATCGCTTAATGTTGTGCTGGTGTTTTTATGTGACCTGCTTTCACGTGCACTGTTTATAAAGGAGGTTGCAGAAAGCACGCGCAGTTTGAGCTCCGGCTGCGCAACGGAGACACGCGACGGAACGCGCTGTGACCGCAGGTGAGCCAAATCTCCGCATGTATGACACACATATAATTGTATAACCCGATCACTCAGTGTAGTTCTGTTAGGATTCATTATTATTATATTTAATAATTTGCATTATTTCCATATTATGAATCTGTCAACATCATTGACTTCAAAGTTAGTCTGGGTCACATGTGAGCTGTCCGCGGTGCTGAACGCTGTCCAGGGTGCTGAATTCAATAACATCTCAATGCTGTTTTTAAACATCAATTAAAACATCATAACAGCTTGTAAGAGTTTGTTCACATGTGTTGTATAAAGTATTTCAATGTCATCTTGATTTTGCAGAAAAGCTCTTCATATGGCTATGACTGCACTGGAATGCGGCAACATCTGCATCTCTTAACAGCACGATGGATATGAGTGGAAACATCTGACGGCACAGACATGATGCTAAGAATGAAATTCACCTGTTTTTTGGTCATCTCAGTCTTATTGTTTTATACTCATTCCATCTCAGCTGCTAAATCACAAGAGAGGTCAGGGGTACCCAGAGCGGCGGTATCCCGCTCAGTGGCGAGGATGGATGGCGATGTCATCATCGGGGCTTTGTTTTCTGTCCATCACCAGCCGTCGGCAGAGAGGGTGGCGGAGAGAAAGTGTGGGGAGATCAGGGAGCAGTATGGAATCCAACGGGTGGAAGCGATGTTTCACACGCTGGATAGAATCAATTCTGATCCGAACCTTCTGCCCAACATCACTCTGGGTTGTGAAATCAGGGACTCCTGCTGGCACTCATCAGTGGCTTTGGAACAAAGTATTGAGTTTATAAGAGATTCTCTCATTTCTATCCGTGATGACAGAGATGGATTGAAGTGGTGCGTTGAAGGAAATCTTTCTGCTCAGCCGCCATCTTCCAAAAAGCCCATTGCTGGGGTCATTGGACCTGGCTCCAGCTCAGTGGCCATTCAGGTCCAGAACCTGCTGCAGCTTTTTAACATCCCCCAGATTGCATATTCCGCTACAAGCATTGATTTGAGTGACAAAACTCTTTATAAGTATTTCCTCAGGGTTGTGCCATCTGACACACTTCAAGCCAGAGCTCTCCTGGACATTGTCAAGAGGTACAACTGGACGTATGTGTCAGCCGTTCACACTGAGGGTAAGGTAACCTTAGGTAAACCTAGTTTACCTAATTATATTTTACTGTCTCTGATGTCATGCCAGAAGAGATCTTAAAATGCTCAAAAGTTGCTCTTTTATAGCTCAGGAGATGTAGTCATTTTGATTCAACTTTAGCTTTTTTCTAAACCTTATAAGAAGCAACGAATAAAACAATTGTTGAAATTCAGTAAGGGTGTTGAGCTGTAAATTAAATCGCCAACTTTGATTGTAGACTTTTCTATCTTTTCTATCTCAGAAAAGTTGATGTCACTTTTGACATCACATCTGGAAAACGAACGCCCTGTAGCCATTTCAAATAGAAAAATTTGGTTTAGAAACAAATATTCTTTATGGTCATGTTTCATGGAATCTTATCTTAAAGCAACACTTTGTAGTTTTTCGACCTCGTGTATCTAAAACATTTTTCAGCGGTATAACAACTCTTAACTGGACGAATTCTACTCCCGCTGCTACCTGAGCAGCCTCATGGCGACTACACCCACACTGTAAGTTGTGTGTTCGGGTCGGTACACACAGCCCCGTCCATCCCCTTCCTGCTGAAGAGTGCCACATGGTTTTCAAACAACGTTTCTGAGTTCACCGGTTCCATCAGCTTAGCAAATAAATTCACGTTTATTGAGCTGCCCGCGGTGAAAATTATACAGCGACATTATTAGCAACACTGGAAACAGACAATTGCACTTCACATGGGGAACCCGTGAGCAAAAGTTCTAAAGTGTTGCTTTAATTTCATTAGTCAAAAAAGGCAATACTCTGTAAATGATCATTAAGCAGTTTTTATTGTCATACCATTATCAAGAGATTGATATTATTCTGATTGTTAACCACACCACATTATTGCATATACGACCCAGTCTGTGATTAAAAAGAAACACTTTAATCTGCTTAATGCCATTTAAAGCATAATCGGGGTCAACAAGCTGAGCACTTAGATAATTCAAACTAAATAAATGTCAATGTGTGTTCTCATCTTCACTGTCATTTATTCTTTCATTCATTTTATTTTGTTGATGCTCTGATCTTGACCTACATTATACTGCTGGAAATTGTGTAAAATCAAAGAGCTTTTCCATTTTTATATAAGGCCATAACCTTTAGTTTGCATCATAGCCATGGACAATGGTATGTTTTTTTTTGTATTAATGGACAGATAGTTAGGAGGAGGGCACAGAGGATAAACATTGTAGACTTCCCTGATAGCAAGGTGCTCCTGTAAATCTGGTTGGTCCGTTCTGCCGGAAGAGAAAGACTGTGCATTTTTAATGCGTTCTTCATTTGAAAGTTATTTTTGTCGCCCTTTAAAGTATACTATCCTTAAACCTCGTGACCTCAAAGCTAATAGAAGCGAAGCATGGCTCAAAAGTTCGGATTGAAAAATGATTGTACGGAGAGCGTTTTAACAGTTCTGTTTCAGTCTCATATAGTGTTTGACTCGGGATCTCAGCTCTTTTAAGACAGTATTTAGACGGTAATGAGACACATTTTGATGTTTTTGTGTTTGTTTATGTTCTTCAGGGAACTACGGAGAGAGTGGAATGGAGGCGTTCAAAGAGCTGGCGTCTCAGGAGGGTCTGTGCATCTCTCACTCCGACAAGATCTACAGCAACGCCGGAGAGAAACATTTCGACCGTCTGCTGAGGAAACTCAGAGAACGTCTGCCCAAAGCTCGTGTGGTGGTCTGTTTCTGTGAAGGAATGACGGTCCGCGGTCTCCTCATGGCCATGAAACGTCTCGGCGTCGCTAGAGAATTCCTCCTCATTGGCAGGTGACTGCACTTTAGTGATTGTTGTCTGCAAATTCATAAATGTTATTGTGAAAAAGTAAAAAAGAATTGGGGTGAGAGGAGTGAGGCATGCAAAATAAAAATGCAAGTGATAGAATCCTCACTGACTGCTGTAGAATCATACTTCAGATGTATTAAACCATAATCCGTGCTAGTTTCATCAGATAATGATTTTGATGTCAGATTACTGATGCCGCCGCTGTTTTAATGATTTATTAAAATCACAACGTCTGGATTTTGTTTGTCCTGCTTTGTTGGATGAAGTTTTTGTTAATAAACTGTATCTTTGTCCTGACGCCAGCACCGCTCCTGTGGCCTGAAAACAAGAGCATCATTTGGCCAAAGCTGCTCTATTCTGGGTCAAGGAGACTGTGGTAAAGGAGGTTAAATTCAAAACTGTACATCTGAGAAACTTACTGAATACAGATTCAGGACATGTTTAGAAGAGGACTGTGTGTGCGTATGGTGACCCTATCAAGGACGACAAGAGTCTAAACCGCCTACTGCTGGCTTGTCCCCACAATGAAAAAAATATTATCAGACCAACTAGAAGATGCTTATTTGAAATGTAAAAAGACAAACAGATCTGTGTGATGGTAAAGTTAGAAGTAGGGTTGGGGGGATATAGAGTTTGTTCTCTATATTCATAATGTCTATGTGAAAAGACCCCACAATGTATAAAAACGTTTGGGCTGTCAAACGATTATTCGTAACTAATCGCATGCAAAATAAAGGTTTTTGTTCACATTATATACAGTATGTGTGTGTACTCTGTATAATAATGACCAATATATAAATATATCATTCATTACATGTACAGTATGTACGTTTGTATATTAATATATAATTTAGATTTTCTATTATTTTTGGATGATATAATTTGGGTTTATAATTATTACTTCTATTGTTTACCTTATATGTAACATAAAAGCGTCTGCTAAATGAATACATTTAAATGTACGTTTATTATATATAAATATCTTTCTTATAGTGATTCATGCATTTGTGTGTATTTATAACGAGTACACACAGTACACACGTACATTATATTATGTAAACACAAACTTTTATTTTGCAATCGATTGGTTGTGAGTTATCATTTGACAGCCCTAAAACAAACCTGTTTGTGTGTATAAATGGAAATGTGATTTGTTTCGTTCGGTTTTCTGATTTTCTGATCCCAATCTTTAATGTGAAATAGCTCATAATATGGATGTGAGTTAGCAAACTGACAGCAGTGAAATCCCCAGTGTGATTTATGGTTGGGCTCATAGCATTCATTGTTACTCATATGTTCAACAAATATTCATTTATTTGGGTCATGTTTAGGTAAGATTGACAAAAATCCCAAATCTAAAAATGATGCAATGATATGTCTTTAAATTGTTAGTTCAATCTTAAATACAACGGTGTGTGTCCTCTGCGTGTTTACACATGAAATATGAAGAATCATCTTTGGCATGTTGCCGAAATGATGCTAAGAGGCAGATGGTGCTGAGGCTGTCATAACCACAGATAGAGAGACACCCTGAGCTCAAGCAAAACACAATCAAGTCACATTGAGATGAGCTGCTGCTAAAACAGCTTCATACAAGCCACTGTCTGCTGTATAATCTACACACCATATACTGTATGTATTGTGTTCTGTCTCTTGTATTATACATATTATGGCACTCGCAATGCCAAGGTCATGGATTTGAGTCCTAAGAAACACAAGTACTGATTTGTTATCTTGAATACATCAATTTGTGTAAAGTTGTATGTGTTAAAGTAGGTTAATGCGTGGAGAGCGCTTGTTTTTTGTGTTATTTAGGCGTCGCAGTGAGATTGAAGCTGCTGGTAACTGGGTGTTTCATTAGACTCTCTGTGACCTGTTTCCTTTAGTGACGGATGGGCAGACAGAGATGAGGTCGTGGAGGGTTATGAAAAGGAGGCTGTGGGGGGCATCACTGTTAAGCTCCAGACAGAAGAGGTCACGTCATTCAATGACTACTTCCTGAAGTTACGCCTCAACACCAACACCAGGAACCCGTGGTTTGCTGAATTCTGGCAGTATCGCTTTCAGTGTCGACTCCCGGGACACCCGCAAGAAAACACAAACTATAAGAAGAACTGCTCAGGTATTGAAAGTAGATTCAAAGCATGTCAGATCACAATTATATGTTTTAAAACTCAATATATACTTCATATATATATATATATATATACATACGTATATATGTATTGTTGAGTTGTTTAACCCATGGTTGGGTAAAATATTGACAAACCTAACAAAATGTCCACATTTGACCCACCCACGGTTGAAAGAACCCAACATCATCCTAAAGTGTTAAATAATAAAAGTGCCGATTTACACTTTAAAAAATACCTAAAATTAAGGAACTATACTGTATCAATATGAAAAAATACGTTTTTACAGTTGATTACCTGTTTTTATTTTGTGAAGTTTTAACATTTATGGAAATGTCCGTAAATAAATGAAAAAGTCGCCTACTGGCAGAAAATGACCAGCACATTTTCCATATTTTTTTATATAGTATAGTAAGAGATTGAGGTTTTGTTTTTATTTCATATGTTTCAAATAAAACATTCTTTCAATCGGTTGGTTTTATCTTTACCCTCAATATCACTTTTCATGGAAAAGGAAAGAGTCTGCGTTCAGCATGCTGTTTTCTTTTGTTGCTCAATAAACTAGTACAACACAGACATTTTTATAAGATTTTATAACAATTTAAAGGCATATTTCTGTCTTTTGCTCTTTTGGACACATTCTGTCTGCTGTCTAGATGTCGATCTAGGTAAACTGAATCTTTTTTATGGCACATTTCTCTTCTGCTGGGTTAATTCTTCACGTACATCGCTATATTATAACAACACCCGATGAGCATGTTTTCAAATTGACAACAACTTTTATTTTCTGCATTTTCAGCACAAATATTGCACTGTTTATTTTCACAGTAACGTTATAGAACTAGACTTATCTTATATTAACGTGACTTTGTAACTAAAGCATGCCACTTGCCTTTTCTGATTTTCTTAATTCTGTGAAGCTTTCGTGTTGTTCACATTTTACAGCATCGCTTTGCTGGGTTCATTATCATATCTACTTTGTGTTTTCTTGATTTATTGTTCATATAATTACTGATGTTTGCTATTTAGTAACTCTTTACAATGTTAAAGCAGAGTTAACCAAGTTGAGTTATAGTTGGTAGTTATGGTCTGCTGTTCTGCTATTATTTCTTTGTCTAGAACTTCAACATGGTAAGTGATTTTTTTGCTAAAGACCTTGAACTTGGAGGCACTTCAGTTAGTGACAATATAGACAGAGGTCGACTGATATTATAAAGCTACGGGATATAAATTCAAAGCTTTAAATTGACCACTAAAGGTTTTTAGATCATTCTTTACTATATTGCAGTGAGCAGCACTCTATATCACTTGACCTCTAATATATGAAGCTATTGGGATGTTTTATACATTTTTAATAAACGGACGCTATGGTTTGAAGATTAGATCCCAATAACTTGAATCAAATGTCTTATCAGTTGGCTTTGCTGCATGTTCCAATGAGGAACGGTTTGCTTGTGCTTAAATCTATAAATCGGGGCTTTCCGAAAAGACAGTAAAGGATCATAATTCTGTTATTTCTATAGATTCTTCTCCACTGACATCAGCCTGTGAGACACTGTCAGAAAATATATGGTTGTATTGATGTCATTTTAATAGAAACTGAAAATAGATCAGCAAAAGGGAGTGACATGTAATATCATATCATGTACTGAGGCTTTCTATCCTAATATATGCATTTAAACAAATCGTTGATATTCTAACGTATTAAAAGATATGTCACGTTCGAGAAAAACAAATCTAACCGACCCCCGGGGGATTAGAAATGCGTACAAATCTTTTCTAATCTCTGTATGCATCTAAGGGCTGCCACAAGTAATAAAAGATCATTAACAAATGTACGTTTTATTTCACTTAGTTTTCCTCATAAGTTAAAATTTATGCTTTGTGGCAATGAAAACGTATGGCTGAACCAAGATTTCGAACAAAGCATGGCTTGGTTTTATCCTGTGCCCACCGCTTGCCGCAATGAACTTTAATTCGAGAGCCTTATGAGAATATGTGTTCTTTATCTCTGAAATCATCTTGTATTTATCAGCAGTTTTCTGCTTCTTGCTGGCATGGTACAGATCGGCAGATATTGGGCCAGTAGGGTGTCCTCTGACGGTCTTGTTTCTTAGAATTTACTGGTGTTTGGTGATCTTTTTGGTGCGCAGTTGTCACGTTTACTCTGACACATAAGGGAGACCAGAAGAATGAGAACACGGATGAATAATGAATATTCTTGTTCAATTAATAATAATGTCACCATCGTGTCCATAACTTATTAAATGCAGAGTTGAGTTACATTTGCTTTGCTGTGACAGTGTGCACACCTTTCGTCTTCTGTTTTATTGCTTTCTGATCAAAACGAGAGCTATTAAGAAATATAAACGTGTCTTTGGACACCCTATAGGTCTCTTTCAAGCGCTGAAAAATGCCTACAAAATGCAAATATCATGGCTGAAGTATTACGGATTAACCAGTGGATTTTTACAGCTGTTTGACCTCTTTCTTTATAAAAACTCTTGGTCTTATTGTGCATGATTCATCATTACGCATTATTCTGAAGAAAAAATGTCTCTGAAATGTAATGATTTGCTTCTTTTGAAACCGCTTTTTGGCTGATGTTATCTAGGCCGTGCAGGCAGGCAATAAATGTGAAAGATAAATGTTGTTAGAGAAAAATAAAGAATGACACTGTGAAACAATGTTAAAGAAAAATGCAGTCAATGCTACAGTTTTTTGCAATAATTTAATAATATAATGAGAGATACGTTTTTGTTGTCGTATTGCGGATGTAAAATAGGTTACACACTCTTTCACATGGATTTTAAATATCTTTAAAAGTAAAATATCTAAAGTGCTTTAGATAATCAATGTTTGCTTTGACCATCCTCACAGGTTATGAAAGCCTGGAAGACAACTATGTCCAAGACAGTAAGATGGGTTTTGTCATTAATGCCATCTATGCCATGGCTCACGGCCTTCATGACATGCACCAGCACCTGTGCCCGGGTCACGTCGGGCTGTGCGAGGCGATGGACCCCATCGACGGCAGCAGACTGCTGGACTTTCTGCTCAAGACCTCCTTCAATGGTGTATCTGGAGAAGACGTGTGGTTTGATGAAAACGGGGACTCGCCGGGCAGGTCAGACTTGCTTACTGCCCTACATAAAGCTGCATAAAGCACTAAATGAAAACCACAAAAATAGCTTTTAATTATTTTTTTAACCACAGCAGAGATGTTGTCCAGTGTATCAACCGTGATATTAAGATGGGAAAAGTCTAACACTCACAGTAAATAAAATGATTTGATGCCTTTCCTTTTTAAGTGCTATCAACTATTTAACAAGTTAAAGTTTTAAATCTAAAGATGTAAAATCATTTTACAAGTGCTTTGAAAGAGGTTTCTTGATCTTGTGAAATCAAGTTTAATGTTGCATGTAGACAGAATAGAAGTGATTTTAAATGAGCAAGAGAAATCAGAAGGTTTCATTTAAAGAGTCAGAGGCGAGATGAAAGATGCTCATGTCAAACTTTACTGAACATGTGCATTCAGAAATCACAAATCTTCAGATTGTTTAATTACCGTAATTTTAGGAATTTGAAAGAATGGGAATAATGACAAAAGTGAGATTAGATTGTTCGATGCGTTTTCTTAAAGGGGAATCGATTTTTACTCACCCACATTGCGTTAAACATGTTTAGAGAACTTCCGGCATCTGCAGAAAATCACTTCCCCTTTAAGAAAACGCATCGAACAATCTAATCTCACTTTTGTCATTATTCCCATTCTTTCAAATACCTAAAATTACTACACATCGAACAATCTAAAGTAAAAATCACACAAAGTTCACTTGTGGGTGAACTTCCCCTTGAACTATCCAACCCAACTGAAGATGAATTTGTAGTTTTGTAAGAATTTGAATGAATCTTGAGTTGTAAATGAATGGCAGCACTCTCTTTCATACAGGTATGACATTATGAACCTGCAGCAGGTTGATCCTGGAGTTTATGATTATATACAAGTGGGCTCGTGGCATGAAGGCATTCTGAGTATTGATGACTACATGATTCGGATGAACCGCAGTGAGATGGTTCGCTCCGTCTGCAGTGAGCCCTGCTCCAAAGGAGAGATCAAAGTAAGATACCACCAATCCTCATGCAAAAAAACTTCACATAAAAGCCAATAAAAGTTTGTTGTGCAAATTGTTACGAGTCACAAATCATTACTTCAGACAGCGTTTGCTCTCACAGGTGATCAGGAAAGGTGAGGTGAGCTGTTGTTGGATCTGTACGGCCTGTAAGGACAACGAATACGTTCTGGATGAGTTCACCTGTAAAGCCTGTGAACTGGGATGGTGGCCGGATGAAGAGCTACAAGGTGCTACATCTAATTCTCAATCGAGTTCATTTCATCGTTAAATTAGTCTCAGGATAAATACAATATGCATAAATGTGATGGAACCAACTCTGAATCTTTACCTTGGGATCTAATGTTTTGTGATACACATAGATGGATCTATAAAATATCACTTTTGTAATTATAATGTCTAGAAAATAATTGTATATAATATCTCTAATTTTGTTATTTTGGCCAATCTGAACACAATTTGAAACATTTTAAAATCTTAGTTAGTTAAAATAGTTATAATGCCACATTTTGTCTAATAACCATTCATTTTTAATATGAAAATGTTGTTAAACAGTTACGAATTCCCAAAGGTTTGGGCTTGGTCTTATTACAAGATGTTTTCTAACTAAATGTGTGAAGGTCTGCCATTTTCATTTATTATCAAAACATTCATGTAAAAGCCCTTTCCCTTAAGTCTGGTGTTAAAACTGATTTGGCTTTCGACCTTCGCTGTCCTGTTTTCTAAAGGCTTCCCATGACACTTGAAGGCCATTTATCATTCTTACCGTTTTTTTGCCGTACAGCTCATGGCCTGCGACATCCCTACTTCACTTCTTTCTTCTCTGGCCTATTTTCAAACACTATGATGGTCAATGTCAATGCAACGACTCACAGCGAGATGCACTGATGCATTTTTCATAACGTCCCGCTCTACATGTCTGCTCTTGTGCATATATTTACATTTATGCATTCAGCAGATGCTTTTATCCAAAGTGAAACACACTGAAATCAGGCTTTACATTAGCAAGTACTGGGATTTAAACCCATGACCTAGACGTTGCTAGCGCTGTGCTTTAACAGCCTACACAGGAAAACTTTACTAAAGCTCAAGGATGCTAACGAAAGGGACCAGGGAATGTTTCTTAGATTAGTTAAACTTTTGTATTAAGAAATTACAGATGCTGGAATGAGGCGGTTTTCATTCGCTGTCCCGTGCTGCAGCGCTCCCGTAGTGAAGAGCTAGTTTATTTTTAGTTGAGCTGGAAACCTACTTTAGCACTTGGTGCATGAGAGTGCTGGTCAGATTCAGATGGCCGGTCCTAAAGCACATGAAGAATTCATATTTAACAATACACCTGTTACTCACATCTTGAAATAAAAAAACAAAATTAAAAAAGAAAGAGTAAAACAAAAGATGTATTGTGTGTGAATTGCTTCCATATAACTTGCTGTGTGGATGTTCTGGCTGGTTGCTATGGTGTTCTGACTGGATGCTAGAGTGTTCTGGATGGTTTCAACGGTGTTCTTGTGGTGTTCTGGCTTGACGCTAGGCTGTTCTTGCTGGTTGCTAGGATGTTTTTCATAGGATGTTCTTACTGGTTTCTAGGTTACTCTGGGCTGTTGTTATGGTTTTCTGGCTGGTGCTAAGAGGTTTTTTTCTGCTTTTATTGTTTTCTGGCTGGTTGCTAGGAAGTTTTTGTTGAGTGTTATTGTGCACTGACTGGTTGCTAAGGTGTTCTTGCTAGAGTGTTCTAGCTTGTCGCTCGGCTGTTCTTGCTGGTTGCTTGGATGTTCACGATAAGACGTTCTTGCCGGTTGCTAGGATGTTCATGATAGGAATTTCATGCCGGTTGCTAGGATGTTCATGATAGGACGTTCTTGCCGGTTGCTAGGATGTTCGTGATAGGATGGTCCTGCAGGTTGCTAGGATGTTCAAGATAGGATGGTCTTGCAGGTTGCTAGGATGTTCATGATAGGATGTTCTTGCTGGTTGCTATGATGTTCTGGGCGGTTGTTTTGGTGTTCTGGGAGGTTTCTAGGATGTTCTTACGAATTTTTCAATGTTCTGTCTGTTTGCTAAGATTTTCTTGCTAGTTGCTAGACAGGTTGCAACTCTGAAGTCTCTGATATTCTCCTTCAGTTTGTTTCTGTTGGAATCTTTTCAAGCCGGTGTCTCATGTCAGTAGCACAGATTTTGTGATGACTTACACAGCCAAATCAAAAGACCAACTATTAGACCATGTGTGATTTTTGATTTAGCAACAGTAGAAAAAAGCATTGTTTTCAAAGACATGTCTTCCTGTCTCCTCTAAACAGGCTGTGAGCCGCTTCCCCTGCATCACCTGGAGTGGAGCCATCCGGAATCCATTGTGGCCGTCGTCTTCTCCTGTCTGGGCATCCTGGTGACCAGTTTCGTCACATTCATCTTCATCCTGTACCGTGACACACCAGTCGTCAAGTCCTCCAGCCGTGAGCTCTGCTTCATCATCTTAGCCGGAATCTTCCTGGGTTACATCTGCCCCTTCACCCTCATCGCCCGCCCCACGACAGCTTCGTGCTACCTACAGCGTCTGCTGGTGGGACTGTCGGCCTCCATGTGCTACTCCGCTCTCGTGACCAAGACAAATCGCATCGCTCGCATTCTGGCGGGCAGTAAAAAGAAAATCTGCACACGCAAGCCTCGGTTCATGAGTGCCTGGGCTCAGGTGGTGATCGCCTCCATCCTCATAAGCGTGCAGCTGACTTTGGAGGTCACGTTGATCATCTTGGAGCCTCCGGAGCCCATCAAGTCCTACCCGAGTATTCGAGAGGTTTTCTTGATTTGCAACACCAGTAATATGGGAATGGTGGCGCCGCTGGGCTACAACGGCCTTCTCATCCTCAGCTGCACGTACTATGCCTTCAAAACTCGCAACGTCCCGGCTAACTTCAACGAGGCCAAATATATCGCCTTCACCATGTACACCACCTGCATTATTTGGCTAGCCTTCGTGCCCATTTACTTCGGCTCCAACTACAAGATCATCACCACCTCCTTCTCCGTCAGTCTCAGCGTGACCGTGGCTCTCGGCTGCATGTTCACGCCGAAAATGTACATCATCCTCGCTAAGCCCGAGAGAAACGTACGCAGCGCGTTCACCACTTCGGACGTGGTGCGCATGCATGTGGGTGATGGGAAAATCGCATGCAGGAGCAACAGTCTGTTAAACATGTTTAGACGCAAGAAAAATGTTTCTGGAAATGGCAAGTAAGTACATTTACAGTATGAGCGTAGCCTCTCTCCACCCCGTTGCATTAGAACCCATGGGTCCAGTCCTGTCATCCAGTCTCTCCAGACCTCTGGATCACACCATCCTATAATTAACATCTAACACAGACATCTTTAATTTGCATCTTTAGTGACTGAAATTAAAACCTTGACACCCATGGGTGTCTATGCAACAGGGCTGAGAAAGACTGAGACTCTTTATGAGACATTTATTACAGTACATTAAGTTCTGTAAGGCTGCTTAAACATGAATTGAACACTTTTTTTTCAAGTACACGTTTTAAAACAAGTGTACTCTTGAATCATAGCTTTAGATTTACAGTACAATAGCAGTCGAAAGTTTAGGGTTTTTTACTATTCTTTTACACATTTGAGAATAATAAATAGACTACATCAGAAATATGAAACAACACAAATGTGACTTGTATTTTTGGGTAATCTTTATTTTTGAGTTCATTCCATAAACATTATCAATTGATAAATTTAGTTTGTAACTTCAATTAGTTAAATATGCAAATATAATAAATATTTCAAAGACAGAGAGCACAGCTTAAACAATTCGAAGTGTTTTTAATGTTATAAAATATGTTCATATTACACACAATATTTTCAGTGTAAGAAGTAAAAATATACATTTCAGAACTTATTCTTGGTATTTGGTGTGTCCACCTTTTTCTTTAATGACACAAGCACTCAAGATTTTGTGGGCTACGTTTGTTCAAAACCTGATAGTCCGTTTTATCCATCAGTTAAAATATGTTTAAAAAGCATGTTGTTTGCTTTAAAGAATACTGTATTTATTCATTCATGAAGGTGTTTATTTCCCATTTTATAAAAAAGCGCTACGTTTAGAATTTTGAAACAGTTTATTTCGGGACACACTAAATATCTGAACAAAACAACTTTTTACATGTATTGCATGTTTTGTTGTTCACATTTTTACATGAACCAGAAATGTTGTTCTTGTGTTGACCTTTCTCGGTTCCTGTGAAATAACAGTCGTCTTTATTTCGTTCATAGTCCTAATGGCAAGTCTGTGTCATGGTCTGAACCAGGTTCAAGACATCCTCCCAAAGGAGAACACATGTGGCACAGACTGTCAGTACATGTGAAGAGACAGGAATCCGGCTCTAACCAGATGGCTGTCATCAAACCGCTAACAAACACCTACAATAACCCAGGCATGGAGTTTTCTGACCTGAGCACCAAAACACTTTATAACGTCGCTGAAGAAGATGAAGGAGAG
Source organism: Barbatula barbatula (assembly GCF_947034865.1). NCBI lineage: Eukaryota > Metazoa > Chordata > Actinopteri > Cypriniformes > Nemacheilidae > Barbatula > Barbatula barbatula. Next base: position 24,596,364 of record NC_136765.1, read on the forward strand.
CCCGTCAGGTACAACTCCTCCGACAGCCCCCCTCTGATCGCTCTCAGACAGTCGCCAATGAAGAAAACGGGCTCGGATCTCAAATTTTACACCCCCGAACAACATCTGCCACAAAACAGTGTTCTTCCCCAACGTATTATTCCAGAAGGAATGGCCAAATTTAATTTCAACATGTCTGATCTGGATGCGATTATAAGATTGCCTGAGCCAGGTCACGGGTTTGGGTTGACAACCGGGCAGCCGGTCATGCCCGTCTACCTGGGTTCTTACCCGGATGACCCCGCCTCCCCTCTGGAGGAGGTTGACAATGAGCAGTTTGGACTCCTTCATGGCTACATGTATGACAATGCACAACTTCATGATGACGAAGAGCTCATGCAGATTAAAATGGCGATGGAGGACTCCGTGGCACTCATGCCGCCTTCCCCATTCAGAGATTCTTTTGGCTCGGGCAGCCCCGTTCCCAACTCCCCCGTGTCCGAGTCCATCTTATGCACGCCTCCAAGCATGACCTACGCGTCCATCATTCTCAGTGATTTTAAGCAAAGCTCTTCAACCCTTTGAACAAACTGAACGAAGGCCGTCATTACAGGAGACACAAGTTTTCTTTGCTTTGTAATTGCTAGTATTTGAGGCTATGTTGATAAGAACATTTAAAAAGATAGTCTGAAGGTAAATGTATGTGTAATGTGTCAGGGTCCAAAATACTAACTTGCCAAAAGCCAGATGCATATAAAATGTATTTAGTCATTACATGGATTGAATTGTAGCTTGTATTTCAGTTGATTTTATTTTTGAACATTTTCTATACTAACCAAAACGGTATTTAAAGAGTTCATATGATGACTACTCCTCTTATTAAGCAATATGCCCTATTGTTTGAAATTTCCAAATATAGTTGTCATAAGAAAAAATATTTTATATATTTGATAAATAATGTGGAAAACTGTTTAAAAGGCCACATAACCAATCATTTAAAGATGGGGTAACACACACAGTTTCTGCCAATCTCATTTTAATCTTGAGTCCCTATATAGGAGTATTGCATACGTTGTATCTTTGAAAAGTATTTCGTTTGATCAAATGTATAAAAGAGAGATACCGCTGTACGATTATTTCCGCCGTTTATATAACATCCATCACTGAAATTATATAAACACACCTCAACTTCTCTCCCTGTCGTAAGAGTAACAAGCTGAAACTGCAGGCCCACATCGCAGCCAATTTTGAACAATTTGACCATGTTCGTGCATGAGAAGCCAGCACGTTTAACAGCGTAAAGCCGTCAGAATGCAAGAAATAGCATGTTATCCCATCTTTAAAATCAGTATGTTTTCTCAGATTAGCTGCTATTGGGAGGTGTGGCAATACATTTTATTTTGGACCCTAAACAGAAGTTGATCAGTAGAGGATTGAATCGTGTTTGACAGCAAACTAACATGACTTGTGCTGCGTATTGTTTGTGATTTCAGATCAAATCATCATATATTCCTCCCATTGTAGCAATTCATGAATGAGTAAATCTGATTATATTCACAAAGCATTCCTTCAATGGAACAACTATTAACTTGTTCATTCAAGTTAGTGTAGAAAACACAAACCTAAGATGAGTAACATGTAGCAAAAATGAATAGTATTTAAGTGCCAATGTTTAAGAGACAACATCATTTCAACAGTTTTTACAATGTTGTCTCTTTGTGTGTAGTATGTGTCAGTTAAAGAGAACAAGAGAACTTGTGTATAGTTTGCTGTTGATTCCTTTAATTAAGTTAATGTAAATATTAGTATACTGTACTTCTCTGGATTTAAATGGTCATATCTCAAAGCCAGAGCTTGGAATAGTGTAAGATGTTTGATTTAAAAGTTGGACTATTTATTTATTTATCAATCTATTGATATAGTTATTTGGGGGGGTGTCTGTACCTCATTGGTAGATGAAGGTTTTCATATCACTACTGCTTTCAAACAGTCAATGTATTCACGAAGATTTAAACAAGCAAATAAAGGCCACCGACGGCAATTTCACCAGAATGTAATTCTTATCATAACAGCCGTGTTTGCAGTATACTTGTGAAAATTGACATTCTCGGTTGCATCATCTTTTTGCTATGACCATTTAAGTCCTGCTCTTAGCACTTACAACAATTTTCTGAAACTTTATTGTGATTATAAAGGCTTGTATTTGAGTAACTTTAGATCAAATCTTTATTGGTGTACTGTATATGTTGTAAGTTTTCTTATCAGTTTCTGTCACAGTGAAATACGTGTTGCTTTTGGAGCTTGACAGATTGCATAAATACTGCATAGTGTTAAAATACAGTAGCTTTAAAGAGAACATTTTCTGCTCTGTAGTCTATTTATTATTGCTATACTCTGAGTAGAGATGATTATTAAGATAAAAACATATTTTTACAGATTACATTTAGTTGTGAAATATTTGTCATTTTAGGTCATGTTTTGCTACTGTAGGTTTACGATACATTTAAATACGACACATTTTGTAAGTAATTCTCATTCTCAGGGTTGTTGTTATGGTGTGTGTGTGTAGCTGATGATTCCCCGAAATGTGACCGGTTTCTGCATATTACTGTTTTCATATGACAATGTCAAAGAGTTGTGTCTGTGTCAGTGTCAGTGCATAAAGCACACAAGATGATAAACACACAAACGGATTTGTTTACATGTTTGACACACTTTCTGTTTGCGGTAGACACATACGTACAGGACCACTGTAAAGAAAGAACGAGGCAAGCCTTGTTAGAGTAAATATATGAAAGTCAGTTATTGCAGATGCTATTCACTATCAGTCCTTAAAGACGTATTGTCAGGAGGTTCAAAATAACGATTTACCTTTTAATCTGCATACCGAAGTGACTAAATTGTAGAGTCGAAGTATTTAGCTATAGATTTGATTTAACATGGTATATTGCTCATAGCTATAATGTGCCATACTATTCAATTTATATGCTTTTTTGTCAGTTTAAGCAAAGTCTGCAAAGGTGAGTACATTTGAACAATTCAATGTTATGAATTGACAAAGTTCACATATTCTTATGCAAACTTTTCTCTTTGCACTGGTAGATGGCAAATTCATGTGTGTCTCTGTACAGTGAACAGAACCGTAGGGTCTTTGTTATATAAGATTTCACATGCAATATATGCCCTTGAGGAAAATGCTTTCTTCTTTCAGGAAGTGCCTTACAAGTGCCTCTTTGCCTGTTGGAGTATGAGAAATATTATAAATATTCCATCACAGTGTAGAGTTTTTTTATTGCAAAACGAATCTGCCATCAAGCTCAAATGCATAGAGGATCTTGTCTTGTGGCTTAGAGGATTGTATGTTATTATATTTCTCCTCTCTCTTTTATCCAAACAGTGATACAAAAGTTTCAAAATTGCCATTTTAATACCTTATCATTTTTCAGAAATATCTGTACACGAAAACTTTAGGAATATGATTAAATCAGTAATATAATAGCTTAGAAGAAAACAGGCCATGCAATGTTCCTTCCCTATTATAAAATATTTATTTTCTATGGAAGTGAGAAACACACAGACAAAAATAATCGAGGTCAGCTTTATCAAACACATGATGCACAGCTTCCTGAAAAATGGTACCTCTTGCAGAAATAAAAATGAGTTCCTTGACCCATTTTTGGCATGTTTTGCAGCATTTTAATACTTCCCCCAGAGAACTGTACTATATTGAGAAGACAATACTGTGTCAACTATCATCTGTTTGTATTAATATACAGGTTTTTTTATTTTAGGCAGTTTTACCCTTAAATATTGCAAGCACACAACAAAGGTCTTTGTGACAGTGACTCATCATAAAAGAGATATGATGGTGTAGCTCATTAATGAGTTTCTGATGGGTTTTTAATTAAGAACTGTGGAAAGACCTGTGTAGCAGCTGTGGGTGACATTTAACTGCCATTTTGTCTATATTGTGCTGTTCATAGTACATACAGTTACTGATGTTAAAACACCAACCTTTCTGAACTACAAAGAAATCTGCTTGATACTTCATATCAGTGGCATAACTTTGTTCTGAAAGTGGTGGGGACAAAAACAATTGATAAAATAATTTTGTTTCTGTAATAACAGATTATTATAACGGCTATAGTGGGTTGTTCGTCCATTGCCTACTCCGCTTGTTGACTCCAGCTCTCACAGACCGTGGTTCGGGATCCTCGGTTTCCCACTACATTTAGATGTTAATGTCTCACTGATTACCGTGAAGGTCTCATCCTGGTCTCACTTATTACAGTGGTGATCTCATCCTGGTCTCGCTAATTACTGTGGTGGTCTCAGCCTGGTCTCACTCATTGTTTTGGTGATCTCATTCTGGTCTTACCAATTACAGTGGTGGTCTCATCCTGGTCACACTAATTACTGTGGTGGTCTCATTCTGGTCTCACTGATTACTGTGGTGGTCTCATTCTGGTCTCACTGATTACTGTGGTGGTCTCAGCCTGGTCTCACTCATTGTTTTGGTGATCTCATTCTGGTTTTACCAATTACAGTGGTGGTCTCATCCTGGTCACACTAATTACTGTGGTGGTCTCATTCTGGTCTCACTGATTACTGTGGTGGTCTCATTCTGGTCTCACTGATTACTGTGGTGGTCTCATTCTGGTCTCACTGATTACTGTGGTGGTCTCAGCCTGGTCTCACTCATTGTTTTGGTGATCTCATTCTGGTCTTACCAATTACAGTGGTGGTCTCATCCTGGTCACACTAATTACTGTGGTGATCTCATTCTGGTCTCACTGATTACTGTGGTGGTCTCATTCTGGTCTCACTGATTACTATGGTGGTCTCATTCTGGTCTCACTGATTACTGTGGTGGTCTCAGCCTGGTCTCACTCATTGTTTTGGTGATCTCATTCTGGTCTTACCAATTACAGTGGTGGTCTCATCCTGGTCACACTAATAACTGTGGTGGTCTCATCCTGGTCACACTAATTACTGTGGTGGTCTCATTCTGGTCACACTAATTACTGTGGTGGTCTCATTGTGGTCTCACTGATTACTGTGGTGGTCTCATCCTTGTCTCACTAATTACTGTGGTGGTCTCATTCTGGTCTCACTGATTACTGTGGTGGTCTCATCCTTGTCACACTAATTACTGTGGTGGTCTCATTCTGGTCTCACTGATTACTGTGGTGGTCTCATCCTTGTCTCACTAATTACTGTAGTGATCTCATACTGGTCTCACTGATAACTGTAAGTGTCTTGGTATAGTGGTCTCATCCTCGTCTTACATATTACAGTGGTGATCTCATTCTGGTCTCACTGATTACTGTGGTTGTCTCATCCTTGTCTCACTAATTACTGTAGTGATCTCATACTGGTCTCACTGATAACTGTAGTTGTCTTGGTATAGTGGTCTCATCCTCGTCTTACATATTACAGTGGTGATCTCATCCTGGGCTCACTGAATTATTGTGGTGATCTCATTCTGGTCTCACTGATTACTGTGGTTGTCTCATCCTTGTCTCACTAATTACTGTGGTGGTCTCATTCTGGTCTCACTGATTACTGTGGTGGTCTCATCCTTGTCTCACTAATTACTGTGGTGATCTCATTCTGGTCTCACTGATTACTGTGGTTGTCTCATCCTTGTCTCACTAATTACTGTGGTGGTCTCATTCTGGTCTCACTGATTACTGTGGTGGTCTCATCCTTGTCTCACTAATTACTGTGGTGGTCTCATTCTGGTCTCACTGATTACTGTGGTGGTCTCATCCTTGTCTCACTAATTACTGTAGTGATCTCATACTGGTCTCACTGATAACTGTAGTTGTCTTGGTATAGTGGTCTCATCCTCGTCTTACCTATTACAGTGGTGATCTCATCCTGGGCTCACTGAATTATTGTGGTGGTCTCATTCTGGTCTCACTGATTACTGTGGTTGTCTCATCCTTGTCTCACTAATTACTGTAGTGGTCTCATACTGGTCTCACTGATAACTGTAGTTGTCTTGGTATAGTGTTCTCATCCTCGAATTTGTGAATGTCTGATCCTGGCTCTACATGTGAACATTGAGGCTACAGGCAGGATTCTGCTGACATGGTGTGTGTGTGAGATATTTTTACCCTTCCATCTGTTCTGGACTTTCCTGTCATTTTACTTTGTAGAGTCCTTGGTGTGTGTCTTGGGATCTGTTCCACATAGCACATATTTAAGACCCTCAACTGTGCAATTGTTTACAAATTGTATTAATTAATTCGTCATGAAGCAAACTTATGCAATGAAATCTGCCAATTCCTTCATTCATAAACATTTGTGTGGCTTTTTCATACAAATAAATAAAATAACAAATATTAAAAAAAATCATATTTAGTTTACACCTTAGACCTGTAATGTGGGACAGATTGTGTCACAATAAAGGGTATAGAAGTGCAGAGTGATTCTCTCAGGCAAGATCTGTGTTGTGGGAGCAGATGGGTTTTCTGGAGAAGCGGATGACAATCCCGCTGATGAACAGAACCTGAGAATCACACAAGCAGCAGGGATACAGGCTGGAATAAAAATCTGTAGGCTGAAGGAAGAGACTCATTTGAGAGACATTTCTGCACCTGTTGAAAGGGCTGTTGAAGTTTCTGTGTGTGGTTGACACACAAGTGTACTTTAACAAATTTAGAGTCCAAACCTTATCTACTGTATTCAGAGAACCAAAAAAGATTTTGAATTATATTGGGCACCAAACCACTGAGACATTTATAAAAATATCTTATTTTGTGTTACTCAAAAGAAAGATGCGGGTTTTGAATGGAGGTAAATATGATGACAGACGTTTTTATTTTTGTAACTCTAAGAATTGCAGAGATTTCAGAACTATGTGATTTTAGGAACACAGATTGACATAATCATTTCACGTCAGCTTTTATTCATGCTGCCTTTTAAGCTGAAGAGAGACACACCAAACACTAAGATGTTCTAAAATGCTCGTACATTTTCAATATACCTTTTTAATTCACCATATTAAGTATGCAAAAATATTAAATAATAAATACAAAAATGGTTTTAGACATTTGGACCTCATGGTAAACAGATAAATACAGATCAATAACATATCATTAATGATGCATATCTCTTGTTGTCAGGAATCTGATGGAATGATTATTACATTTGGCTAAAGTAACCTCATGCAGGATTGTGGCGCCATCTAGTGGTTGATACTGATACACTAAATCACATTTATTGCGTTCTACCTTAATTAAACTTACATAATTTGGCCAAAATACAAGGTAAGTATATATGGTAACCTGAACAAAAATGGTGTATTCATAGTAACGAAGATACAATGAACCAATAATATTTTACAGAGGCCATAAACAGACCCATAGAAATTCTGTTTTGAACTTTTGTATTTTTGTTGTATTTCCTCATTATCAAGTTCAGTATAATGCAAGATCCCTTTGCAAATCGTGCACTTATAAAACTGTACTTATAACTTATAGCTGCATTTTGTTATACACGTATGAAAATATTGGACTGAAATATAAATCAATAAACCCCAGAGACATACTTAGTGGAAACCCTGGAGAATAGTGTTACCAAGCATCCGGTAAGACCAGCCATTATAGGGGGAGGGCTGTTGCCTGCAATGGCACTGTCCAGAAATTAAGTGAGTATTGAGTTATTGTATTTAAAGTGATGGTTCACCCAACAATTATGTCATCATTTACTCACCATCTTGTCATGTCCAACCTGCATGACCTTCTTTCTTCCGCAGAACACAAAAGAAGATATTTTAATTTTTTTTTTTTTAATGGATCCCATTCACTTTGTGGTTTTGTGTCCACGGTTTTGTGCAACTTTCATCAAGATATCTTCTTTTTATCTTCTGTTCATCCAGGTGGATGCTATTGAGAATAAAGCGCTACATATTCCAAATTCCTTATTCATTCTTACGTTTGTTCATTCATTCATTTTGTGTGCAGAAAAAAGAATATATTTCCGGGTGTACTGTTACTTTAACGTTGTCGCTTGTTTATAAATGACCTGAAATAATGCAATCTGTGGTTCTAGGTAACAATATTCCTGGCCAAATATATATATAAATATCTGCAGAAGATAGGAATTAAAATGGCACAAGGGTGAAGAAACAATGCCAGAATTGTCATGTTGAACGGTCTCTTTAGATGAACTGTATCTTTTTTAATGGCAACAGCGAAGAAAATAAACACACCCAGTGAAATTCACCCAATGAGTGATAACCATCCCCGGTACCCACGCATTTTACATATGTATTATTATTAATGAATTAATATGAAATAATTTTAACGTGAATAATTCGTCTCAGGACAGCTATTGCAGTGACTGTCTCTTGTCGGTGCCGTTGACTTTCCTGAAGGTTACGTGACAGATCCCCGCCGCGGCTGATCAGGAGTCAGTGCGCCGCAGCATATCCGTGTGTCGCCTCGACGGCGCATGCGCGTGATTGCAGCGCTCTGCGTTTCCGCGTTAGCAGCGGGGCGAGCAGCCGAGGGGAGGGTACAGTACACATCCAGATCCGCCAAATCTAACTGGATTACGCCGTCCAACTAATGCACAACAAACGACATTCGACCAGCCGTCGTGTTTAGGAAACGAGTGCGGGATTATGACATCCGTGCGGGAATGAAGACGGGATGACAACACCGCCTGACATGTGAGGAAAACACAACAACAGCGCGCGCGTGTGTCGGCTGCGTCTCCGCCGCTTTCCGTTTACGCAGATTTAGCGTTGAATGTCGCGTTTGCCGGTGGCGAAATGAAGAAGTTTAATATCAGGAAAGTGCTGGACGGCTTGACCGCGGCGTCCTCTTCCTCCGGCGCCGCCGCCGCGTCCACACAGACGGGAAGCCGGGAGAATGATATGATTCAGGAGACCGTGCAGTCAGAGCATTTCCAGCTTTGCAAGGTGGGATTATTTACCGTGCTATAATAAAGTGTAAAGCAGTGTTAGTGTTGATGTCGGTGGCGCGAGACCGTTATAAAACCGGGTGGTCTTTAAATCGCCTCAGAGTCGGTCGTCGAGTGAAAGGATCACATCGCGGGAGGTTTATCGACTTAAATCACGGGTGACAGATGTGACTTTTGCACGGTGAGAGAAGCGAAATCAGATTAAAGTTAGCACGAGGCAATCTGATGGATCTGACAGAAGAAATGAAGGCGTGAAAATCTTGTCAGTCCAGAAATACTTGTACCCCGATGTGTGTTTTTAAATTGTCTGTATGTTAATTTGGATTTAAAACGATTATTTTTTGTATTTACTGTGGGTAACTGGTGTTGCAAGACACGTACAATCATATATTACGGCATACTACAAATGACTCAGTTTACTATAGTATATAATAGGAACGTAATGATTCACTCAGATCGCGATGCGATTTTATTCACGATTGTGATCTCAAGATACGGTTTTATTCACGATTCTTGCGGTTTTAATCACGATTATCATCTCACGATGCAATTTTATTCACGATTCTTGCTATTTTAATCACGATTATGATCTCACGATGTGATTTTATTCACGATTCTTGCTATTTTAATCACGATTATGATCTCATGTGATTTTATTCACGATTCTTGCTATTTTAATCACGATTATGATCTCACGATGCGATTTTATTCACGATTCTTGCTATTTTAATCACGATTATGATCTCACGATGCGATTTTATTCACGATTCTTGCTATTTTAATCACGATTATGATCTCACGCTGCGATTTTATTCACGATTCTTGCTATTTTAATCACGATTATGATCTCACGATGCGATTTTATTCACTATTCTTGCTATTTTAATCACGATTATGATCTCACGGTGCGATTTTATTCACGATTCTTGCGGTTTTAATCACGATTATGATCTCACGATGCGATTTTATTCACGATTCTTGCGATTTTAATCACGATTATGATCTCACGATTCTTGCGATTTTATTCACGCTTTTCTTTACAGAATGAGTTGAGGCCAATAAAAAATGAACAACTGCCATTTTATTATTTCTCTAATCGCATTTATGTCAAATAACAAAATTGTTATTTTTTAACACTAAAAAATGAATAATACAAAAGTTTCTTTAATATAAACAAACTAAGACTCTTGTCGCTTTTCCTAACTTTCAACCTTTTTAAGATATATCGACGTATCCACATTTACCAAAGTTGCGGACCCTGCTGTTCTAAACATGAACTGCGATTCTTTTAACGTATTTTTATCGATTTTCAACCGGCTCACGGCGAATCGTTACATCCCTAGTAAATACTAAAGTACACTACTGTATATCTTCATGTGAGTTCTCGAAAAGAAACGTGGTAAGTGATCTGATTAGCTTGTTGACTCGCCTTTGAAAATCTTATTAACTTGCCGGTTGGCCCCTGAAACTAAATTAGTTTAAAGGTGAACGTCTTAATGCGAAATGTAATTACATATTAAATGTTTACCCACAGGTGCTAGATAGCCGTGCAAAAAAAGTGTCACGGTACAGTTTTGCTTATTTTGGACTGATTGCTGGGCCTCACTGGATTATGGGTAACGTTAGTAGGGCTGTCACGATTATGAAGTTAGGCTGGCGATTAACTGTCAATTATACTATTGCGATTATGGCAATTAATTGTCTGTTTTAAAGCTTTGACAATGTAAAGATTAATGACAATTAATTTATTCAAAGAAGAAAATATATACTTTAGAGATGTAAACATTTTTTTTAAATAATAATATTCACTATTGAGAGACTTAACAGAAATGACTTGTCCTGAGCAATCGAACTATAAATGAGATATGAGGATGGTGTCGTCTTGCTTTGTACATGCAACAAGTCTGTAATCACTACAAAACAAATTAATACAAAAAATACGAAGTAGAGACAACTCAACTGATGGAGAAATTTAATTTTAATGTAACGTTGAGTGCAGATCAAGATGTAAAATGAAGCAGATGCTGCACATCACCCTTGTTTTTTTTAAATTAATCTGAAATAATTGCGATTATAACAAATACATGCGATTATAACAAATAATTGCGATATGATGATTATTTAAAAATTGTGCCAACCTTAATGGTTAGTGTAGTTCGTCATAGGGAATTGAGAAATAGTGAGTCTTAATTCAAACTGAGTGAAAATCACATTTCACAGAAGTTCATGGAAAGTCTTGAAAGTTTTCTATGAAATGCCTCCTCATTACATCTGTATTAGGAAGATGGAAGGGATGCAAATGTCTAATGATCTGTGTTTTATTGATTTGTTATTATTAATTTGCCTCTTTGTACATAGTTTATTTACATTTTCTTGCTTATTTGTACCTACACCATTGCATGTTTGTATTGCAGCGTTGTATAATGTTTTATTCTGTCATGCAAATTTGTACTTGTCAATTTTTTTAACAGCTTCTTAAATTCACTTTTGGTTTGTTGCAGGTATTTTAATATCTCATCAAGAATCTGTAACGGCTCATATGTGGTTTGATCATTGTATGACGATCGCAAATATTCTTTAAAATATCTGTGTTTGTTTTCACAGATAGAATTTCACTTGAAAGAGCAAATAAAGATGACGGGCTTACGAATTTCATTGCATGTTGTAATGCAAAACCTATTCTGTTTCACAGACAATACGACATGGCTTTCCCCATCATCCCTCTTCAATGGCTTTTGACCCCGTACAGAAAATTCTGGCTATTGGGACACAAAGTGGAGCCCTAAGACTGTATCCTTTGATTAAAGGCTAGCAAAAGCCAAGCGTACTTAGACAAGTAAGTGTCAAATGTGTATTTGCTTTTACACACAAGCAATCTTCCGTGTTTGTTGGAAGTTTCGATGCTCATTGCAGTTAAGTTGCTTGAAGCATTTGCAGTTTTCTTATACTAACCTCCGCACAAACGTTTGATTGCGTAAGTTCCAATTAGAGAAAGACCAGTAACAACATCCTCTGGCTTCTGAGAACCATGCTGTTCCCCCAGGAGACATGAATATTTACCCTAGAGAAGCATCACAGGAGCCACTGTCTCGATCCATCATTAAAGGAAATACACTGAAGCTTGTGGTCGAATGAGCCAGAGCAGATCAACATGTCTAGGATTTGTGACTGACCGACATGGGTTTTAAAAAAAACGTTGATGCAAATCAACTTGTCTAGAGAGCCACATGGCTGATGGCAGCCAGACTGCAGTATGATGTTATATTTACATTTAGTCATTTAGCAGACGCTTTTATCCGAAGGGTCTTTAGAATGAGGTAAACAATGGAAGCAATTGGAACAACATAAGGACAACAAAAAGCATAAGTGCAATAAACACGGTATACAGAGCTAAGTTTTATTTTTGATAGAAAGTGTAGAAAAGAGATAGAAGTCAGAACTGATCGGTCAAGTGCTGACGGAAGAGATGTGTTTTCGGCCGATTCTAAAAGATGGCTTTACAAAATCTGCTGATCTTGTAGCAGCGGGCAGATCATTCCACAAATGTGGAACCGATCCAGAGAAGGTATGTGAGAGCGATTTTTACCCTCTTTGGGATGGCACCACAAGACGTCGTTCGTTTGCAGAGCATAGGGATCTGGCGGGTACATAAGTCTACCTTAGCCAGCGGAGATACGGGGGTGCCGAACCAGTGGTGGTCTTGTAGGCCGGGGCAGGTCTTGAATTTGATGCGATGTAACTTAATGAAGAGAGAAGTGATGTGTGCAGCCTTCGGTTCATTGAAGACCACTCTTGCCGCTGTAGAGGTTTGGTTGTGCAAGCTGGAAGTCCAGCTAGTAGCAATAGTCCAGTCTGGTTGGAACAAGAGCCCGGACTAGGACTTGCATACCATGCACGAATGGGAAAGGTGTCATTTTCCTAATATTTTAGAGGATGAATCTACAGTACCGAGAGGTGCTGGCAACCTGAACTGTGAAGTTTAGCTAATCATCGATCCCCCCACCAGGAAGATGAGATGGTAGATGAGCCCAGTTGAATGGAGAAGTTGTGATGAATCTTTGTGCCGGCCGGGATAACAAGCATTTCTGTTTTTGCAATATGTTAAAGCATTCTTGATATTTAATAATAAAACCCTCTTGATTTCATAAACATCAATTACTTTTTCAAATCACTTTTATTTCAAACAAAAAATATGTTTAAACTTTGACAAACTAAATTGCAGTATCGCTATAAATTTTTATAAATCTCAGACGGTTGCAAAAATGCTTTCATATACTATATGCTCTGTCATAACTGAGAGTCAATTTAGTTCAGGCGGTAAAAATCAAAAGAGCGAGTTTCTTACAGAGTCATGTATTCGAGCAGCGTGTTTTCATATGCACATTTCCTAGAAGCAGGGGCTTTTTTTCCTGGAGGAGCTGCGCTCATTAATGATATCTCCGCTGTGGCATGAGCAGCTCTGCTGCCATATGTCGCGCAGCTCGTCTCATCATTGGTGCTGCCGAATGTCTGCCAGAAAACCAGCAAACATCACTGGTCGTGCTGAGCACGTCTGTTGGAGTGGCACACGCTCGGCCAAGCTGCGGCTTGTTTCTGAATGTTTTCATGTTCAGATATTTCCAAAACAATGAAGGCGAGATGATGCGATAGCACAAATGTTCCAAACAAACCTTTGCGCAGTTGTATTTCTCCGTTAAAATTTCGTCTTGTTACAAACCATCCTGCAACATAAGATTTTGGTCTTCTACGGAGGCTTCTACTTTGGTGGAGGCTGTGCAATATATCGAAATATCGCACATGTGCATATGCATATTGTGATGGTTTGCGATAAATTAGCTATTTAATTATTTGAAAAGTTATGTATGGTCAAAGTTTAAGGTCGATGCCAATAGTATAGTATCTATCTGGCACAAGGATGATAGTTGGAATTTGCGGGCTTGCGCATGATAGCGTGCAAACAATCAACAATTTGCACAATGAATGTTTCTTTGTTTAATGTCAGATTTGTTTAATGCAACAGTAAAACATGGTTGTTCACTTTCAGAAGTTGTAGTGATGCTTTCTTTTCCCTCAAATAATGTGAAATATATGTTGGTTATATCATTTCTTTAATATATTTTAATGAAATTAGAAATAGAAAATGAAATATCGTATGGAATATCGCATTATTTAGCATTGCTATCGCATTTTCCCTCCATATGGCACAGCTCTAGTTGCAAGTTGCAAGCCCTAGTTGGGAGACGTTGGCATTTTGCTTACATAATGGCATAGTGTGTTTAATGAATGACTTTACTGTGTCAATGGAACTCACAAACCACCCACTACCAGTTCATTGTTGTGAGGTCAGTGCTAAAGCTGTTGCTAGCGTGCAGAAGTCAGCTGATGTGCTCTACGTTATAGTCTGCCGATTGGGCTATTTATCAAAAGACAGGATGCATCGATTTGCCTCATTGCTCCCAGCGTTGGGAAACACACCCCAGCTCAGCTGACACAAACTCAATGAGGTATTTACGAATAGTATTTATGAACCTGCGTGTCTTTATCCCTAGGATTTTATAAAGAAACCTTTCAACGCAATATCCTTTTTTCTGTTTTATTAAAAGCTTGTTACACCGTTAAGGATGCTTGGCTGACCAATAACATGTTATAAGGGCGCTGTAATATTCCGTGGCAGGCTCGGACTTATGACGACTCGTTTGCGTGATTCAGAGTCGGGTCTCTTTTTTCATAGCCAATAACTTATTGTTATTCATTCACCTTCGGATTTAAAACTTGGCAGACTGCTTACTTTCAAACATGGCATCATTACCCACTGCATTTAATATGTGATCTAATGAAATTGTGCACACGTTGAAACAAAGACTTAAAGCAAGTAACTAAAGTTCAGTTTGAAGTTCGTTTATTCTCAGCCTTTTTTCTTCATGATACTTTGGACCACAATAGAAATCAGAATTTAATTTTGAACCCTTTGTGCAAAATGCAGTGAGGAAATCCTCTTTGGCAGTTGTGGATGGAAGCACCACAAACCACCGTGGTTTACCAAATGAGGAAGTAGCTGTCATTGTTTGGAAAATGTAGCTTTCTTTTCCTACCTCCCCTCACAGTCGTCTTGCTGAAAACAGTAGGCTGTTCAGGTAAATGGACTTTAACCAGTCAGGTGATGTTCTCGCAGGGTTAAAAAGCATGTGATCAGAACACACTATACTAACATCATGGCAGTGACATTTGAATGGGCAAACACATTATTGTACGCATCCAATTAAACCAAATAAATTGTGTAACCTTTTTGAAATTTAAAGCATTGAGAAATACGTCTGCAGTAGGTTAAAAACAGACTTCCTCAAGAGGAGGAAGCGTGTACAGAAAACATATCTTGCTTGTAAGTCATTCCTCTTTGTACATTTGCTATAACAATGCTTAGCTGAATGATTTTGGTATTAGGTGTTATTATGATATAAATGGAATTCATTAGTGGTATTTTTAGTGTCGGTCGCCCTGTGAAGTGTGACCCTTTCCTCTCTGCTATCCTTGTAGGCAGCGGTTGGCAGCATCCAGCTCCAAGTGCTTTAAATTACGCCCATTTGAGACTCCTCCAGAGTTTGTTTAAGGCACCAGGGCCTGTTTGATTACTGTTCTTAATCTTGTTTGGACAGATCCTAGCTCTCCTTTATCACTCTAAAACCTTCTAGACAGAAGAGCTATGGAGTCAAGACAACACATTTATGGCTAAGAGACTAATAATCTGATTCAATGCAACAAATCATGTAAAATGTATATTTTATTAGGAAATTTAAACCTTTAAAATTGGCTTTGATAAGTTATCTATGTCACAAAATTTCAAATGATGTGGGTTTAAAAACAGATGGATAGTAAGGTAATGATTATTTACTCTTGGGATGAACTATCAGCCATATCGGTATTGGACGATAAATGGACAGTTTTAATGTTAGCGCTATCGGCTGATGATACAAATTGAGGCAGATATATTATAGCCGATTGACCGTAAATAATTTCCTTTGGTTAAACTTATTCAGCTGCACACAGTTAAAAAACACAGCATTGTCTTTCTGTCGTGATCATTCACTACTATTAGCAAAACATTGTTGATGTACAGTAGGTACAGTATGCAGATACAGTATTTATGAATGTGTAACTTCTATTGTATAAAAAAGCATATTGTTTTTTAATCAGACTACTGACTCAATCCTTTCTGTCTCGAGTCTTGTTAGACTTTTCAGTGTTGCTCTGGAAAAATATATATAATTTGTTTATTAAATAAAAATAAGCATTCATTAGAGATGAACTATATTAGATTTTTGGGTAATTATAAAACATGCTAGAGACTTTAAAAAAGCTTCACTAGAGTTAACTAATGACTATATTGACTGATCAAAGTCCGTTTACGGAAGTCGTGCCACTCTGCGGCCATGTTTGCAACGCCTCTAGCCAGCGTTTTACGTCAAAGCAAGTCCATAATCCTATCTATATGAATGGGGAAGGCAGATATGTCCTAAATCGCTGACAAAAATGATGCTTAAACAGCATATTTCCGATCAATAATGAAACATAACTTTTGTTTTATCAAGCTAAAATTGCACTAAAAATCACCTTTTCAGTATCACCTCAGGCTGACAAGTGCCTCACGAGGGCCTAGCCCTGCAGTGAACCGTCAGTCTTTATTGATTGACTATTGGCTAGTTTTACTAGAAGGCTGGTCTTCCTTTGCTAGAGCGGCCAAATTGAGTGTTGCATTCCTCACCATTCATTGTAACGCATCTTGTTAATATGAAAATCTTTGCTATGATTATTAATTCATTATAATTAACATATATAATTACTAGTATCTATCTGGCAGTACCCTAACAACAACTCAAGACACGTCAGGAACTCTTTAGATCCCCTAGCAACCATTTAGAACAGTGGTTCTCAAACAGGGGGTCCCAAGATCCAGGGGGGCCACAGATTTTGTAGCATTTTATAAAATATAGAAATTGATCATACATTTTATGCACTCAAACGTCATAAAAAGCCCAAAATAATTGATGTTCCAGCGATGTATAACTGAATATGTTTTTAGTTTAATTAAAATTCTAAGTAGAGCTGCAACTAACGATTATTTTAATAATCGATTAATCTGTCGATTATTTGTTCGATTAATCGATGAATCGGATACAATTTTTAAAAGCATTCATTTTCAACCCTTTATTGAAAAATAGAACTGACATTGCAAAACATATTTCAAAAGCTTTATTATTACTTATTATATTATTATTACAGCTGGCTGTGGTTTACATGATGCATTTCCCATCAAGAAGCCTCTCATGGTTTGCTGTTTTTTTCTGGAATTTTTTCGGGTCTCTCTGATGGTCTTTCCTCTACCTCCGCTCTGCTTTTTTAATTTATTTTTTCTCCGCTATGCTGCGCGGCGCGATCAACTTTTTTTAGTCCTGTGACACACTAGATGCGTGGCGTGAGCGTCTCAGAAGCCTGGCGTGATCGTTTTTAAATCGGCTCCCATGTTAACAGGTTAGAGCTTGCACACTGCCTGCGTGAGACGAGCCGCACGGAAAACGCGCGCATGCTAGGAATTGAATCGACGCCTATTTTTCACGAGACACGCAAGCGTGTTGGAAGCGTTTCCAGGCAAAATAGAATAGGAAAAGATGTTTATATGTAATTTTGTACACGAATACATATTAATGAATGCCATTTTGATGTTTGAAAGCTAATCATCATTTATTTGATCGTATTTTCAAATTGAATTTCATTAAACCAACATCTGCACGTTACGGGGTTTTCATGTCCACTGTAGAAAACATCAGGACTTAAATCATGTTTATAATGCATTTTTGGAGAAACAACAAGTGAATATTGAAATAAATTATACATTAATATTCCTATTAAGTATGAGATATTATTACTAAAATGTTGCAAATGAATACTCCAATTAACTACTTTTTTCCATAAAATCTTCCTCCAAGAAAATGCTTAGGTTATATCCAATGAAAAGATACATTGCATTGAATGGGAATATTAATTTATGTCCATCTTAAACACATATTGCATAAAGTAAACTCGTGCATCAATTGATTACGTTACATCTTTAATAACATATCTGAGAATCATCTTAATACGAATTGTGGTTCGTATTAAACCCCAAAATGTATTGGTGACTGAATTATTTTTGTTTTTTATGCTCTTAACAATGTGATTAAAAATGGAAAAAAATATGACACATTACAATAACAACGTAGTCTAGTGTGTTATCTGAGTGACGGTCCAACATCAGGTAATAAAGCTACAAAACATTTGGAAATGTTATTTAAATAAACAGACAGCCTACTTACTCATTTTTCAGATTTTGGAAGGTGTAGGTTATGTGAAAAAAGTTTAAACTTGTCGTGAATACAAGACCCTTGTCTGTCGGCGGCCTCCCTCTATCTATGTCACCTATAGCAGCAGCAGCGCGCCAGCGCCGCGTCAGGCACGGTGCTGGTGTGCAAAGATACAGAAAACACGACACAGCCGCCACAGAGCTGACACGCAACAGAAACGCCACACTCACGCCACTCAAACATGTGGCGCGCGTTATAGTCGCGCGATACAACGAATCGATAATGAAATTCGTTGCCAACATTTTTAATAATCGATTTTTATCGATTTTATCGATTCGTTGTTGCAGCCCTAATTCTAAGTATAAGATTGTGTAATTATAGAACTTTCACTTTGCAATAACTGAAACTGGATGGTCCTCTTTCAAGCTTTTGGGCTTTTATCTCTGCTTTCTACCTTGCTATTTTCTTATTCCTGCTCTCCCTTGAAAGAATTTGGTTCCCAGAAACAAATGTTCATAGTTGCAGGGAAAGTTGACAAGCCTGTCTGCTTTAGCTGCATTGTAATCTTTTGCACCTAAGGGGTGTGTTATTAGAGCATATAGTATGACAGCCCCCTTATCAGATTGCACGGCTGTTTGCTCTCAGCGGAAACCCCTGTTGTTTGAAGTGAGTCATGCATTGTGATTGGCAATATGATGCGCCAGAAAAAGGTGCCAACTGGAGTTTTGAAGGCATTTGTTCAACCAGAAACCAAAAATGCAGTATTTAAGCGCACATATATGTTTGTTTTACCCGAGCGTTTAATTTTCATAATTGTCTTTGTTAACTGTTGCATTGATGTAAGCCAAAATGCTGATTTTATTAGGAGCAAAAGACAATGTGGACATAGTAAAGTTGCCTTTTGGTTTTAGATTTTAGCGATTGCTGATGAAGATGTGTTTGTTTGGGCTCCCATAAGGGACTCTCACGGAAGTCAAAGAGTTGTTGGCCAACCCTGGCAGGGCTCTAAGAGACACAGAGCCGTAAGCCATGGACAAACTGCCTGGTCAAGGGCCGGAGTCATGAATTAATAATGGTCCACTGCAACTTATTATAACGGCTCTCTGTAATTTATTTAGTCTGTTTTCCAAATATGGTGAAGATCTGCTGTGTATACAGCCATGTTGGGCTTCCCATCATTGCATGTGAAGAGAGTGGACAAGGGAGATACCTTTTTTCTTTCTGAAAGGATGCATGAAGTCTTCGCCACTGCAAACTTTTCTATATCAATATCAGTGTTTCCGCTGTATTCGTTTACTTACTATATATTCTGTACTTCCGTTTTTGTGTTGAGAAATATCCCACTTCCGATGTTCATTGAACATGGTATTAAAACTACGTGATGATGTCTTGAATATTTTAATTAGCATGTGATGTCACCAAGCGCCACATTTTCACAAAATCCTGGCGGAAACACTGAATATTCTTTATCTGTTTTATTCTGACTTTGACGGCGTTGGAAGCAGTTGATCTCAAAGCAATTCATCAGCTTGCTCCTCTTTGCCACATTTAACAAGTTTGAATTGCAATATGCTAAAATAGAAACAGTATTTCCAATATTGTAGCATTGCCAGTGCAATGCTACCTATACATTACTAAATGTTAGCTTTTGTTACTTGTTTAAAGGAGATTTAGAAATTAAACATTGGTTTTAGATTTTCAACGATTGCGTTCTGGCACTTTCTTGTTCACGGACTGGTTTATTGTGTCACCTCATCAGAAAGGTGAACTCATCGAGGGTACAACGGCTCTTTTCCTGTGCAGTCCTGCCACCGCTGTTTACCATAATTGATCTGTTTAACAGAGATAAATGAGCTCATCCGCTTGCTCTGTTAGACTAAACAACAAGAGTTAGTATATCACAGGCAGATCACAAAAGCTAGTACGTATGTCTTGTATGTCTTTCACAAGTCACATCAGAGGAAATGAGCGTGCTGTCGCAGGAAACCGCTGATTCAGCGCTGTGTTTACTGCACTGTTTTTGTTTTTTTTGAGTGGCAGTGCGCTATTGTTACTCTGTCTACACCCAAACACAAATATATTTTACTCAAGCTTTGCCGTTGGAATAAAACGTGTTGTTCTATTGTGTGCAATTCACGAACAGACGTCTCCTGTTCTTGTCGTGAATCATTCCAAAAACATGGCGTCGTTGTTTTACTGCCTTTATGGAGCATTTGCAGTGCAAGACGCTGCTTAGGGACTTTGTGTAATCCTTTTAGTTAAGTCAATGGACCGAGCCCTTGTTGATGTGGCGCACAGGCCTCTGGGAACACAAATTCCCTTTAGTGCTGCGCTTTGTAAGTTTACGGTCTTTATTCGAAGTCATTTATGGTTCGCTGAAAAGAAGAGCAATTATATACAATTATACATTACAATTTATATGTTCATTTTTAGATGAACTGGTCACCATTTTAAGAAGGGCTGCTCGATTATGACACAAATCATAATCGCAATTATTTTGGCCAATATTGAAATCCCGATAATTTTACACGATTACTCATTGACCTTTAAACAGCATAGAAAATAAATTAGTTAACTGAAAAATAAATGTAAAGAAATTGCACCGCTGAACCATTGTACCACTACTCGCTGTTCGCTGTGGATTTATACTACAAGAAAAGAGAGGATCCTTGTGAAATGGAATGCGGCATAATAATTGTTTACCTTGATTGTTTTGTTTTTGTAACTGATGAAGGCCAAAATTGACAATTACGATTAATTTTCGATTAATTGCACAGCCCTATCTTTAAGTTCCACAAATGAACATTTTAGTGCCGTTATTTCAAGAATTAGTCCACTATAGGATGTTTATGCCTTAGCGGAGCTGTACACAGATTTGGCCGAGCAGGAGTGGAGTGTTACTGTCAGCATGAGAGCGGATCAGCCGTCATCCAGCTGGGGTTTCTTGTCAATGAAGTGAGTTTCTCCTTGAACTTCAGTGATTTTCTCTTATTTTCTCTCTCTGTACGGGCACGCTTTTCACTCTCCGTAACACTTATTAAATGATTGTTTAATATGTTGTGAATTAGACTGTACATTTAAATTACTTTGGGTGTTTTTATTTGATAGGGGGCGCTGGTTAGTGCTTTGGCGGATGACAGTATTCATTTATGGAATCTGAGGCAAAAACAACCTGCCATTCTCCACTCGCTTAAATTTAACCGAGAAAGGTGAGTATTTACTGATGTTTGTTGTTAAAAATGGAAATAGATGGGTGGTTCTGTTAAAGTCAATATGAAGTCAAAATTATTTATTAATCTTTATAAATAATATAGGTCTCTGGCTGGATTATTCAGAGAACAAAGAAAAAATTGTGTCTGCGTAATTTTTAATCAAAATTAAATAACATGTAGGGCTGCACGATTAATCAAAAAAATGAATCAAAATTTGCCGGTTGATTGCGATGTTTTATGCGCGGTTTGTCAGTGAAGTACTGTTAAATGCAGCTGCATCTGAAAGCCAGAGGGCGCACAGAAACTCCAATGCTCCATAGAAGAAGTACCACACCTATAATCATGAAAGTCTTTCTATCTGCATGTTTCTATCACTGTTTTTCCCTCCTCGTGTATTTATAATGATGATGTTTTGCGGGTGTTGCTTTTTTAAATGCATGTTTAAAGCAGCAACTCCCACAGAGCCGTGCTTCACATACAAGCTGCGCATAAAACATAATTGCAGCCTTCGATTTAATCACCATTAGAATGTGAATTCCGATTTATCGTGCAGCCCTAATAACCTGTAATAACTTTGCCCAAAGTGACTTTTGTGTTAACTCACATTAACCACCAGCCAAATATTAGGGGTGTATTCGTACCGGACGTCATAAGCTGTCAAAGGGAAAATTCCAAATGAAGTCATCATTCCTATGCGCTACGAAGGGGAGATCCCTTGGAGTTTAGACTTTGGAGTGAACAGGGCATCTCAAGATAATGAGTAAAATTACATCGCTTCCTTTGCCAAGTGCCTTCCAAACGTCTAAATAATGCCACGCAAATGCCCTGTTCACACCAAAGTCTAATTCCAAGGGGTCTCCCCTTCGAAAGATATCGACTTGGAATGATGACTTCACTTGGAATTTTACTGTGACGGATCGAGACGGTTCCTTACGAATACGCGTACCATTGCACCCCTACCAAATATCAATTTAGGCTTTCTTATAAACAACCTTTCAGCCTTTCATAAAATACAAATGTCATTAGTACATTTTCAGAAGTCCTCCATAATCATAATATTTCTAAAACTGGTACGCAACAACTACTTTCACAATTCAGATTACTCTCGGTTGAATAGGAACGAACAGAGTTTCTAAACATTTGTAAAGATTAAACAAATTTGTTAAAAAAATGAAGACTTTTCTTGGGTGTCCTCATCATCTGACACTTTAGATTAGATTAGATATTGGTTTTCCTTTCATTGGTGGTTACACATCAGAAGTAATACAGTGCACCCACCAATGTAATATTATTTGATTTATCAACTATGACTTTCATCATCAGAGCACCCTGAAGCACAAATCAGTCTCAATGTTCACCATCACATGAGATAATGGCCATAAATATCTCACTTTGGTTCTCTCTTTGTGTTTTGGCAGGATCACGTTTTGCCATTTGCCCTTTCAGAGTAAATGGCTGTACGTGGGCACAGAAAGAGGGAACATTCACATCGTCAATGTGGAGTCCTTCACCCTGTCAGGCTACGTGATCATGTGGAACAAAGCCATCGAACTGTGAGTGTCGAGAGTCTGTCTAGACGCACTAACCCTTCTCTTCTCGTTTCTGTCCTCCCCTTTCCCTCTTTCATCTTCTTTTAATGTGCTCTGAAACGTGATTGATCATTTCACAAGTTATATAAGATTATACAAGGCACAAAACTGATGGGATGTCACATTGACATTTAGCAGCAGTGTCGTTCATTACTGTCACTTCGGCTCCCAGCGCAGTAATAAAAAGGTACCGGCGACAGTCATAGGTAATGTGAATGGGATTATAGGGACGACCATCATCTCTCTGTCCCTGGATCAACTTGTTCCATTACCACAGAATCATTGCTGCTGTCTTAGGAACCTGGAGCAGGTTCATGAAACTCTCATCAATGGTTGTTGAAATTTCCAAACCAGCAAGCACCAGGAATATAAAATATTTTTAAAAGGTGTCAGATCATTTTCTCATAACAAAGAGACGGATAAGAGGTCTGGTTTCTTTTTAACAGGTCCTCGAAGGCGCACCCTGGGCCTGTAGTTCACATCAGCGATAACCCAATGGATGAAGGAAAAGTACGAAGGCATTTTCCTTTTGGGATTAAACATGCATTTGATTGTTCAGATCACATCATGTTGTGTTTCTTTCACAGCTTTTAATTGGTTTCGAGTGTGGCATAGTTGTGCTGTGGGACTTGAAATCAAAGAAGGCTGATTATCGCTTTAACTATGATGAGGTGAGGCCTTGTATTTTATTTTAGAATTTGTAAAAAATGCATTTGATAAACTGTATATTTCAGGGTAGGTTTAGGGGTTGGATCAAGAGCAACTACAGAAGCTTCTTAAAACTTTAGTGCAATGTAACACAATAGTAACATTGTATAAATGTTTTGCGTAAGTCCTCAGTTGTTAAAAAAACTACACAGTGGCCGATGGATTGAAACCTTTTGCGTGGTGGGAATGAGATCTTTATTTCTTATGACAGCTCAGCATATATTGACTTCTTGTCTAAGAGCTTGACAGGAAAAAGAGCTGATTTATACTCATTTTTTTTGCTGCGTCGTGGTTCACCTGACCTGCTTTCTTTGCGTTTCATCACTTGTCCTTTGGTTGGCCTGTAGGCGATCCACTCTGTGGGCTGGCACCATGAGGGGAAACAGTTTGTGTGCAGTCACTCAGATGGCACGCTTACCACGTGGAACGTGCGTGCTCCTGCCAAGCCAGCCCAGATCATTACACCACATGGTAAGCTTCTGCCTCAACCAACTCTGCTCCAAGAGTGCTATGTTGAGTACAAATATAAGACCTTCAAGGTGAAGGGTGTGAGTTCTGCGCCAGAAGAAGATTATTCAATAAAAGAGTCTGTACTGCTCACTAAATCAAGTCAAATCATTATACACAAAAGTTCAAATCTGAGTTTTAAATGCATGTGTTTTTAACATCCAAGAAGAACATGATCAAAAGTACTTATAGGTGTTAAGAATTTATATGTTTAATTGTAATATTTACTCCAAGGTAAACAAGCCAAGGATGGAAAGAAGCCCGAACCGTGTAAACCCATCCTGAAAGTGGAGTACAAAACCACCAGAGCAGGGTGAGATTCAGCATGATGCGTTCAGTTCAGACTGATGGAGACTATCTTGCATAGTTGTTTCTGTTTTATGGATTTTACAAGGGTAACGTGATGCATTACGCATGATCGACCTACGTACAATGTAAAGCCACTCGAGTTCCTGAAGTTCAATTTCATTTGTAGTCACTGAAAGAAATGCGGATGTTAAATCCTTTTGCTTCCTATTAAATGTGGAAAATTTTGATTTGTTCATTTGTTTTGTCAGGGACCCTTTCATGATACTGAGCGGAGGTTTGTCATATGATACAGTGGGTAGACGAGCCTGTCTGACCGTGATGCATGGCAAGAGTACTGCAGTGCTGGAGATGGACTACCCTATAGTAGATTTCCTTACGCTGTGTGAAACCCCATATCCAAACGGCAAGTCACTGACCCTCCTGTAACCCTGACCGGTTTCCCATAACCTTTACTTTATATTTAACACGGTTTTAAACCATGCCACAAAATTAAATGGCATGCACAACACGTAACGATGGATAACTTTGTTGCAAAGACACATTACACAATACAACATTAAAAACTTGAGCAATGAGAGAGGTGACTCGCTGTAAACATGTTGTTAGAGTCATATGACCGCAAGGCATGAAGCAGCACAAAATGTTAACTATATACTTAACAGGCCAGATAAAAGTGCACTCAGATCATCACCCTATTCAGTATGTTTCTGTTTTGCCAGAATCACCTAAAAATATTCATCCAGCCCGGATGAACTCGCAAACACATTGCATAGCCTCTCTTTGTATTCTAAAATCGATGAATCAGGTTTCATTTCTATAATCTTTTTTTAAACAACGTGTTCACGCAGATTTCCAGGAGCCTTATGCTGTTGTCGTCCTACTGGAGAAGGATTTAGTAGTTATTGATCTCGCACAAATCGGGTGAGTAAACATCCGGCGTGACGCACAGCAATTATTCCCCATGTCTATCACACACAGTCGTTTTATCACCAGATCTCTGTGCAGGTATCCCATCTTTGAAAATCCATATCCTCTGTCCATCCACGAATCTCCGGTGACCTGCTGTGAATATATTGTGGACTGTCCATCTGAAGTCATTCCTGCACTTTACTCTGTGGGCTCCAGACAGAAGAGGCAGGGCTTCAGTAAGAAGGTGATGATCAGGGCCTCTGATGTTTACAGATTTAAAATAAATTGGAATTTTGGCGGGGGGTTGTGACGAAATTGATCCTTAAACTTGTTTATATAGGAATGGCCTATCAGTGGAGGTAACTGGAGCCAGGGAACACTAAGTTACCCAGAGATTATCGTCACCGGGTAAGTGATCTGAATTCATCCAACACTCTCTGCAGGAGCGAGAAGAGCTTTAACATTCAATAATTGCGTTAGAGAGAGGAGAGCGATACAAACAGTTTTATTGTGTCGGACGGGGAAGAGCTTTTCTGTGTTAATCCATCAATTCAGGACCATTTTTCTTCTCTGTTTTTTCTTTCTTAAAAATAACAGACATGCTGATGGATCAGTCAAGTTTTGGGACGCGTCGGCATGTAAGTTTATGTCACACACACATTCAGTTTTTTTATAGTTTTAATCTTTTATCTTGACAAAAACACAGCTATGAGACCCACACCAAGAATTCCTTCTGGGCCTGCTATTAATTTATCACATAAGTAATAATATTAACCGATAAAGATCTTTTGATAAAGGATTAAATGAAATGGTCTCTGTGGTGTCGTCAGTAATGTTGCAGGTGCTGTATAAACTGAAGACAGGGAAAGTGTTCGAGAAACCCCGCAGTAAAGAAGAGAAATCCAGCACTGATATTGTAGACGAAGATCCGTTCGCCATCCAGATCCTGTCCTGGTGTCCGGAGAGCCGCGTGCTCTGTGTGACTGGAGTCTCGGCTCATATCATCGTCTACAGGTTCAGCAAACAGGAGATCACCACTGAAGTGGTTCAGGTCTGACCCGCATTTGCATGAATGCATTCAGTAGCCGCTTTCATTCAAAGTGACTTACACGGGCGTTTAGCCTTTGCATTAAATCGGCATGTGCATTACTTGGGACCCGGGAACCCATGACCTTGGTGTTGCTTGGGTTGTGCTTTATAACTTGAACTTGAAGAATAAATGAAGGGAAGGATATACATACAGTAGGGTTGTCACGGTACCATAAACAAATCTGACGATACTATACCTTATGAGGTATCACGATACCAAGTAGTATTGCAATGCTGTGTCGTGTTCTTAATTAAAATAGACAAAATATATAGAAATTCAGTAATATACAGATCTAAATAAAATATGTTGTATTTAGTGAACTGTGTTTTACTGCATACTACAATGTTTGTAGTATTAACTGTAGTAATTGGAAGAAGCTTTAGCAAATACTGTTGTATACTTTAATATTTACTGTAAAACAATGGTGTCTAGGAATTTTAGCAACGTTTGCTGTAGTAACTACTAAAGACGTTTTTTTACATTGAAGATAATTCAATCAATGTGAGACAAATTGCATTTATGACAATACTTAGAAAGTAAAAGGTTATAGAGATTTACCGCACCAAACGTGGTAAATCGCGCCATTCGCGCATAGCTGGAAGCTTGAACATTTTGAGTTTACTTGCTTCATTAGCGTGTGAAATTCCCTTCACAACAGACGTGAATTCACATCATGGGAGGGACTTCCGCCAGGCGTCTACAGACTCAAAATGGCTGACATGAATTTTGTTGAGAGGGTTGCTGCACTTTATGTGATATCGAAAGCTGAAAAACGGGGTAGACTCGTTTGGCGCCATGTCTTGGTCCATCAGATCCTTAAGATGCGCAGTCCTCCATTGTTGTTTCGGATTTCTGCCTCCACTCACTACGTCATAATCACGTCACTACTAGAGCAAGCTCCTGATTGGTTAACGTGGCTACCGTAGCACGTCTATACTGTGCAACCCTAATAAACAGTATAACTCTAACGGGATTGATTCTTCTTGATAGTTTAATGCATGGGACTGGCACTGGATGATAGCATTTCTACATAGCGTTATGAGTACTTTGGAAATAATTAAGCTGTATGGACAAAAGTATTGGCACGCCCTTATAAACAGGTTTGAGTACTTAAGTCTTTTCCGTGAATGCAAATCCTAATGCTACATCAAATAACGATCTTCAAGAGAATTGCTGATTCTAATTTTATATCAACAGTTTGGGCAGGTCTATTCCAACATGACAGTGCTCCGGCGAACAAAGCAAGGAAAATAAATGATGGATTCAGTCTAGTGTTGAAGAACACCTTAGGTATGACTTGCAGGCTTTGAGTCGCCGCCCAAGCCCATCAATGACTTGTACACAGATGTTCGGTCATTTCAGAACAGAAAAAGGACCTTTCCAAAACCGATGCCACAAAAATAGAAATAGTTGTATTGTATAGTTTAGCATTCGTTTTTGTTTTGATTGGAATGACTGGAATAGCAACGCGATTATTAGGAAGGGGCGTTCCAACACTTTTGTCTCTAAAGTGTATGTGTGTTTGTGAGTGAATTTGTGTACGACAGTCCTGTCTGTATGTAGCTGCTGGAGGTGCGAATGCAGTGTGAGCTGAATGAAGCGGAGTCTCCAGAGGGCGCTGGTGAGCAATCCACCGTTTCCACTCCAGGAACCTCATCGAGCCCTCAGAGCATCTTGCCTCAATCCCACCCCTCCACCAGCAGCAACAACTCCTCCGACGGTCTCCGTGATAACGTGCCCTGTCTCAAGTATGCCACCAATGCGTTTACCTACAGGATGATGCTAACTCCATGTTGGTCTGTTGGTTTAATCTTCTGGTAAATGTTGTGTGTGAGCAGGGTTAGAAGTTCCCAGCTCAAGCAGTCTCAAGGTTA
Source organism: Barbatula barbatula (assembly GCF_947034865.1). Lineage (NCBI taxonomy): Eukaryota > Metazoa > Chordata > Actinopteri > Cypriniformes > Nemacheilidae > Barbatula > Barbatula barbatula. Next base: position 24,624,813 of record NC_136765.1, read on the forward strand.
TCAGGTCGAGCTGGTCATTCAGCTGGTGTGGGTCAGCGGGGAGCCCCCACAACCTATTACAAGCCTATCTGTTAACTCTGCGTATGGCCTGTATGTCGCTCATTTGACAGAATAATGTTACTTGGCTATTAACGTTTTACTTACTAGTCTAATTTATTTGTCTTTTGTTGCACAGAGTTGTTTTTGGCAATGGTTATGGTCTTGCCGTGGTCGATTACATCCAGAAAACTCTTCTTCTTAACGTGAGCACGGCTGAACTCTACGCTCCATCGGATCCTCACCACAGACAGCCTAGATCACCACGCAAAACCAGACAGCCCTCGGCAGGTGAGAGTCAACCTAGCGTCGCCTTCAACTAACCGTCAACCTCCAACTAACAATAACCGTTGCATGGATGTTTCTGTCTATGTGACTCGCCTTCATCCCTATAACTGGATAAGCAAACGGCATACAAGATGTTACACATCTGCAGTTGGCCATCTCTGACCATCTGCCCCTTAACGAATGATGACTGATTTCTGCCTTTCTGTCTGCATGTTGTTTTTCTTTGTTGTTTACTCATCTGAGTTTTAGTCTTTGAAATACTTTGAGCCAACAGACTGAATTCACCTCCAGTACACACCCATGTGCCACATCAGTTGTGGCTCAAACATAACTGATAGCTCTGAATAGATTGGAATGGATGATTTGTGTCTGGCTAATGTGGGAGACTTAATGTTGCTAAACTGTTCCGAGTACAGTCTGTTGTCTCTGGGTGTTCAAAGGCCTTCGAGCTGTTCGTTTGATCTGTGTTATTGTTTTGTCTCACCCTTTCAATATTCGTCTCTCTCTGTGGTTTCGTAAAGACACTCTGCATAAGAAGTCTTGCATGTCCGGCCTCTCTAACTTTTATTCTGAATCTGTGAAAAAGCTTCGTTCGTCTTACATCAGTAAGTCACATCACACCCATCAAAGCTCTTTTTCTTCTCTTTATATCTGTCTACATTCTTCCGTTTCTCTTTCTTGTATGTTTTTGTGTTGATTTTGAGACGCTTTCCGCCTGGCTTGTCGTTTTACATTTGTTTGTTTTCGACAGGCTTTTGTGATGGAAATGATGGACCTGCTGCTCCGGAAGAGAGATGCAAATCCCCGACTTCAGGTAAAGATACCAATGCTACAGTCCATTTCCACAGTATAAAGGCCTGTTTATAGCAAGATGAATTCTTCCTCGCTTCAGTTGCTGCGAGTCTCTCATGCAATTTGCAGAAAACGAGACACTTTGGATTGTTTTGTCAAACGTTTAGCGCATCCCGATGTGAAAAGGCATTATGTATTTGCTTTCTTTTTTTTCTTTGTGTTCAATTACACAAAGGGGGTTACTAGTAAAACAGTAATCGTGGCACCTTGTAAAATAGTCATAAATTGCAATGAGATTACGTTGGATCGTCTCTTTAAGTTTTTTGTGTCGCTAGTGATGCAAATATTACACACTTCTTCTTTAAGATGTATTGACAAACAGCCAGTGTAACCCCAGTGCATTAGATGCAAAGTTCTACTAGGGTTGAAAAGTCTGTAGCACAGCAGAAATAAAAGAATGTGCAAGCGTAGTCAGAATCCGAGTCAGGTGTGCTGACCAGGGAAAATTCATGTACAAAGAATTTGACTTTGATATGCAGGTCGTTGCCAAAAATGACAATTTGTTATGCGGGCTGTGTTGTCACTTTAGGCTCCGGTTCGCCATGCAACTCCGATGAAGACAGCAAACAGAAGTTTATTACCAAGGGTACGGTTTATGAAATTACACACGTATGTCAGAAACGACAATCTGTTATGCCATTATTCTCCTTGACTGGTTCCTTTTAAACACGTTTTTCAGTGATGTCCAAAAGCAGGCTGATCTCCAAGAGCGTTGCCAATGACTTTGGTACTGTACAATGTTTATATTACAGCGGTCTGGGGGTTAGCTCTGGGACTCTGCACTAATCCAACGGGCTGTTCACTAACGCAATGAACTAACCAAAGAAATGAGCCAAAATCAAAACGGGTTGCTTGGGTGCATGGTATCCCTGAGGTTCAGCTTTTTGCGTGTTGCTTGGTGGTGCAATAAATGGACCTTTGAGAAATTGATCTTATCGAAAAGTTCTGCTAGTGCAGATTTCCCTCCTTAACCTTTACGTTTGAAGCCATTTAGGTTTTATAACGACTTGAATTTTTAGCTGACGTGGCCTCGACTGCATCGAGGAATAATGTTAACCGATTGCCAAATTATTTGTTGTCATCGTTTTCAGTTGCTGACGGCGCAGCTGTTCTGAAGTCCTGCCAATAGTTAAAGCGCTAATTCAACAGCGAGAAATATTAATGAAATCAAAGTTAAGGCCATAATAACAAATAGACTTGATTTCATTTGAGATGTGGTGTATCAAGATCCCCTCGGTGAAGAAATGAACTTCCGTGTCCACTTCTTAATCTCGAAACCTTAGAGGTTTGTGCTGGTCAGTATTATGTTTTGCTCAATGCTAATTTCATTTTACTGTGAAATTGAGTCTAGAATGCCATTCCATGTTGACTTTTATTCCCATTGCAGTATCATCTCTGTAGATGGTTTTCTTTGTCTAATCCCTTTTAACATTACAGGCTTTCTGTCCTCCGCTGTGGTGCGCTTTAAGGGTAAAACGACACAGGGCATTGAAATCATTATTTCAGAATGATCTTTAAAAATTGATCTTTGAAATCCTGAGGCTTTGTAATGAAGCACCTGGTGTTCTGTTGCTCAGTGGGTGCTGGTTTCACCGCCACTAATCTCAATGCAGTTTTCCGGGCATGATCAAACTGCTGCTGATGGTACTAGATTGGAAGAATCTTTTCATAGGCTGCTGGTGGGCTCATTGCTGCTCTCTGTCTTCACTGTTTAGCTGATAAACTCATCATTAACCTGCTTATTTTTCCCGTTAATCAATGGATTGATATTTCTTTGTTTAACAGAATTTTGTTCAGAACAATGTTATGCTTTTTTCCAGCTAAGATATCCAGGAAAATTAACATGATTGCCGATCATAAAGATGGTAAGCGTCTCGTTCTCTCATTTATTATTTCTAGGAATAGCTGTATTTCTTCTCCAGGTGATTTGTGTCCATGCTGATGAACCCTGAAGCTGCGGCTTGTGGAGATGTAAACTTGACCTTTGTTCCAAACCATAGATAGCCAGGACCGTGTAACGTCTGCTCCTGTTTTATCTGTGCTTGACGCAGTGCATTCTGGTATTGCGTCTCACGTTATTATTTTACTGCTTATTGTTTACAACTGCCTTTTAGTTGGGAGTTCGTTTCTAAATATTACAACGACGTAGTTTTGAACAGAGCTTCTGTATGTTCTTATGGTGTTTAAACAGAAATTAGGTAGATAGTTATAGACCACGCTCACCGTTTCTCATGTAGATGGGCGTTTGCGGCGTCACCGTTCTCTCCTCAATAGGAAACCGTGTCATGTGACAGAAATCAGGAGGAAACGTGGCGCTTCTTTCCGTGAGGTCGAACACCGTGACCCCTGTGAATGGCCCCGTCATGGCTCACTGGGCTGATTCATACTAACTCACTGGATCCTGAAATATGTCAACTCACTTTTTGCTTCCTGTTTGATTACTCACCTGTTTAAAGTTTTATTATATGTGGTTTCCATAAACCGCAAAGCACGTTTTGAACTCCGAGCTCGTGTTTTAGGGCTGCGCATTATATTGAAGCTATTGAGATATTACAAGTGTGCATTTTACACATTTTAATACACATGCATTCATGTCTGTGTGTGCATGAATGCATGCGTGTGAAAAATTATCTACAATTATATCATTTTCAGTTTGAATCTATTTCAAATCGATTTGACAAACTTTAAGGATTATCGTATCACATTATTTAGCAAGTTTTCATATATTCGATTTGTCTTCAATATCGTGCAGCCCTGTCGTGTTTATCAGTAACAATATACAGTGTTTTCACCTCTTACAGCGCAGCAGCATCTTCATACAGATGAGCACTAACTGTTGTGTATATCTGCCCTGTTTTTTATTGTATGTCTGTAACTTGCTCTTGTGAAATGTTTACCCCAAAATCAAAATGAAGAAAATGTCATTCATTCAGGAAATTCAGCCGGTTTTGAGTCTGTTAGTATTATTTTTGTGGCAATTAAGCACATTTCTCCTTCCACAGATTACAATGTTTTTAAATCAAATTAAAATTGGTTACACTGAATTAATATAAAACAGGTATAAAAATACTTTGTTTTTCATGCAGACAAAAATTCTCTTGGTTTTGGGGGAAATGTTTGATCTGGACATCGAAGGTTTTTGTGAGATCTTGTGAGACTTTCACTGCTTTAGAATTTGAACTCATTCTACATTTATCATATAATGCTTTTTCTCCTGAGGGTGGCTTTAAAAAAAAACGATAACTGCGTGTTGATGGCGCGTTTGCAATATTTGCAATTTCATTTGTGGCTTTTATGGTTTCAGTTGTCCTGAGATGGTTCTTATATGATTCATTGTAGGGTCATACTAATTTGTAGCATTTTGTGTTTCATATTTCTTCCTGATGGCCGTACGCAGACGCCAGGGACAACTCGTTCAGCCGCTCGCGCAGCTCCAGCGTGACCAGCATTGACAGGGAGTCACGTGAGGTCATTTCCTCCTTCTACTTTTGTGACTCCCTGTCCAAGAAGAGTGAGCTGGTGGCAGTGCCCAGTCTGTGGGTGGGCACATCTCTGGGCAGCATGCTGGCCATTGCTCTCATGGTGCCCTCCACACCCGAGCAGAGGATGCAGCAGTCTGTGGGGATCTCTTTCTGTGGTGAGACTGCATTACGGGTTGCCTTACGTCTCATTCCTGGACGTCTTAAAAAGATGCTCACTGGTTTTACTTTGTCACAGGTTTGGTAGTGCGTTTAAAGGGAGCTATTTTGCGCATGGCCCAGCTGGACTCCAGCGGCATCCTTATGCCCCACGTTTATGAGCCCTGGTATGACCCCAACGCCCCCGAGGAGGAGAAAGAGGGACCAAGAAGACGCCGGCCCACCTCCCCTCCGTCATCTCAAGAGAACCAGGACTGCCAGTATGCTGTGGTCTGCTCCGAGAAACAGGCTAAAGTGGTGGCCCTGCCCTCACAAAATTGCATCTACAAGCACAACATCACCGAGTCGTCCTTCGTTCTCCGAGTTGATGTGGTGACGGTGAGCGCTGGGCTCTGCATCGCCTGCTTTTGTGCCAACGGACACATCATGACCTTGAGGTAACATGAAGGACCTGATATTTACAGGGCCGATACAGAAGATAAAAAGGTATCAAAGCTTGTAAACCATCTTTTTTTTAGTTTGCCGAGTTTGAGGCCGCTGCTGGATGTCAACTACCTTCCCCTGACGGACATGAGGATAGCCAGAACCTTCTGTTTCTCCAACCAGGGTCAGGCCCTGTACCTCACATCTCCCACTGAGATCCAAAGAATCACCTACAGCCAAGAAACATGTGACAACCTACAGGTCACCTTTATTCTATTTGTGCTTAGTACAGTACGTTTGATATGGAAATATTCAACGTAAAATATTACTATGTATATTCAAATGTATGAATTTTGTAGGAGATGCTCGGAGAGCTGTTTACTCCAGTGGAGACCCCTGAGGCTCCAAACCGAGGTTTCTTTAAGGGCTTATTCGGAGGCGGCGCTCAGTCCTTAGACAGGGAGGATCTATGTAAGCCATCTTGCATTTAAAACTGGAAACGAATACCATCTTTTTAAAATCTCTGAATGATCATTCTTGTTCTTTGCAGTTGGCGAGACGACAGCTGGCAAGGCCTCACGCAGTCTGGCGCAGCACATCCCAGGACCGGGTGGTATGGAGGGCATGAAGGGGGCAGCGTCGGGTGTGGTGGGAGAGTTGGCACGGGCGAGAATAGCTCTGGATGAGAGAGGACAGAAACTGGGCGAGCTGGAGGAGAGGACAGCGGCCATGATGTACAGCGCAGACTCCTTCTCCAAACATGCGCATGACGTAAGATAACGGCTGACAGTTCAACACATCACTCATTTATGCATGTGTCCGACGTTTAATGGTTTTGTTTGCTGGTGTTGTTAGTTGTGTGTTGCTTTTTTAGCATGTACATCATCTCGTTTCCTCACCAGATAATGCTAAAATACAAGGACAAGAAGTGGTACCAGCTCTGAGGTTCAAAGGGAAGGAACGGATCGAGCAACACCGTATTTCCTTCCTTTTCTGGTGGCGGTTGAGCTTCCTTTCCTCAAACGTATCCAGAGGACACCCAACGCTGGTGCTGCCCGGTCCCGTGTCTTCATCAGCCATGCTGTCATTCTCACTGCCATTCTGTCTGCGAAGAAAGTACGAAACAAAGCATTGTGGGACATTTAGGAGAACGAGACGATTACTGTGCAAGAAAACTTGGACATACAGCTCACAAAGGACTAAAGTCTGCAGGATTGCCAAGCAAAAAGCTTCTGATAATCTGTCACTAGGGCAAGCATAAATCGTGTCTGTTGTTTTTAATTTATAAAGTTAGCATTTCGGTTTTTTGTTTTGTTTAGGTTAATTATATTAGCTGTAAAAGCAGCCGGATTGTCTTACATACAGTGTGATGAAGCACCATTTCATTTTATCTCTAAAGGGCTGGAAGTTGCTGTATTTACCACATATCATGTGATTCTTGTGTCGTGTCAAACGAGAGTGAAGCTGATCTGATCATGTTGGTCCTTCAGAGGACCTGTTGGTTTACATGGATCAGATCGGACTGATGTACCTGTGCAGCACCGGACAAACTGATGCTGTCTGAAGGATACGTCCAAGGGTCAATCTCGAGACGCAGAAGGTCATGTTTTACTCTGAAAACATAATTTTTATGACAGTGAAGCACTCCACAGACGCACAGTTTTCATTAATGTTACGTACAAAATAGATCATGTAAGTATCAGTACTGCCTTTATGACATAAATACAGCGAGTTATGAGAATGTAAACACAAATCCCACAGATGAATGGAATGATGTTTCACTGCGTAATTGTGAAAAACAATGTGCAAAAAAGAATTTACACTTTATTTTTTGTTTTGTTTTCTATTTGATGTTGAATGTGACCTCGGTTTCGTGAGATTCACTGAAAAAATGTAAGTTATATAACTGATGAATATTTGCTGGTTATACACAAACGGAGACTTCGCACATTATTTTTGTTCTGAGCTTCTTTTTATCATGAAGCGACTAGAGTGAGATTTCGGAAGCGAGAGGCATGAATTTCATTATGTGCCTTCTGATGATTGACATGTAAGAAACCCGTCCTCTCCCCAAGACTCCTGTGGAATGCGCCAAGCATATGCAAAACATTTCCCATGATGCAACAGCTCCTCTACTCCCTGATGAGGAATCCTAACGGGAAGAGTGTGCCTGTCTGGTTAAAGGGGACTCCCAGTGTCCGATTTCATCCTATTTAACTCATTGATTGTTGTCATGTTCAGTAAAGGACGGATGGGTTTTTCCTTACGTCAGTTTATTTGCTCTAAAGCCTATACAGCGGACTGATGCATGAGTTTGTCATCTCTCACAGAGAGTTTGAATATAGCTGAATATCTCTGTGTGCCGCAGTGGACGTGACCAAGTACCACTTCGTGTTCAATGCAACTCGATGCATCCCCGGGCTTCTTATCTGCCTTTGCTTTGCGACCCATGAATATATGCTAACCTGGACCTGTGTGTGAATATGTGTGTTTGTGAACATACATGTATTCGACAATATTTGTATGTTCACATTTATATAAACTAAAGATACAATGCATATGTTGAGATGCAGTTTATTTTGAGTGCTTTCTCAAGTCGTCTTCTTATTTACGAGGTGCAGGAAGATGCTGCTATTTGTGTTGATTTAGTTTGTTACTTTCCTATCAGGCATATCAAGGCTTTTCTGTGTCGTGTTTTTGTTTTTCACATTGCTGCCAAATGTTGTACATATGAAAACTTTGGAAGACAAATTTGAGGGTGATGATGCTGTCAGTCCATGACCTTAGGAGACTCCAAAGAGTTGCTTTGCTGTATGTTGATCTTTTGAAAAGCCTCCCACCTGAAACGGTTTTTATTATTTAAAATACACATCATGGCGTCTACATATATATATATATATATATATATATATAGTGAGCAACTTTGTTTGTGTAAATATCTTCCCAAATAGCCATTTGCAATGTTGACAAACTGAAAATGACTCTTAGCTTGTCTACTTAATATATATTTTTCTTTTCTGTGAGCAGTTGTGTGGTTTTGCGTATTATGAGTACATCCAAGTCATTTATTAATATTTTTGTAGTTTGTATCTTAATTTTCTTTATTATTCTTGGTAATAGTGTATCATTATTTATGGGTACATTTTTATTTTTTACAAAGGACCAAAACAAGACAAATGCTCAAATGTCAGCGGTGAACATCATGGGGTGCATCACACACTCAGATTTGTCCTCATGGTCAGTTTAATGATGTTCGAATATATTTATACATTTTAAATATACACTATATATATATGATTTACTTTTGATTTCAGAAATTTGCAAAGGAATACTATGATTATATTATTTGAAATGAAAGGGTGCGTTTTAAGATGATACATGGCTTGTGTATATATGAATCAGATATGAAATTGAAACACTTTTATTGGGAGCCATACGCTTAGTCTTAGAAGAACCAGATGATTCTGAATATTTGAAATCATTGGCGATTTCTTACTGTTTGACGTCTGATTTCTCTTGCACAAAAGGCAGCATGAGATCCTGTGTTTACAAACTTGAAATAACCTGCATTACATTTTTTAGCATCATCATTTGTTGTGTATCCTAGTGAGATGTTTGTAAATGAACAAATCACAAGTATTTACGCTTTATTATAGGCTACATTTTTTTCATCATAGCATTGCCATTTAAGTTCAGATTCTTTTACGTTTTTGAATGAAACTAGCTGATAATGTGCTCCAGAAAACATGTTATCATGAAAAGTTCTTGGGGGTTCTTGCCGGTTTTCTCCTCATAGCCAATTTATTGTACAGTTTTATTAATCAAACTTTCACAAGAATGTTTGTCTTATTCTGCTGCCACCCAACAATTTAGGAAACATGTTTATAGACATAACTGTGCAATGGAAAATAAATGTAAAAGAAAGATGGAGTTCTTGCCGTTTTGATTCGAGCACACTTTATCATAGGCTACTTGCTTTGGCCACAAGATGTCGCGGTTTCACACCCAAACTCAAATGTTTTCAGGCTCAGTTCATTTAGAAATGGTCCTAAAGGTCCAGTAAATAAAAAGCCCGAAATAACATGAACTCTTTAAATCAAACGAGAATTTAAGATCCTATGCATCACATATGGTCAAATTTTTAAAAGGGAACTGAATCAGAAACTATCATCAAGAGGATGATGAACAAAATAACAAAACGTATTTTCCTAAAGCACAAAGATAAAATAATGTTTTTTCAAGCCTTTAAGATTTTACCATCTATTTGATAATATTTAAAACATGTCTCTTAGAAAACAGTCAATTCACTGAAATATTATCAAATAAACGGCTTCATAAATTGTTAATAATAACAAAAACAAAACAATAGGATCATTAAATATTTCTTAAAAGAATAGCGTATAATCCCCAAATTGAACAAACACAACCTGTTACCTTCTCACTAAACTAATCCAGAGTTATTCACCTAGAAGGCCTCAATATGACTTAAAATAGCTTGAAATGAGACAAAACACAACAAAATAGGCTACAAAATCTACAATATCCACATCAACACTAAGTAAGATATGAGTTAAAATATATATTTGAGGTTACTGCAAGCTCTACGATATTTTATCGGGAAGAAATAACAAGTGATGTTGTGGACATGTGTGTCCTTTATCTCGTTTTCTTCGTTGCCCAACAGCGCCGCGGTTCCGGAAACGGCCTGCAGGAGTCGCCAAATCAACATGAGATTTGACGCATCAGAATGAAGGGGAGGGAAACTTCAATTTGGCGTTTGGGGCACCGTTGGATACAACAACCCCGTCTGCGACTTCTTTTCTGTTACATGCTGTCTGGAGGTCCAGAGCAATGGAAGATATACGGACACACGAAAGAAAGCGACTTTCCGAAAGAGCGAGTTTCACTGACACTGCACACGAGCGCAGGTTTATTCAGTGATGGTCCGAGCGCTACACTGTGTCTCCATCTGCTACAATGTGTTCCGATCATGAACTTGAGACCTGCGTGCGATGAAAACACGGATATGTGATGAGAGAAGCACTTTTCGGACGGGATTGATATCGTTGAAAGTTGCCGTCGAGGTAAATATGCACTTTGAACTTTGTTTATCGAAAAGTGTCGTGCGTACTACCATGCATCTGTTTTGTTATGCGTTTGTTGTTTGATTCTGCAGTCTAGCTTTCCTGCTGAAAATGACAATACAAATTTCAACTGTTTACCAATAAAACCATAAACAAATGCATGTAGTGCGTTTGCGTGTTATTCCAGGAGGATTTCATGGTCTTCATTGGTCCGTCAGATAATAGAACAGTAGAGACCATTATAGTTTCCACAAAACCAATATTCAGTTCCCATTATACCCATTAAATCCAATCGAATTTCTGTGATGCTTTCTAATGTGTTTTTTTCAGCAGGGTAACTGATGGCTTTGGCAATATGCAATAATTTGGGATAACAATTGTTTGGCAACGATGGACCACGGACCCACTATTGTCTACGAGTGGTTGAAAACCCTCCAGCTGTGCCAGTACGTGGAGTCATTCGTTGATAACGGATATGATGACCTGGAGGTGTGCAAACAGATCGGAGACCCCGACCTGGATGCCATAGGCGTCCTGACCCCGTATCACCGGGAGAAGGTTCTCCGAGCCGTGGAGAGACTCCGAGATGAGGACAGGAAGGTGAAACCAGGACTTTACTTCACTTTAGAGCCCCTTCCTCATGGCACGTACCCCCACACATCTCACATCAGCCACTGCACCAAATCGTGGGTGAACTCTACATGGGATAAACCCAGATCTGGACTCTCCTGTGACATCAAAGCACTGGAGGACCACGAGGCGCCGCTGGTTTATCCCAAACTCAAGCTGAAGATCATGATACGAGATAAACTGGTGAAGGATGGAATTGATCTGAGCAAAATGCCCCACTCGCATAAGGTGTGTATTGCAAATTTACGTACTCGGTGTTCCTGTCGTGTTCAAACAGATGTTGACATTTTAGTCTCTCCTACAAAGGTTACCCGTTGGTTTGAAATTTGCCCACCTGGTGTCTGTGTTTATTGCCCTTTTGGGGCATTTAACATTATAGGGAGGGTTTGTCTGCGGAATGTCTCTTGTAAATGTCATCCGTTATTATATTTACCGCTATGGGTCGCCCAATAAGATGCACAATTGACCAACTAGATTTATTTGACCTGTACTTATCTTCTTTAAAATGAATGTCATCTATTGGCAAGGTCGTCTGTATAGTTTGGTACTGACACGAGGTGAGACGTCCGCTTCTGTTTTTCGGTTTATTGGTCCATGCAGTCATCCATAGTAAACATGATGTCACAAATGTTCACTTAACATTGGTTTAATATTGTTTTGAGAAATGCTTGATGCTTGTAATAACCGTTTTCCATATCCGACACAAACGATTTTAACAGTCGAAGGTGTTTGAGAAGCTGTGTTACACGCCGGGGCTTTGAGAGCAGCCGAGTCTCGGCTCTTATCGATAAAACCCAAATCAACTGCTGTCATCCATTAAATACACTGAGTGCTATTGATATAGCGTGATTTACCATCCCATTATCTCCAGCGAACATCATCTGACGCTTAAAAGCTTTTAAATAATAGGGGAAATGATGCATTGAATGTTAAAGTGTTTTATTAGCATTTATCAGTATGTCTATTTAATCTGCAGCATGCTTTTACATTTATTCATTCAGCAAAGTGACTTCAAAATGATCCTGAAGAAACAGACCATAGCAAATGGATGAAAGCATATTGAACATTCCCTGTAAAAAAACATTTTCTAAAGCTGTGTAGTTTAAAATATCTACAAAAAGGTTTATACGTTTACATTAACTGGAAGAATAAGATGAAAATACTGTGCCTACATATACATATTAAAATGATAGTTCACTCACAAAGGAAGATATTTGTAAGAATGTCAGTAACCAAACAGATCACATCCCGCATTGACTTGCATAGTATTTATTGTCCCTACTATGGCAGTAAATGGGGGGACAAGATCTGTTTGGTCACTGACATTCTTCCAAATATCTTCCTTCGTGTTTATCAGACCGAAGAAATGGATACAGGTTTCTAACAATTTGAGTAAAGGATCACAGAATTTTCATTTTTGGGAACTGAAATGTTTTTTTGCAGTACTGGAATATCACATTATAAAACGCATCAAATCGCTCCCTGCTTTTATGTCGTTTTTTGACTTTACATTTGTACTCAACTTATGAGGATTTATGATAACCGATGTTTCTTATTTAAATCCCCGTATTCCATTGTATGTACGAGCGTGGATCTCTGACAGCGCTCATCGTGAGTCTGCCGACCCTCCGCTGCTTTTCTTCTGTCTCCATTATCTCGTCCCGTCTATCTGGTGACAGGTGACTTCATCACGGTCTCAGCACATAGAGAAGCATTCAATGTCTCACGCCACGCCGAAGTCTTCATTATCATTACTGCTATTTGCATTTGTAAAGAGTGTCCCACTTTTAAAATGTCCTCTCTTGCTTTCCTGGTTTCACGGAATGCAAACCGCTGCTCTCCGGATTGTCTTGCAAATTGAGATGAGCTGTGTGCAGAGATTGACTGAAAGGATTGTTGGGAGAAGATATTTAAGGCTTACAAACATGAAAACGCTGTCGTTATTTACTCATTGCCTTTTGTGATTTTATCGTCTGCTTTGGGACACAACACGAAACATTTTGTGAAAAATCTTTATGCTGTTTCATTTACTAGAGATCGTGTCTGTCAAGCACCTGAAAGGAGAAATACAAAGTAAACTAACACACAAGTCTTTATGACTTCACACTGTAGTGTATTTCAAATGAAGCCCAACATGTCTTTATTCACAGAGCGTTTCTCTTTTGCATCCATCTCTGAGTACGTGTTTCCTTGTCATTTCTGAAACAACAGAGGTGGGAAACTAATGTCAGAATTGTCATTTTGTGGCGAATAGATCTTGTGTTTTGAACTCAAATGTGCATTGATCGTCTTCTCCAGGAGAGTTACTGGCCTGCTGTGTATCATTGGAACGCTGGAGACATCTGAGCTCTCTTTTGTCTCTGGCTTGAACTTGATTTTGAATGCAGCTCCACGTTTCCTTCACATTGCGTGTGTCTGGATGAAAACAGGTGACCTGCATTATAAATGGATAGTTTCTGTGTCTGCTGGAATCAAATGCTCTCTCTCAAACTTTGTCACATCGTCTTCTTCGACGATGGAAGTCAGAGTAAATCTATTGTTTGGTGTAGGGTGAATATGTTGTTTATATATATGAGTGAGTTGGGTATTTGATCGTCCAAATAGTTTTTTAATAAGTTAACAAGTTGAAAAGTGTTAAGCATGAGAAGCCAGCACTTCGATATGTTTGGAAACTCAAACTTTGGGAACACAAAGTCATTGTTGACACAGCCTGAGCGTTACACATCATTTTATTCCATTAGTTTGCCAGAATTTAGTTCTTCACTTATTTTTGTGTTGTTTTCATATAGTGGTGCTTTACACAGAACTTGTTTTCATTATGATGCTGTAGATGGTCATGTGACACCCAGCCATCATTTGAGAGTTCTTGAAGATCACGTCTAGATCACTGCTGTTGTTTTTGGCAGCTTGATAGATGAATTAAACTCAGACAGAGATGGATCGCTTACGCATGTCAATTACATTTGTCAAATTTAGGTTAAATTGTCCACAGGGGAGTGAGACACACGGGTCAGTATACACAGCTGCTGTCGCTGAATTAACTTCTTAAACGCTGTATATCTGAGCTCAGGCTCGCTGTTTGTGAAAGGGATAACTAAACCAAAAATGTCTAAAAAGTCATTGACTCACCCTCATGTACGAGTTTCTTTCATTTTAAAGAATGTAATAACATTAAACCCCATTGACTTCCATTTTATGAACACAAAACCACTGAGACTTTACTGAAGAAAGAGTCATGTATTCAACTTGAGCTGTGCGATATTGAGGAAAAATGCTGTACGCTATAGAATGTTAAATAATGCGATATGCGATACAATATTGGTTTAAGTTTGTAAAATATATTTAAAAACTGAAAATGAACATATTTGACTTAAATTCGGATTATTGATTATCACACATTCTCTCAGCTATCTGCATCAACCTACAAATTTGACCATTTGAACCACTTTGCAAGATGTCAACACTGGTCCAGAAGCACTTCCGGTTTCAGTTTTTATTTATTTTTAATCTCACATACATAATTAAAACTTAAAAATATTCGTTTGACATTTTTATTCGGTTAAATGTTCTGTTATTTGTATTTTGTTCAAGCATTGTGAAGTGTTAAAAAACGTAAACAGGAAGTTCTGGACCAGCGTTAGATCAGGGTTGTTTACGTCCTCCAAAGTGGTCTACACATAACTTTATGAAAATGTGCAATAACTGAACTCCTAAATGATTCGGTTATTGCACACTATTCGATCATTTCAATATTTTCTGTATTCAACCATATCCAACCATTCAACCAAAGGACAGTATTAATATTTTGATATTATTATAAAAGTTATATTTACTTTTTTTTATAAAACTTTCTCATGCGGTTGCTTGAGTGATGTTCTTGCTGTAGATTGATGTTTAGCAATAGGATCTGGAAGTGTTGGAGAGAGCACCTGCACGCACTGACTATTAAATGTCTGAAATGAATGAATGTTCCTGCTGCTGTGGGCAGAGGTCTGCTGTGATGTTTATCTCCGGGTGACCCGAGGGTAGGGGTGATCCCACAGCTGTGACCCCAGCAGTTTGGATTACTTGAGTTCGAGGGATTACCACCCAATATAAATGTCATTTCACATGAACCTGTGGCCTTACAACAGCAGTTTAAACCCACTCAGACATCTGATTGTCAGTGACCGATGACGGGAATGGTCTGAGTTTTCGCTTACGTGTCTGTCCGCAGAGGAAAATGTTACTGCTCAGATGTTGCTCTGTCAAGACTCAGGAGATTTGATGAAGGTCTCATTTGGGTTCCAAGTATCACTCGGGAGAAATAAAGAGAGAATCAAATAAGAGTGTTGTATAGAGTCTGGAGGTGTAAAATGTAGATTGTAGAGGTAAAATAATCAGGATTTGACTTCATATTGAGATCTTCACTAATATTGACTTGACAAATCAGAGCTCAGTTTGACACATCGTAGACATCACTTCTCAAACTCTGACAGATATATTTGGGTGATTTCTAGCTTTTTTTCTCAGGAGAAATATCGGAGACGCAGATGAGACTAAATTTCCACAGGCTCTCCGTTTTCTCTCACTGACGTCTAGAAGTACTAATAAAGATATTACTGAGATCTCATCTGTGATTTTTCTTTTTTATGGGTGCAAACATAAGCAGCAAAACCGTTGGTATGACATATTAATTGTCGAGACTTCTTTGCTCGTATAAGCACTTACAGTACTTTAAAGTCCCAGTGAAATAAAAATTTGAAGGTCTATTTTTTCATAAAACATTGCAGCGTTTATTGTAAATAGTTTATCAATGTGGGTAAATCTCTTTTTAAAAATCATGTGCCCTCATTATCTTCAATTAAAATCTCAAAATGCACTTCCTTCCTGTATTGACTATCCATCTTAAAGGCTTTGGCGGACTATCTGTAAACTCCTCCCCTTCAACTGTCAGTCCATTTCAAAATACAATGGCTGATTTTATACATCCAATCAAACCGCAGAGATAGACTAAAGCCACCTCCACTATTTTATCATTCGTAATTCCACTTTACTCGAAAATGCATTTAAAAAATACGGAAGTAAAAACGATCGCAACTTCCGGTTCACGGGGACTTTAAGTACTAAAATGATGACTTGAAATGAACAGGCACGTATCTCTCATGTGTGTTCATTAAACGTCACTAAAGTCCAGTAAATCCTGCCGATAAACGGAAATGGAGTGTCTGAGCCTCATTTGTAGGACAGACTGTCAGGCGGTGTGCGCTGAATCAATGCTGATGTTGCATTCTGGGAAAATGGGATGTTCCATTGGACGTTGGCTTATATGGTCTCCTGTACCGTACAATCAATTTGTAGTGCTGTCTCTGTTCGCCTTCATGCATGGATGCTCTGAAGGGACACGTACAGCTTATCGGTTTAACTGTGTTAGTGGAACAATTATTGTAATCTAGGGTGGTTGTAAATGAGCTAAGAGCCAGAGCTAAATCTGATGTGTTTCAATGAAATCACAGCGTCTCTTTAGTGGATTAAAACACCAGCAGTAAAGAGTCTGGACCACATGATGGGATTGTTCTCAAACACTGATGTCAATCTTATGTGCAGAATTTTAAATCTATTTGCTTTGATGTTTGTGAGTCATCATATAATACAGTGTATAAATGTTGCGCAGATATGTTTTCCCAAGAGATTGGATGATTATGCTCTGCGTTCAGTGTCTGTTTTGCATTTATATGAGCAGACAGACGGGATTTGGATTCTCTATAATTCAAACACTTTAGTTGAGCAAACACAGCTGTGTGAAGCAATGTTACCGTCAAAGAGCCCGTCAGAACAAGAGCTGAAATTCAACAATCCTGCAGACATGGAAACTGATGGATGTAACCGAAGCTGCTCGATTAATGACAAAAATCATAACAATTTTGACCAATATTGAGATCACGGTTATCAAACGTGAATAATCACTGACACAGAAATGAACAACATTCAAAAAACACAAATGCATTTCCTTTTTAACTTGAATTAAACTAGAAAACAAATAAAGATAAATGCAGGCAAAGAAAACTGTCAGCAGTTACCTTTACAGTTTCTAAATAAAACTTCTTTTCAACGTCTGCGCATTCAAAACTTCTCTTATTCAGTGATACTAAGTAGGAGGGTTTCAATTGCCAGCATATATATTTAAATAGGGATTCCATTTCTGCAAAACTAGCGTTTTAATCGAAGTACTGATAACTAATCGATATCGAACCGAAACCATAAAATAAGAATCAAATCGACAATTTAGTTTCTAAACAGCCCTCGTCTCACTCGATCGAACATGCAGGTGCATGTTGCTTGTGAGTTTGCGTCAACCACTTATTTACATACCATGATATACACAGAATAGAGCTTCAGTATAAACTTTCATACCGCCCAGCCTCACTTCGTATGATGGATTGCAAATACTATTTTAAAATCTTTTGTTTTGCACCCGTGTTTTTACATCAGGCTGTTAAATATCACTCGCCTCTCAGCGATCAGTATGTGGTTGATGTATATGATGTTATATTTGAGATGTAGCCTCTCTTTTTTCCACTTGGGTTGATAATCTCTAGCAGTGTTGACAGGTCACTCTATCATTGCTTGGTTTCCGCTGGCACACTGCCGTTACGCCCACCGGCGATCGGACCCGGCCTGCAGCCAACCAAGAGTTCATGTGGTGCCAAATCCAGAGCTTCTTACTGTACCGCTGTCAGCAAAAGTCGCTTTGGATAAAAGCGTCTGCCAAATGAATAAATGTAAATGTATTAATCGTGTCTTTTGAAGCAGATTCTGACCCTACATGTTTGTCCACATGCACTTGCATCATTTGCTTTATAGCCCACAGGTTTTTTGGGAATCTACAGGTGCAACATAGACTGTGAAACAATCACTAAATTTCAAATCGAATGATCAAAGCATACGACAACACGCACACGTGACAAAGACACACCCGCACATGTACTTTTCCGCCGAATTCACATGTAAATATTTCCTTTGTCGCGGAGAGCCGGGGGCCCCGTAGAAGTGTCCTGTCATACAAACCGTAATGAAATCCAGAACAATGCACCACTCCGGTCGTGTGTCTGTCAGAGAGACTGGTGTCTCTCTCTGGAGTCTGCGGACAGTTCTGGACAGGAGGCGCACAGCAGAAGTTCATGTGTGAATACAGCCGGCGGCCCCTCGCCTCCTCACAGCTGACAGCTGTTTGTGTCTTTTCAGAAAGCCGTTTGTGGGATATAAGGCTCATGGCGTGACACTCATTCTTCGGGGAATAACGTATGCCTCGCAGCTCCAGTATACAGAGATTTACTCGGGACAGAAATAGTTCAAATAACTTGCATTGCGTAGAAAAAGAGACAAAGCGTGACACAAGCAGTTGACAGAGATGCATTACGGCTGCACGATATGCAATAACTTAAACAGGTAATTCACCCGATGATGAAAATTCTTTCATCATTTATTCGCCCTCATGTCATTCCTGTATGTGACTCTTTCTTCTGCAGAACATAACAGCCAAACAACATTGACGCCCGTTGACTTCTATTGTATGAACACAAATCATCACAATATCTTCATTTGTGTTTGGCAGAAGAGTCACATACAGGTTTGGAATGACATGAGGGTGAACTTTTTTGGGTGAACTGTCCCTTTAATAAATGAAATAATGCAATTCATGATATGACAATGCTTTAAGTTTGTACAATCAATTTAAATGATTTTACATTTGATAAAGTAAAACTATATATGAAGAGTTTGGTTCGAAAATGAGATATGTTCTCTAAAATTATGTTTTATGTTTTATATTTGTTAGCTGTGTTTTATTTATTATGGCTAAAATCTAAACAAACCAACAGCAGTTTGATCGAGATTTTGGAACCAAACTCTTCAAATCCAACCGACATGTTTTACATTCTTTTTAGGGAAAGAATCATCATTATAACTACGAAAAACAGTATTGCGGTGCATATGAACAAAACTCCACATTTACGCTATTTAACTCTTTTGTGCAGCCGTACAGATGCGTTTATTGTGTGCTTTTTTGTGTTCTTTAAAAAAAGCGAGCGGGAGCGGCTGCGCTGAACATTTGCACTCTAACACCTTCGCTCAGATTTACGGCTGCTCCCCTCACATCGGCGCAGAAGCGTGAAGGAGAGAAAGTAATCTGCTTTGTCCGACGCTTCTCTCTCACACCTCTTGCTCTCTTTGAGGGTTTAGTGAGGAGGCTGAACTCCAGACCCGTGTGTGTTTGGGGGGATGTGCACTTGCACATCATAGTCGGCACATATTCTTACATCCTGCTGGTTAGGCAGCGTAACCATGACAACACAAAAGCCTGGGGACTGTGCGATTTAGCCCGAAGGCCGGCAGAATGTGCAGCCATGATGTGTCCTCGGCGCCTCTCGGCCGGCCCGTAGAGACCGTTTGTCTGCAACGGGAAAAATTTTCCTTCATTGATCTGATCCTTAGGAAATGCTCAGTTTGTCCTGGATATGCACATTCACCCGGAAATATATTTTAAATAATTAAGTATTTTATTGTGATGTTTTGGTCCGATTCAAGTCATCTCTGCAGATCGTTTTAACACACACACACAAATTAAAGTCTCAGATTGGGTAAATTGTGCCGTCTGGCAGTCATGCGACTGTCTCACACCTCTGCAGGACAGACCGCCTTCATAGCCCACCACCTGCCCACAGTTCACCTCTACACACATACATATACTGGAAAACAAAAAGCTTGTTTTCACAACCTGATCTATATATGCTCTTCCTTTCTTTTCACATTTCACACCGCCATTAAAATGTTTCTTGTAGAACATGTTCAGTGTGGACTGAGAGGAAGCGGCAATGTGTTTCTCGTGTACGGTCTCTCTCTCTTGAGACCAGAGATGGAAGTTGAATGGACCGTAGGAACAGGTTTTGAATCTGGATTTGTTTCTAAGGCTACAGTTTAGAGCTGCAACTAACGATTATTTTAATAATCGATTAATCTGTCGATTATTTGTTCGATTAATCGATGAATCGGATACAAATTTTTAAAAGCATTCATTTTCAACCCTTTATTGAAAAATAGAACTGACATTGCAAAACATATTTCAAAAGCTTTATTATTACTTATTATATTATTATTACAGCTTGCTGTGGTTTACATGATGCATTTCCCATCAAGAAGCCCCTCATGGTTTGCTGTTTTTTTCGGGTCTCTCTGATGGTCTTTCCTCTACCTCCGCTCTGCTTTTTTAATTTATTTTTTCTCCGCTATGCTGCGCGGCGCGATCAACTTTTTTTAGTCCTGTGACACACTAGATGCGTGGCGTGAGCGTCTCAGAAGCCTGGCGTGACCGTTTTTAAATCGGCTCCCATGTTAACAGGTTAGAGCTTGCACACTGCCTGCGTGAGACGAGCCGCACGGAAAACGCGTGCATACTAGGAATTGAATCGACGCCTATTTTTCACGAGACACGCAAGCGTGTTGGAAGCGTTTCCAGGCAAAATAGAATAGGAAAAGATGTTTATATGTAATTTTGTACACGAATACATATTAATGAATGCCATTTTGATGTTTGAAAGCTAATCATCATTTATTTGATCGTATTTTCAAATTGAATTTCATTAAACCAACATCTACACGTTACGGGGTTTACATGTCCACTGTAGAAAACATCAGGACTTAAATCATGTTTATAATGCATTTTTGGAGAAACAACAAGTGAATATTGAAATAAATTATACATTAATATTCCTATTAAGTATGAGATATTATTACTAAAATGTTGCAAATGAATACTCCAATTAACTACTTTTTTCCATAAAATCTTCCTCCAAGAAAATGCTTAGGCTATATCCAATGAAAAGATACATTGCATTGAATGGGAATATTAATTTATGTCCATCTTAAACACATATTGCATAAAGTAAACACGTGCATCAATTGATTACGTTACATCTTTAATAACATATCTGAGAATCATCTTAATACGAATTGTGGTTCGTATTAAACCCCAAAATGTATTGGTGACTGAATTATTTTTGTTTTTTATGCTCTTAACAATGTGATTAAAAATGGAAAAAAATATGACACACTACAATAACAACGTAGTCTAGTGTGTCATCTGAGTGACGGTCCAACATCAGGTAATAAAGCTACAAAACATTTGGAAATGTTATTTAAATAAACAGACAGCCTACTTACTCATTTTTCGGATTTTGGAAGGTGTAGGTTATGTGAAAAAAGTTTAAACTTGTCGTGAATACAAGACCCTTGTCTGTCGGCGGCCTCCCTCTATGTCACCTATAGCAGCAGCAGCGCGCCAGCGCCGCGTCAGGCACGGTGCATGTGTGCAAAGATACAGAAAACACGACGCAGCCGCCACAGAGCTGACACGCAACAGAAACGCTACGCTCACGCCACTCAAACATGTGGCGCGCGTTATAGTCGCGCGATACAACGAATCGATAATGAAATTCGTTGCCAACATTTTTAATAATCGATTTTTATCGATTTTATCGATTCGTTGTTGCAGCCCTACTACAGTTTATGGAATCGGGTTCAATGTTTGCAAAATTGGTTGATCAGTGTTTATTAGATTTACTGGCAATATAAACGACATTTTAATGCATCTTTGTATATTATCATTTTCATTATTTACACACACTGTCATTCTAAATTTGTATGACTTTCTTCACAAAAGAAGATATTTTGAAGAATGTCGAGAACCAGGCAACACTGAACGCCAGATATTCCCCAAAATGTCTTCTTTTTTGTTTTACAGAAGTAAGAGTCTTATACTTGATATGCACAATATGAGGATGAATAAACGATTGAATGTTTTTGGGTGAACTATCCCTTTAACATAAAAAATGATAGCCTTTAAAACAGCATCCGTCACTTTTTCTCTGTGTAAATACCGCAGGTTACTTTATGATTTTGATGTCGTTTTTATTATTTTAACAAAAAAAGGTTACAGACTGCATCTGTACAGAGATGCCATTTAGCTGCTTATTCGACGGAAGCGACAGAAGCACAAATGGTCAGAATTAAGTGTTAATCTCATAAATGGTGTGTGGCAGATTCCGTGGTCTTTTATTGAAATGAGATTAAACCAAACCTTTCTCAAATATGCAAATGAGATGCAAATGACGACATTCCTGTCGGTTCAGAAACACAGCGCCAGTTGAACATAAAAAAGCACTCATGTTTTTCACGAATACTTTGCCTAAAAATATAATATCCCTGACCTAAATCTCATACGAGAATATAAGATGTGTAACTAAACCTAAGAGGGATTATTCTATATAAACAGTGAGATTTGGTTGTATTTAAGTCCCGTTTTAAAGCTTATAGTCGAGGTCAAACTAGATCATTTTAACAACCTCTCTTAGTCTCGCTGCATGGATTTCCATCAGACCGGCCTGCATGTCCAGTCTTTCTGCTCTGAACAATGTTAAAGCAGGTCCTGGCGTCCAGACGCTGTGCGCTGCATTTCAATCAGGCTGGGAGAATAGTCTCCTCGCGGACACATGCGAGTCACATGACTCTTTATTTAAGCGAAAGACACTTGAAAGAGACGGCGGCTCAGTGCTGCTGTTGTAAGTGCCTCTGAAAGCACTGCATCGTGGCAATTTGTGGGTGCAAAGTGGGTCGTAACACGTGCGGAAATGCATCCTTAGAAACGCACAAAAGAGGACGGGAGCTGTTGTGTAGGTGTAAGGTAGTGGGTTTATAGGATAAAGGATTGCAGTCTGTGTGACGGGTCAACGGTCTGTGGTTTGAGTTGGGCTGTGCGATAATAGAGAAATATGCAATAGCATGTTAAATAATGTGATATTCTGCCTACATCACCTAAACTTATAGACTATAGACCACTTCACAAGATGTAAACACTGGTCCAGAAGCACTTCCTGTTTCAGTTTTATTTATGTATTATTTTAAAATGTCAATTGAAACTTTAAGATTTTGATTCGATTTAAACAGTAATCTCTCTCTCTCTCTCTCTCTCTGTCTCTGTCTCTGTCTCTCTGTCTCTCTGTCTCTCTGTCTCTCTGTCTCTCTCTCTCTCTGTCTCTGTCTCTGTCTCTCTGTCTCTCTGTCTCTCTGTCTCTCTGTCTCTTTTGTCTCTGTCTCTGTCTCTCTGTCTCTCTGTCTCTCTGTCTCTGTCTCTGTCTCTGTCTCTCTCTCTCTGTCTCTGTCTCTCTCTCTCTCTCTCTCTCTCTCTCTCTCTCTCTCTCTCTCTCTCTCTCTCTCTCTCTCTCTCTCTATTCTCTCTATCTCTCTCTCTCTCTATTCTCTCTATCTCTCTCTCTCTATTTCTCTATTCTCTCTATCTCTCTCTCTCTATCTCTCTCTCTCTCTATCTCTCTCTCTCTATCTCTCTCTCTCTATCTCTCTCTCTCTCTCTCTCTCTCTCTCTCTCTCTCTCTCTGCTCCTGTGACCTCGGTCAAGTCCTGGAACTGTGTGGAATTGTGGAAAACCAGAGTTGCGACACACTTTGATGGAGCGCTCAATAGCTTCAAACAAAACCGTGCTGTCAACCAATTTAAATGGATTTTAGCGGGACCGACAACAGCTAATTTGTTTCTAAATTCTTCCAGCGAGCGTCTATGCGAGTGTCGTAACTCTGTTTTTCAACGGCTCTGGGCAGAGCTATTTTTGTTTCCATGTTTAATAGACCGTATCAGTAGAATTAGTCCTCCAGCCAAACAAATGCCGCAGTGGAGTCTGAGGCAGTCCGTCTGCTGTCCTCTATGCATGCTTGAAAACTGTTTAATGAAAGCGTTTGTGGAGAATGGTCTTGTTAGTAACCTCACAGAACTTCATGGACTGAGAGGTGCTGATATGCATCACATATACACAGAATGTATAAAAAGCTTTTGTTGATTCTTCATGAAGTTGCTTAAAGAGGACAAAATCGGTACATCGTAATGCATATTACAGAATGTTTAGTTTATAGCGTTGTCTTTGAAAGAGACCCCTTGGAGTACTTTGTAATTCATTCAATGGGTCAAACTATATGATCTGATCCCTTTTAAAGGTTCATTTTCAATAATTTTCTAGCATAACACAAAAGACGATATTTTGAAGAATGTTGATAACCAAACAACACCGGACCTCATTGACTTCCATTGTATGAACACAAAACCACTGAGACATTTCTCAAAATAAATTGCAGAATGTTAAAATGATGGTAAACGATCCGTTTTTGTATGATTTTATATCTGAAGTTGGGGTGCGTAGCCTTTCTTAGAAAACTGATCTGCAAGATATAATGCACATTAAAATCATTGTGATATTCTCATCGTTTCTTTGTTTTGCGATGACAACAGAATATATCCTGAATATGTCATTTCAGGTCCTGTAACGGTTTTAGTCAATATTTGAAGATTTGATGCACTCTGTAAAGAAAGCACACGCTGAATTATAAATGATATATTTAAAACTCAATCAGATGAGACAAGGTGTCTTCAGGTCGCCACGTGTTTTCATTTTCGGCAGAGAACCAATTACTGTCACGCCTAGAGCCGGAGAGAATCCATCAGCTTGTTTTAGCACCCAGTATTTATTATTATTTATTATTCGGCACGTTTACACCACACAGGGATTTACTGAATGTGTCTAAACCTGAGCCCCTGGTGTAAATTTACCTGTGTATGCAACTCTCAAAGCAGCCTGTGAATCTGTTTTCCATTAGAAACATGAATTTATAGGTCCAGTGTGTGAGATTTAGCGGCATCTAGTGGTGATGTAGCAAATCGCAACCAACGTCTCACTCCTTTCAAAGCACTACGGTGGCTGACACAGGACAAAGATGAAAACGCATTTTCTCTTCTTTCCTGAAGGAGATAACGGATGTACGATACTCAATCGCAGTTTGTCCGTTTAGGGCTTCTGTAGAAACAACATGGAAGGGGACCTGCGGTGTATGTAGATAGAAATAGCTCATTCTAAACTAATAAATAAATAACGGTTCATTATGTAAAGTCTTTATACACCTCAAAAGACATAGTTATGTGTATGACCCATTGGTAGATGAAGTTGTCATTTGAAAGGACATGTATAATGTCATGTTTTTCAGCAGGTGGTGTGTGTGTGTTTGAGAGGTTGATGAAAGGGAAACGGCCATGCAGGAAAGAGGCTGTGAACAAGAGCATCTGATTGGCTGTTGGAAAGCTCTTCAGCATGCGGGCACAAGAACACTTGACATCACAGCAAGGACTCTTGAGGACTAGGCCTAACACACACACACACACACACACGCTGATGCATGCAGCTGTTCTGTAAGTCCACATTCACACCTCTGTGAAGCCTGATAATGCGCAGAGACTTGATCAATACGAGAAGGATCTGTCAACACTGATGTGGCTCCCTGTCTTCAAACAGGTCTGATTAAAAACACAATCCTTCACATGAAGTTCAGTCACGGGGCAGGCGTGCATTCATGGTTGTGCATACTCTTAGATTTTTGCTCTGTTTGCAAACTAGTTGAATTTGTATTACCTCAGTCCTCCATCCGTTTTGTTTTGTATGAACCCGACTAAAGATATCACTATTACCGTTCTTCACACAAAGCTTAAGAGATTTAAATGAACCTTCTTTGGTGTCGCACAACGTGATGATGCCTCAAACCGTTCAAACTACAGATCTTCAATATGTTCCTGAAAAGGAGAACGCGACTAAAATAAGATCTTTTCACAGAAGGCGTTTTATTTCAATAGCTTGTAAATTGTGCACAGTATGACCAGAAACATTTATTAAGAATGCCGATGAGGTCAGGTGTTCACTCCCATCCCGAGGTTCAGTCATATGTGCGCCTGTAGCCACGGCAACAGAGCGTGTTTTGCTGCTTCTATCACTTGAGATGTTGACATACCGCGGTATACACACGTGAAACCATCAGCAGCTGCTGCCGTGTGAGAAACCCAACCCTCGCCGCGTGCGGATCACGACGAGAAGACTTGAAGGGATCGAGTGTAGCGTCTCGAGCCAACTTTCAGACAATCCAGAGTTTAACTCTGTCCAGATGTGTTCGCGTGTGAACAATTCAACGCCAGGAAACAAACCCAGGCCGTACACGAGATCTCCAGTTAAACATTCTGTATGATTTTAAGTTCGGCGTAGCAGATTGTTACAGCTGTTAGAAAGAATTTTGATATTTATATCACACAGGCTTCTGTAGGTCTTTGCACAACCTCCATCACCCCTGCGCTCTTGAATTATAAATGATCAGCTTTGTCACTTTGACCTCTACCGTTTAGTCAAACCAAGCAGTTGTGCTAAGGCCCGTTCACACCATGAAAGATCATTTTAAAGATTGGATTTTGATTTGCTGTCGATGATCACATCCATACCGGTTCTCTCAAAAATGACTCTTCCATGATGTTGTTTATCTTTATTGTTAAATTTTGTGGCGTAAACAGGCCTTCAGACATCTCGCCTGTATCTCATCAAGAACAAACACTACGTTCAGCTCCATACGTCAGAGAGGCCGTACGAGAACCAGGCCACAACATTAAAGTGTTCAGTATATAAATGATGCCATATTTACAGTGATAGAATCAGGACAGTGAGATCCAGACCAGACTTATGAAAGAGACATTGTTGGATTTTAAAAGGGCCATTATTTAAAGAAACTCAGATCAGTTAATATAGTCCGCCCCAGATGCAGATACTGTCATCATTTCAGTGTTTTAATGTTAAAGGAATAAAGTTAACTTATAAACCAATAAAACTAAAGCAGCCACTTACAGAATGGAATATTATTCATTGATTATAATTATTAATTGGTTCATTGATTTATCTTTAATACCACAATACATAGATGAATAACTTCAAATATCAAGTCCACATAAAAGCAACTTGTTTAGGTTTACTTGACTGAAAAGTTCAGATGATTTCATAAAGTTTTCTGACGTTTTCAGCCATTTGCTCCTTGATTATTCATTTAATCGATCAACTCATCCTTGACTTTTTGTTAACCTCCCTATTCTGAAAAGCAACTATAAATGCCATTTCTTGAATTTTCATTCTTGGTTTTTTTATGTACTGTAAATTGTGAGTGTTTGAGATTTTTGTCAGCTTATTTAAAAGCCGTTTATCCGTGATGGACGGGCGATTCTTTACCAGTCAAGAGAGAGTTCAGATATGGCTTCTCTCCTCTCTTTACCCGGAGCAATGCATGGAATTCAGATCGGTCATGCTTCATATCCATTTGGATTTGCATTTTGATGGGAGAGAGTTGAAGGAGCTTAACTCTTTTGAGAGGTAAACAAATGCAAATACTGCCATGAAAGGCATTAATTCTGGCGTGGAACTGGCAACTGGTGGCATTTTGAAAGGCATTTCATAATGACTGCTCTTGTTTTTGTTGGATACGCTACAGTTATACTGTAACATCTCAGACATGTTCAATGTACTGCTCAGACATGTCATAAGGATGTCAAGTACCTCTGTCGAGATGGAGTCAATGTAAAGTTGTGTTTTTATTGAAGGAATGGTTTGTGCAGGACTGGACCAGTGAACGTGACTTGTTTACAGAGATTAAAGGGATAGTCCACCCACAAAGGAAAATTCTGTCTGCATTTACTCATCCTCGAGTAGTTCCAAACCTGTTTACATTTCTGCGAGTTTGTTCAGTTAAACACAAAGAAAGATATCTTGAAAAACTGAGATTTATGAGGTAGGCAAACAATGTGTTTCCCTAAATTCTTTGAAACATATATTTTCTATGCTATTCAATGGTGCCCCATGCTAACAATTTATCAAAATATCTTTCTTTGTGTCCGACAGATTAGAATAAAGAAGTGTATACAGGTTTGTAACAACTTGAGGATGAATAAACGATTACAGCGTTTGTAGTTTTTGGGTGGACTGTCCCTTTAAGCACATATAAATGTTAATTGTGAAGTTTGCATTACCCTGTACACGTTTTTAAATAGATTGATGAATATGGGCTTTTCTTATAATCAGGATTTCAAGATAAATGAGGATTAAAAAGGTCATTAGTGTCTGAATGAATGTGCCAGATGTTCAGAAAGACACAATGATATGAAGCTTTTTCCAAATGTTCTTATCCTCTTAGTCTATGCAAGGCGAAAGAGTCTTACAACACACACGTGCAAAGAAAAGCTTTATTCTTGGAATGCGAGGTAAACCGTTGTTTTTTTACTTTAGTAGACGAAAACAGGATTAATCCTTTTGTATTTTATTTCTCCATTTAGTCTTTTTTTTTTTTTGTGTGCTTTATGTTTTGGAGCGCTGCCGCCCGTTCTGTTAATCTGGAAACAATGTGCGTCTAGGCAGCACAGATGGGTACGGACCCGACGCACTCCTGACCCCAGATTTACCAGCCGGTGTGATTGACAGACACTCAAACAGTTTAATCGGATGTCTGTGTGCTGACATAATTCAAACCCTTTCCTTTATAGTACAGCATGAGTTTGCACATTTAATCCCACCGCCCTTCATTTTCTGAATCTCAGTTCTGTCCTGATGCTGAATGTCACCTGTCACGTGTTTAAAGGGGTCATATGACACGGCTAAAACGAATATTATCGTTTGTTTTAGATGTAATCCAATGTGTACACACGATTTAAGAACGTTTAGAAAGCGCTGTATTTCCACATAACGTGCATGTTTGTATCTCCTCTTTGCTCCGCCTCTCTGAAACGCTCAGATTTTTGACAAAGCTCATCGCTCTGAAAAGCGAGGTGTGTTATGATTGGACAGTTAACCGGTGTGTAGCGATTGGTCGAATACTGCAAGCGTGACGGAAATGTAACGCCTCTTACCGTATTTGGAACAGCAGGTTCCTCTTCAATTGTACTGACAGGTGCGCCCACCTTACTTGCGCATACATTTGGGTGGTCTTAGTCGAATCATACCACGAAATGACGTAGATCAGCGGGGGTGTGGTTACACGACACATTTCAGGCTGGTCGGTGTCAGCATTCGCTTTTAGATAGAACGCATCTTTTTTGCCGACACTTTAATTGAGCAATTTTAAGCATCTAAAACATGCATGGGTAATTTATAACAAACCAAAGATACAGAAGACACGTGTTTGCGCCATGTGACCCCTTTAAAAGAGGCCGTTTCGTCCTTCCGTGATTGAAATTCAATTCTTAGACGTGTTTTCTCTACGGTTGCATCATTTTGTCAATGACGGGGATCCGGCGCGGAGGTTTGGCTCGCACAATATCAGAGACATTTAAAGCGTCTCTCTCTAAATGTGCAGAGGGCATTTCATCCCAGAATGAAATGAAAGGCGAATATATATATATATATATATATCACATCCACATAAATTAACCTGCAGGGTTTTGTTTGCAGATTGCAGTTTTATTGTATATATATATTGACCAATAAAAATGATATCTTCAGATTTGGTCGTGTAGTCTTTTTCTATGTGTTATTCACAAATACTCCTTTATTTTTTGTTTTGTAGAGCAACCCGCACGTCGATTTCCTCACCGAGCGTTGGAGGTCCTGCCAAAAAGCACTCATGCATCAGGCAGGTCGCCTTGTTGCGATCCGAGCTGCGCTATTTCTGTAACCCAGAGAATGCGCTTTACTGCGGTGAAAGTGCCTGCATGGATCATTAACTATTCATGAATGTACATGTCTGCTAATGGGACCTACAACTTTTTTAATTATTGATGCTGAAATTGACAGCCCCCCCCCATCAGAGAGGCTAAATTAACGTGTATGACATTGTTAGGTGTCCTCGTCCGATCCGATGACACCCCCCCCTTCTCTCCGGCTCATATCCCATCTGCTCGCTCTGTATGATCGAGATGATTCTGCATCTGTCGTTTGTAATATGTTGTGCCTGAGGGGCTGGTTTTCGTCTGCGTCTCCCTCTGATTATGACGGACAGCTGTCAGAATGTCTTATGCTGATGATGTTATGACAGGCGTGTGGCGAGGGGGGCGCTGCTGGCGGGAAGCTGTATTAATTGGTGATAAATGAAAGGTTTAGCGAGATTCGGATGCAGAGTTCACGGCCGTTGGGAGGTTTCGGCGCTCACACCAGCGCAGATTAAACGCTCATTAGCTGAGATGCATTACTTGAGCCGATGTTAAATTGCGGCCAGTTCTGTCACTTAATGTCACGTCACACTGGAGAAATCATTGGCTGTCTCTGGGGGGCCGAGACTGAGAGGTGGGGGGGGGTTGTCCTCTTAATTACATTAAGTGATGATTAAGATGTGAAGTGACATTTCTTACTGTGAGAAAAACATTGAATTTGCTTACTAAAGAAAGTATTCGCTTTATAGACCGTCTCACAGATGTCTGATCTGCCAACACAATCTCATGGCAGTTTGTATTTTATCAAAGCTTATTTGTATGAATTCATCTCATCAATCCTTATTTATATATTACACTGGCATTTGCTTATCCATCTTATCTATCCATCCATCCATCCATTTATCATCTATCCATCCATCCATCCATTTATCATCTATCCATACATCCATCCGTGTGTGTGTGTGTCCGTATCAATCCATCCATCCACGTGTGTGTATGTATCTGTCTGTCTGTCTGTCTGTCTGTCTATCTATCCATCCTTCCATTTATCATCCATCCATCCTTCCATTTATCATCCATCCATTTATCATCTATCCATCCATCCATCCGTGTGTGTGTGTGTCCGTATCAATCCATCCATCCACGTGTGTTTATGTATCTATCTATCTATCTGTCTGTCTGTCTGTCTGTCTGTCTGTCTGTCTGTCTGTCTATCTATCTATCTGTCTATCTGTCTATCTATCCATCCTTCCATTTATCATCTATCCATACATCCATCCGTGTGTGTGTGTGTCCGTATCAATCCATCCATCCACGTGTGTCTATCTATCGATCTATCTATCTATCTATCTATCTATCTATCTATCTATCTATCTATCTATATGTCTATCTATCTATCCATCCTTCCATTTATCATCTATCCATCCATCCAGCCATCCATTTATCATCCATCCATCCTTCCATTTATCATCCATCCATTTATCATCCATCCATCCTTACATTTATCATCCATCCATTTATCATCTATCCATACATCCATCCGTGTGTGTGTGTGTCCGTATCAATCCATCCATCCACGTGTGTGTATGTATCTATCTGTCTATCTGTCTGTCTGTCTGTCTGTCTGTCTATCTATCCATCCTTCCATTTATCATCTATCCATCCAGCCATCCATTTATCATCCATCCATTTATCCATTTATCATCCATCCATTTATCATCCATCCATTTATCCATTTATCATCCATCCATTTATCCATTTATCATCATTCCATCCATCCATCCATTTATCATCATTCCATCCATCCATCCATTTATCATCATTCCATCCATCCATCCATTTATCATCCATCCATCCATCCATTTAGCATCCATCCATCCATCCATTTATCATCCATCCATCCATTTATCATCCATCCATTTATCCATTTATCATCCATCCATTTATCCATTTATCATCCATCCATCCATTTATCATCTATCCATCCAGCCATCCATTTTTTATTCATCCATCCATCCATTTATCATCCATCCATTTATCCATTTATCATCCATCCATTTATCCATTTATCATCCATCCATTTATCCATTTATCATCATTCCATCCATCCATCCATCCATTTATCATCATTCCATCCATCCATCCATTTATCATCCATCCATCCATCCATTTATCATCCATCCATTTATCATTTATCCATTTATCATCCATCCATCCATCCATTTATCATCTATCCATCCAGCCATCCATTTTTTATTCATCCATCCATCCATTTATCCATTTATCATCCATCCATTTATCCATTTATCATCCATCCATTTATCCATTTATCATCATTCCATCCATCCATCCATTTATCATCATTCCATCCATCCATCCATTTATCATCATTCCATCCATCCATCCATTTATCATCCATCCATCCATCCATTTATCATCCATCCATCCATCCATTTATCATCCATCCATCCATTTACCATCGATCTATCAATCCATCCGTGTGTGTGTGTGTGTCCGTATCCATCCATCCATGTGTGTGTATGTGTCTGTCTGTCTGTCTATCTGGCCATCCATCCATCCATCCATCCATCCATCCAATGAAACTAAAATATTTCCCAAGAATAATAAATAAATGAACAATGTAACAACAAAGTTGAACCATTAGACAAAAACAACAAACACAGCCACTGTTGCTCCTGTTGGAAGCAGTTTTTGATAACTGTAGTTGGATTGTAGAGTTGATACCAGATCGTATCATAATGAAACATCTGGTTTATACCCCTAACATTTGTTCATGATGAGGATTGAGGCTCAAGGGTTACGGCAGCGGTGGAATATCTGTGCCAGCCGTCACAGCAGGTTGTGTTGTTTTTATGTTTTAACTTCACATGAACCCTGACTCAGGCCTCACTGCCAGTGGCCTGATGCATTATGGGTACTCATTAGCTCAGTGACAAGGTGATTCAGCTTGGAGGATGTGAGGTGGTCCCTCACAGGCATAAATGCGGACAGACGAGCGGCTTTGTACTGCGGGAGAACGCTGTGCCTTTTTGACAGCTGCTTTACCCATCAAGCTTTGAGCTCACCTTTGCACTTTCAGGTTGAGGGTCGATTGGATTGGACTCAGAGTCTAGGGCATATTTTATGAATGTATGTATGTAATCCTGTTCCAATCCTACAGCATAGATTTATGACCTGTCTGACAGAACATGTTAAGTACAAGCGTACACATGAATGTTTTCTATGCGTGTCTTATCATTTCACAAAACTAGAGAAGCTGAAAGCCACAATATAAAGATATTTGCATTGGAGACGGCATATTTTTAATATGTGACGATTTGTTTGGATGTTGTGTGTTTTGAACCGGAGCAGAATATTGAGTGTTTGTACATCTGCTGGTTTCAGTATCTCACATGCCCATTTTCAACGGTTTGATATTTGTGAATATTCATGATGTCTCATCTACATTCATTTGTGCAGAAGGATTCAGACTGACGAGACTTTGGATTCATGTGAATACAGTATATTGCATTTCAGAATTCTGTTGAAGTCTGACACAAATCCTCTTGTAATATTTTTGAAGACGGTGGATTTATTAAAGAAGTGATCTGGAGCTAGAAAAGACCTTTACTGCTTTAACGAAGATCAATTTAGGAAGGCAAGAAACGTAAATATGTAGTTCATCTAACAAAGCATCTAGTCAGTTGTTTATACATTTATAAGTGCATTTCACTTTTTTTATTGTGACATTGTTTGTTAACAATAGAAGGAAGTCTCTCACAGTTATCGCAAATTTATTGTGGTCTCACTTTCACCACATCAACCATAGTTTTTTTGTGTATTGGTTGGTTGGATGGCACTGCTCTGGAACAATGCACATTGTGAAAAACACTATATAGATCAAATTAAATTGAATTGTATTTGAAGTAGATTGTGGTAACACGAATGGTAATCGATCAGTCAGCATGGTTTCTCCACTTTCACTATAATAAAGCCGTGGTAGTTTTTCCTA
Organism: Barbatula barbatula; assembly: GCF_947034865.1. Lineage (NCBI taxonomy): Eukaryota > Metazoa > Chordata > Actinopteri > Cypriniformes > Nemacheilidae > Barbatula > Barbatula barbatula. The sequence continues at coordinate 24,658,304 of NC_136765.1, forward strand.
AGAGATCTGACCTCACTGCTCAGGAAAGCCGTGTGGAATAATACAGTATACGGTGCGATTGATCTCTGCGGTGTCGTTTCAGATCCTTTAAACCTGTGTCAGTTTTCAGCGCCCCGCTGAGAATAATTGCTGTGTTTTCAGTTCAGTCACACTTGTGTTTCTCTGGAGTTGGAGAGGTCTCGGGGGTCTCCGTTCTCCTCTCTCCTCAATTTCCCCTTATGAGCGCGAACGCACCAGACCCTGGAACTAATTCAGGCCTCCCGCTGGCTTCTGTTCTCATTTGTTTGTAACCAATTACAGCCGGAGAGAAAACAAACACACATCGGGCCGGACGAGTCACGTGCTTCCGTACTAAAATCACCCATGAGGCCCTAAAACAAAAAACAGCTGATGTCTGCACGATGGACGGATCACGCGTCAGCTTTTCTTCATTTGACTTTCTCTTCTTCTGTTGTTGTGTTGTGCGGTCTAGTCTGATGCGTGATGCGATCCTGCCGGCCGTGAAGATGTTGTGTTGTTGCGACCATGCACATTAGATCATGATTGTTTTTGATTCAGTTTTCTACTCCACTTGCTCGGCGTCAAGCCCAAGGCTGTTGCGACGACGAACAAACCGTTGATTTCTGAATCCAGCGTACTGTATTTCACATCGTGAAGCGAGATTCTTTGTGACATGTACTGTACCAATCTTGCAGGCATCCGCTTGGCATTCAGTTAGAAAGTGTTTGGATGTTTGTTTGGACGGCTCCATATGATTCATTGTATATGTGACACACCAGCGAAACAGCAATTTAGTGCCTCAACCCTTATTATACGCAAGACCTTCTTAAGATATTTCCTGTTTAACAAGTAACATTTCTGTAACAAAAGATTTTGAAATGAAAGAAAGTGGCGATGTAGAATGTTCATTTGCGATAATATAAAAAATGTAGAAAGCAAACTGTTGAATGCATTCAGATTCAATTAGCAAAATAACACAACACACGTGTACGTCCTTTGTTTTAAGCATGATGTTATCAGATTCAGTGACGTTAGAACATCTGCCAATCTCTTATAGTAAAATAATACACTGATCGTAAGATGCTTTTAAGCAAACTTTTATTTACAAAACAAAAGGTTGTCTTTGGAGCCTACATTTTCACAGACTTTGAATATCGTAGTTTCTGTCACTGCAACACACAAACACACACGAGTGACTCGATAATGGTCAATTTTCTAGCACTTTCTGTGTCTGCCAATGCTTAAATCTAATCGTTGGATTTAGCTCTATGTTCAAGGTACCGGTCTTGTGGCTTTCATACAGTGCCTCACAGTCGTTGCATATTACATACCCAGCACTTGATTCATCCTTGTAACCCCTTTGCTAAACCGCTCCCGCACAGCACTTTCCTTTTTTCTTTCCTTGCTTTTGTTTCTAATTCTCCCTTTGTAAATTTCTCTCTGATCTGTTTCGCCTCAATTTCAGCTTTGAGAAATGGACCTCCCTCTACCGCCACCATGCGCGTATTTCTTTTAAATGAGTGCAAATGCCTGATGAAAAATGCATTTAAAACACATTCGTATTTTTAGAGAAATGTAGTTTATGTTTGTATAATGACTGATCTCATCCACCCGCGACCTGATTAATCAGAATGTATTTTGTTATTAACCCGACCCACCCAACCCGCGGATCATCCTTAGTGCCCACTAATAGGTACTCAAGATGAATGTGAGATCGGCATAAACTTCGTGTGTTACCCCATCTTTAGAAAATGTCATGTGTGCACCCCTAACTGTAAATATCTTTCTGTATCATTTTCAGGACTTTGGAAAATGGAAAACAGACTCCATTCTTTTATTATGCTCAAGTCACTCTCATGTATTGTTCTTTATTCATCATTGTGATGTCAAAATTGTTCCTCTAAAGCGCACATATGAAATGTCTCTTGTTTTATTAAACCTCAGCGTGTTTTAGAACCTGATCCGTAAAATAGAAACAGAAGTGATGTGATCTTTTAACAGCATTCTTACACATGCAGCTCTCACCTTTACTGACTTCTCAACACTGTAGCTGTGAACAGGAAGTGTGTGTGTGTGCGTGCGTGCGTGCGTGCGTGCGTGCGCGTGCGTCACGCCTGTGACAGGTGAGTCGGTCCACTGAAGAATATCTGATTCTTCATTCAGAATCTGTCATTTTGAAATAACTTTTATGTTACCTAGAATGATCCGTTTATCCATATCTTGATAAGAATATTGAGCTGTAAGAATTGTGCAGTACGTGTCAGTTTATCAGTCAATTTTAGATATTTATTTAAAAAACACTGGCCATGTTGCAATGTGTTCTCTTTGCTATCTATCTACGACTGTTGTTTCATACAGAAAAATCATATTGTTGATTCTGTAATGTTATTAATAGCAGGACATCACCATTAAACTTCAGAATGTCAAAATTGTACCAATCTGGCTTCATATTGTAAGATAGCACAGTGCAGTTCATTATTACATCTGCGTTTGACTGAATGTTTCAAATCCTCCTGAACGTCACAGATGTGATGAGATGCTCATGTGCTATCTTACAATATCTTACAAGATGCTCATGTCATGCTGGAGAATCTTGCAGGGACAGTAATGGAGACTTCATCTCTCCATTTCCATCCATGATTCATAAAGCTTGGGTTACTCTTCTGTGTTACAGAGTATATAGATGTTAAAGAGATCCGCTCTCTGCACTTCTCTCAGCTGATGTCAGCTCAGAGGTTGGATGGAGGTCAGGGATGAGCAGTCTGACATCTAGACTTCAGTTATCGGTTGGAAATGTGTGGTTCACCATGTGTAACGTAGGAAATAGCCCTGTCAGTTTGAGATCCAGCAGCAATACAGCACATCAAAACTGCATCTCTGAAATTCTCATTGAATTTAACACGACATGATTTGCAACATTGTCTTTTTTAAAAGCACAGCGGATGTAATGGCACCAAAGTTTGAAGGTAACTCTCTATCGCCCCCTTGAGCCCTGAGTGTTTTTATTGTCTGAGCAACCCAAGGAGCACAAGCTAAATCTGCAATTCATAACTTTTTATTTTGATACAAAGTCAATAGAAATTGATCTGCGTACTTTACCACAGTTCACGACGGTAAGCTTTATAATGGTTTATGAGTTGAGCTATCGTGCAGGAAATCTTGTCATTTGCCCTCATTCGTCTTTAATCCATGTAAAGAAAAACATTACAAATAACTTTTAATGGGGGAAGAGAAGCAGAAGTTACATATGGCAGCTGTAGGTATTTTTCCAGCCTTGTGTCATAAGCGTTTTGTGTTTGCATGTTCATTTAACCTGATCATTTTGTTGGCCCTTACAAGACAAATGTCAAGGTTTCTGGTGAAACGTTTGGCTCAGCTCTTAATTCTACTGGGGCTAATACGCTTATCCAGTCAACAGAAGAAGAACACGCAACTGCTGCAGTTATTACACGCGTGACATCCATGCAGTCGCTGCCTCAGGCCTTCACGGGCCGCTCGCATGTGCTGCCCCTCTGGGCTTTAAACAACCCCTGCAGCCTTAAAGTGATGCTGTGGACCCGTGGGTTCACAGACGCTGGTGCCGCATCATGATACAGCGTTTCCCAGAAGTCCCTGGAGATCAGATGACCTCAAACATGCCCTGAAATTTAAAAGGTCTTTAAAGGGCTACAGGGCTGGCAGAGCTCAAGGGTGGGGATATGATGGAACACTTGTAAATCTGATTTTTGCTGAGTTTATCTCAAACGTACAGCGTTGTAAAAACGGCTCATGAAGCTTTAGTCTCGTTTTAGAAGATTTTTTATATTCAGATTGTAGACATAAGATCACATGTGGGTAAAAATGAGTCATGGCGCACGGCAGCCCCTGATGTCCACAACACGAGGGAAACGGAGCGGTGATGCGGGCTGTGACTGACCTATTGACATTTCGCTCTGGGTAGATGTTGTCTGTTGCTCCGTGCGTCGTGTGGAAGCATTCTTCCAGAAATATTGATTTGGCATGAAGATCAGTGAAGGAAAGACGAGAGATTTCCTAACAGTCTACTGGAAAACTCCAGGCTTTTTGAGGCACCACATCTATTCGTAATGTTAGTCATGTTTTCCCACAAAATCAGAGTTTAGTTTTACATGAGCATTTTCCAAACTTATACACACGCCACGGGTCCCCTTGTATGGAATTCACCATATATTTTTTTTACAGTAGCCTTTAATGGACAAACTTCTCTGCGTTTTTAAATGCATTATCTCCTTCAAATGTGAAGAACGTCTTTGTCCTGTGTCAGCCATTGTAGTGCTTTGAAAGAGAGGGGTGAGCATTATGCCGCAGTCACACTTTTCCCTCCATTGACTTCCATTCATACACATGCGAATGCGACAGTCCAATTACATTTCGCTGCATAACAAAGTTCAAGTTTGGCAAATTCACGTCACGTGAGTGCGTGAGACCAATAGAAGATCAAAGAAATGTGAAATTCTCGATACAGAAATGTGAAAAATGGAGCAATTGCACCCAACCATTTTCATACCACCGTCCGTACGATCTTCGCATGCTCAAAGTCAAGTCTGAGCTTTAAGCCGTTGGGTGAAATTCGTAACCTCACCACAAAATCTCACAAACTGGACCTGCTTGAAACCAAGTTGAAATTGGTTAAACTATATTTATATTTAAAACGTATATGAAGGCAGCATTTGAGCTAGTTTTTAAGTTGAATTGTTTACAGTGTTTTTGAGGAGAGGTATGCGGTTACCTTTCTAAGCGATTGCTTTTTTTCTCCTGGTGACGACGAAACAGGTGACAGAAATCCCAAAGACCAATGTTTCCCAATAGTATTTTTTTTTTATTTGGCCATTTTTATAATTAATAATCGTTTTTACAGGTAACGTTAAGCACTAAAATGTTTAATTTGGTAGAAATGTCAAGGTTCATGAGTGGGAGGGGACATTTTAATACAGTTGAATACAATGGGGGGCCTTGGACTTAAAAAAGGTTGAGATCCCCTGCCATAGGCGACCTGTGACCCCCACAGCCATGATTAGGGAAAAATACTACACATCAAACAATGGAATTTAAAAAATGTTAAAATCTTGTTTGTAAATTCTATATATTGATGTATAATCGGCTGACTACGTGTGAAATGAGCACGGAAGAACCAGACGAAGCAGGACATGTGCTGTAGTGTAATAATAATGTGCTGCTGTGTTGTTCTAGAGCGTCTGCTCCCCCCGCAGTTAAAGAAATCAGATGACTTTTGGGAAATATAACCCACATAATAACGCCAGAGGAGTTATATCCAATCCAGCAGCTCTGTTTTATCGCCGTGAGGAAAGCACTTAACAGCCGGAGAGGTGATGGAGAAACCCTGAAGAATATTTGTGTTAACACTCGAGGTCAGATAGCTCCCCTGAGCTCTGTTAAAACAGCTCGACACTCCAGGCTTTTATTATTCACCGGACGGTTCATTCTAGAAGACATAAGCTCTGTGTGTCGACAGGGAATTAATACAGTTCAAGGAAATTAATTACACTTCTCATAAATCTGCAGTTTGATTCGCACCATATCAAGCGATTCTGTGATAGCTTTGGAATGTAAAATAATGTACATAATGAATGTACATTTATTGTTTACCATCAAACATAACTGACCTGAGCATAGTATGACTTAAACAATTGATGCAATTTTTTATAAATCTATGTTTAGAGCTCTATGCTCACATACAGTATGTAAACCCGGATAAATTGCCAATGTTGTTGCATCAAATCTTTGGGTTTTTAGAGGTTCTTTGTTCAAGTAAGCAGAACTTTCCAAGTTTGATTAATGTTAAATGAAGGTTCTTAATAAGTCTTAGTAAGTGTGACTTAAATGTTTCATTCATCATTCTCACGGAATTAAGAAAGAATAAGTACACAAAGATGTATTTCTAAGTTAACAGAATTTTCTCAATTTCTTTATTTTACACATTTCTTTGTCTTAATATGCATAAATCAAATTAAAAAAAAAAAAAAAAGCCTAAGCACATGCTGCACTCTTCTACACAATAAAAATATGTCAAACTCTTCTAAATATCCAAGATAAGTGAACATTAAAGATAAAAAGTCTTTATCTTTACTGAAAAACACATAAAATAATAATATTTTATGCAGTCTGACGCAAAGCATGCTGGGAATTGGAAATTCTTCTCGACCAGTTGTGTTGATCTTGCATCTTTAAATTAAGGAGCAAATACATTATTTTTTGTTTTAGTCACAACTCTAGGTTTATCAAAAAGAATCATTATACTTTACTCAAAATTAAAAATGTATCTCAGGAACTTGACATATTTAAGTAAGTAGAACTTTGACATGACTTAATCTATTTGATTATTTTGAGCATTTGGGATGTTGGGATGATGGAATGTAAGGCTGGTTAAAGATGAAAAGCTTTTAGGTGTGTAATGTAACACAGAGCTCGCTATTCGATACAATACATGATACTGTGATCATGATACAATAATATTGTGAAATTTTTAACAAAATAGAGATGACTTCTTAAAGCAGTATAAAGCGCAAACTTGAAACTAAAACATTATTTATGTTAATTTACGCTTTAGCTCAAACAACCAGATTAAACAGATGTCATATAGTAAAACAATTGCAGTAGCTCCAGAATACATATTTTTGTATCGCGATATCATTATTTATGGATTATAGATATTGTTACACTCTTAAAAAAAGCAGAACTCAATTAATTTGACTTTTAACATTTTGAAAGCATTTAAATAATTAAGCTATATTTGCTGGATCAGCATTATATCAGTTTATTACACGGCTCGTTGGAATGCTTGATTCTGATTGGCCAGTCGGGACATTTGTAGGTTCGTTATTCCCAGATAACAACCTCTCAAAACCAATAACACACGGTAACCCGGATGCAGAAAATCATTTTGACATGTCATTTTGACTATTTCAGTATAAATATATGTATGTATGTATATGTATTTTAATAACATATATGACATATTTACAAATGATTAAACCAAATTGCCTGTTCGTGAAATTTGAACACCGTTTCTTACCTAAAACCGAAAGTAAATGGAAGGTTCACATTTCATGTCCAGTTTTTTCTCATGTGGCAAGGAGCCGTCACGTTTCGGGAAGGGTGTTGTTTCTGCAATAACAACCGGCTGCCGGTACATTATCCCTTACATATTATATGGCTAGTGTTTTTAGATTGTCAAGGTTTATTTGATAAAGGTCAGCTGATGCTTGTCCTACAGATCTGCTCTTAAAGTTTGATGTTGCCCCAAGCATCTTCTCACGGCCATGATGACGTATCGTTTCAAAAAATCCACCAAAACTCATTTGTTTTTGTTTTTACCTTTTTGTTTTCCTGTAAACTGCCTGCGGATGATCATTTACATTAGATTTGTGAAGCATTGAAAGCGTTCTTGTGGAAACAGTGATAATGACACAGCCGTGGCATCATCGGGCGTTCCTGTGATCACGAGGTGGTAGCCAACTATTTCTCTCATCATCTAACACCGCCTGAGGACACAAACAGCTCTCTTTTCTCTTCCGATTCCAAATGTGTGAGACCAACATCGTTTAACATATAATCTCATGTTTCGTATGTAGAAACAGCTTTTTTTATGAAAAAATCTATTTTGTCTTTTCAGGTTAATGTAATGAAAATCATGGTCTGGCTCCTTACCGGTATGAAACTTCCACCTTTAAAATTCAATTACCGTTGGATAAAATCAAGTCTGAATGCGGTTTTACTCCGAGATAAGTCACATTACACAAGTGTAATGGGTTGCAGATGTCCTTTTCCTGGTTGCGTTCTTGGGAATTTCAAACATTGAGGAATGATTTAATTTAGGGAGTCGGAGGAAAACATTGATATGTTGGTGAAGTTTGTGTGCTCAGTCTGTGCAAATCTCTAAGCAGACGTTTGGGAAGAAGCTTCGCATGTTTGTACTTTCTCACTCTCTCTGTTGTGAAATGAAGCATCTGTTTCAGTAGCTGTCTCGGTCCGCCTGCCAGTTTTCTCCCACTTTGGTCCGTGTTCTGCATAGACAACCATCTGATTTAAAGCAGAAACATCTTTCTTTAGACCGCGAGTGAGATCTCACCACACTTGTGTTCACAGCAGCAAACTGTACGAATTAAACGTCCAAAAATGATCAGCGCAATAGAAACAAATGCATTATTAAGACAAGCCGTCTGCGTGTTTATTTTTTATATTTATTATATTATTTATTATAGCTTCAAAAGGCTCTACACGACACCAGCCGATGAATAAGGGTGTTGTCTAGCCAAACGATTAGTCTTTTTTTTCATGTAAAACTAAAAAAGATAATACCTTTTCAACATGAATATATGCACTGGATGCGCGTTTACAGTGTATTGCGATTGACCAATCAGAATCAAGAATGATGTTTATACAAACCAGTTTCAGCAACATTTTCTTAATGTTTTGCTGGAAAAAAATCTTATTTACACAGAAATGTCTTTTATGTTTCACGAATGAAAGTTATTGAAATAGTCCATCACAGCCAAAGTTTGTTTGCATTCAACTTTTTATTACCAAACAGTGATATCTTGATCACTTTATGATGAAACGTGGAAATATCTTAAAGTTCTTTGTTTTTCATTTTTTCCTCCGTGGTTTACAATGACTTTGCTTGAACTCACTTTTTTGCTTTTTCATTTTCTTATATTCGAGGTTACTTGATTTAGTTCAGCCACAATTCCACAAACCGGCCATTTAGGTTGATCTTCAGTTCGACCAGATTCTAATGTTTAGTTTAGTCTGGCCCGGGTTTGACTGATTCAGCATTGAGCTCCGGCTGTGGCTGAACGTTTGCTTCCCGATACGGAAAGGCATGTTGAGAGTTTTTATTAGAAGATGAGGAACTGTCTGACAGGGATGTTTTTAAGTAGAAAAGACATTAAAAACATCCTCCAACCCAACAACGACAGCGTTTACTTTTGTAAACATAAGTCTTAAGACATAACATAAGACTAACAAAAGATTCAATTCCCTTCAGCTTTCGCCTTTTTGGTTTGTTTGCCCAATTTTTTAAGTGAAACGTCTATTAATATAGTAAAGTTTGTAGCCTTTTGTATAAATGCTCAGAAGAGAAGAATAACACAGAGACAAAAGGAATAGCTAGAATGTCAAAATTGAGGCGGATAGTGTACGAGAGAGAGATTGAGAGAATGTGAAGAGACCGAGGGAAGGATAAATGGATCTCAGCAGGGTACTTGAGATCTCAATCTGCCCAGCGGTGCTTCTGCTCTCATTGAAGATGAGATTTATATACAGAGACACAGCACATCTCTCACCAGACCCGCAGTTCAGAGATGTGTATTTGACTGCATCATGACACGTCCCGTGATTAAACATCACTCTCATTTCTATTGTGCTCTGATGAAGATGCATAACTATTACTATTTTAGTTTTTATAAATAAATGGGATATTTGCATGTCCCCCTTATTGTCTGTACCTCGATTATAATGTAGTGGTGCTTGATGTGGCAATTTGAACAAACATCTAAAGCTTTATTCAGCTTTGTGCTACATACAGTACATCATTGATGTCTCTTAGCAACCGCAAAGCACACACCCTGGCAACCACTTTTAACGCTCCAACATCATAGAGGTTAAAACATTTTTCCTTCAAATGAACCACTTAAATGTTTACGTTAACATGTGCAAACTGGTCCACGAGGGGCCAACCACAAAATGATCTTGAATATTTCTTTACTTCAAACTTCGTGCTTATTATTTCTTAACACATTTAATATGTCGGTTCATCACCTCAGATCTAGATAGAGAAGAAAAGAGCGTGTTTCTTCTCCTTGCTTTAATTCGGGACGATTGTGTTTATTTCATGATCTGTCTTTGTTATCTGTAATTATTAAGCTGTAGAAGTTCAACGAAGTTTGCTTATTCATGTCTGTAATTATACACATTTTACTTTGCAGCTTGAACGATGGCGCAGGGATACATGATTCAATACTGTAATGTAGTTTTCATCGAGATGCTGTTCAATCTTACTTGTTTTAAATGTGTTTTCGGTCTTTTTGCGTGCTTTATTATTGTGCGGCAGCGAGTTTTTACTGGTGTTCTAACCAGTCGGCTGTGTTGGTGGAGACGGATCCTGAATCAGTGCTTATCGACAGGCCTGAGAGCAGGGGACACTTGGGCATCCAACCTTAAATTACACACGTGGGGAGGGGGGACCGTCCCAACATCGACTGGAAAATCAATGTGTTTCATGATTCATGATGCAATGAGTCCGGGCAGCACATGCCGATTGATTATAGGACATCATTTTTTATTTAACGCGATACTTTACATACAGTGATTATAATGAAAAAACACATTTCTGGCTTTAAACCATACAAAATGTATAACGTTTATTATAAATCACAATGTATCTTAAAATGAAACTAGAGAAGAACGGACATAAATCATGCATATATCAGAAAGTCAATGACGGACGACATCGCCTGTACATCATTTTCAATTTCTTCAGGTCAAGTTTCAGTTGTGTAACCTTAGATCTCTAGAGAATGGTCTCCGATTGGTGTTAGGCGGATCTGATTAAATCTTCATTAGATTATCACAATAGATTGCATTGAGTATACCCTGAAGACGGCTCACTTTATGTGGGTCAGATGCTGGGGTCAGATGGTTTTCTATGCGACTGATAGCAGTTTTGGGGTCTAGCTGGTTCTAGAATTACCATGAGCAGGTGAGAGCTCAGCCATATTTGAGTAGAAAATCGACCCCTGCCGAGCTGGTATAGGTGATTACCGATTGTAGGAATCCAGAATCCAGCAAAACTTTTCTGTTAGCTGGTTTAACATAATATACTGTAAAATTGTTGTTTACCTGTAAAATTACAGTATATAAGGATATATAATAAATCGTTTTCCCCATTTTTCTTGTAAATTTGCGGTTTGTTTCTGTAATTTTACAGTTTTCGACCATATTTAAAAAACAGACATTTTCTGGCAGCTGGGGCGCCAGAAGTAAGCAGTAAAAGTATGTTTTTTCTCTGTTAAATGACATGCTTTCTCCCGTTTTTCTTGTTAATTTGCTTTGAAATAAATGGAAAAATTCTGTTAAATGAACGTGTTTTTTACAGTAAGGGAATAATATATCATCCATCTGTTGTTAAGAATTTTGGTTTGGTTTGTGATTGTTAAAACATTCGAGTCCTGTGAGTTTGCAGTGTATTTGCGCTGTTTGTCATCTTGGTTGTTTTCTCATGCTGTCCTCGTGTGGCAGCGTGTCCGTTTGTCTTGTACCGTGAGTGTATTGGTTAGTGACAGCTGGCTGCAAAAAGGCGCCTGTTTAACCTCATGGTCTTCTGGAGACCTGTCAGAATCCACTTAGCTGTCTGCCTTCATTAGACAGGACGCTCAGATGATACGCTGCTGCCCTGGAGGTCGACACGCTCACAGTCGTCTTGTATATGAAACACAGCCGAAGTCAGAGCTGTTGCTTTTACAAAACATCTTTCATTTCTTTCTATTACATTTAACTTGAAATAAATGGTTTTTTTATTTTACCTTAAAACAAAATTAATGTGCTACGCAGTCCGAATCTTACAAATGCACAAAATGTATTCGTAAAAACAGTCGTTTTCACATTGATTGTCGATATTGTGTTCGACACTTGAATGTCACAACGTTTGCTGAATTCCTGAATCAATCCTGATTTTTAAGAGGGAGAATTAAAGCTACACAATAGAAAGACTTAATGAATGTGATGAATTGAGGTTGCACATCTGTTAATCCGTTTGGGCACAGAAGGGCGCACAAAGTTTACCGTGGAAATCTCTTTTTGTTCTACAGAACATGACTTACGTGAGGCTTATGACCCCGGGAGAAGCGCAGATATACACTGTCTGGAAGAATCAGGTTGTTTTTTGAGTGATGAATGTTACGGGCATGAACCACATGTTCTCTTGCTTGACTGAATGGAACAAACAACACAAAACAACAAGTCGAGCACTTTGAGGATTGTGTCTTTAAAAAGCTGGGATTAGAGTCATTTTAATCTTTGTTTATTTATGAAAGCGGACAAACGCTAAATCTTATTCAACCATTTCCCCCTGAACTCCAGATGAAATGTGAATCTATAAATCAATGCTTTCGTGTGCCAAAGCCACATGTAAAGAAATGTTTCTCCATTTCTGAGTGAAACATCATCATTGAGGAAAACAATTTTGGCCTTTCCAGAAGGCTTTTTGACCATAATAATAAGACACAATAAAAAAGACAAAGGCACACAAAACAAACATGTTTTTGTGTACATTCAAATGCGTCTACAACATTGTAAAAAGCAAGAAAAAGTAAATCCTCTTTAACACAAACTGTTAGTCTTTTTGGACATCTGTGACTGGTTTACATCTGAACTGGTCACTGTTCGTTCAGAGCTCTGTAATCTACTGCAGTGAAAGACAGTGAGGTTTGGAAGATCCAGTGAGATGTGAAATCCAGAGAGATGACCGACAGACACACAAGTTTAGTTTCTCTGCTGTGCATCGGTGCACAAAAATGCCCTTTCTGGCAGTGGTCCTCCTGTCCTGCTGTCCACCAACACACACACACACACATGCTGAATTACCTCCGTCCTGCCATCTGCTGAGGACTGTAATCTCTACCGCCACTGATTTAATAACATCCAGAACTCCAAACACAAAGAGAGTCACATCCGAGGTCAGAGTCTGCAGAAGATCTGTGGGTTTGCTTTAGGTTCGATGTAATTCAGAAGTGTCATTTTCATTTTATTGTTTGGTTAGGGTTAGGTAGTTACACATATGTCGGACACTACCAGGACGCTATGCTTGTGTCTCTTAGTCTATTTTGTCATTTATCACAGTCATTATGGTGATATCATGATACATTTTTTGGACAATTACTCACTTACGTGTTCATATTATTTCCATATTTTAGAATAATAATGAACTCATCAAAATGATGAAATAATAAGGGAATTATCTTAATAAATAAATTAATTCAATTAATATTCTTATATATACGTCTTATATTTGATCATAATCAGTGTAGGCACCTTTGGACTTGAATTTTCAGTAATGTTTTCTCGTCATTTTATCAAGCAGCTTATTGAGAAGTTTTTTAAACAATATTAAAGTCTGTATTTATTCAAAAACAATATTCGGCTGCTCTTTCTTCAGTATTCAGTCAATGTTATCCATTTCAAAAACAAGTTTCAGTAAATATAATGTTTTTATTTTTGTCTATAAACTAATTTCAGACATTTAAGCATACGCTTTTAGATGTTTAAGAACGAGAAACCTTTCACACACAAACTTTTGACCGGTAGTGTAAATATATGTACAGTAGGCCTATACACCATGCATATACCTGTATGATAACCATATTCAAATACTTATGTTATTTAAATGAGAACATTCAAACGTTGTTAATCATCATGGTAAATGTTTGTGTTTTAATCAGTTCTGCCTGAAGTCAAACACTTCTTTAGTCAGATGTCAATCAAACACTTGCTGTCTGCTGCCCTCTGCTGGTAACACGTGATGCTGCATCTCTGATCTATTAACAAATATCTGGATTTCAATGCTTGCTTGTCTGATTTATAAATCATTTTAATCTGTCTTTGGACGTATGTTGGGACACTCTAGTAGTTCAAATGCAAGATGAGAAATTGTATTAAATGGACAGTTAAAAAAAAAGAAAGATCTTTTATCATTTATTCACCCTCATGTCATTCCAAACCTGTATACATTACTTTCCAATGAAGAAGACACAAGATTGGACATTGGACCCAATTGACTGCCGTTGTATAGACACAAAACCACTGAGACATTTCTCCAAATATCTTCTTTTGTGTTATACAGTCATATGATGCAGGTTTTGAATGACATGAGGGAGAATTAAAAATTGTGTCTAAACTGTGACCGTTTGGCTTTGGTCAGCAGTACCTGCACGGTGTCTGTTTCCGTGCTGTGAAACTGTCATCTGAAAAAAGGTTGTGTTGAGGGTAGTCTGTTTTACCCCGTCTGTCTCTCCGTCCCCCTCTCATATGTGGGTGGAAGTTTATTATATTGAGTGCTGTTAGTGTAGAAGACCGTCCTACAGCTGTGGAGAGAGAGAGAGAGTTTGCAGCTCCACCCTGCAGTATATGTCGTGTCATTTAACCTCCTCCTCTGGTCTGTATGATGGATGTCTGCGGTCACTCTTCGGCTCAGAGCAGCGAGCATTGTTCTCTGAGCTCTCTGGAAAACTTTCTGACTCTCACACACGTTGAGAAGATAAAAGGCGAATGCTAGACTCTACGACAATGGTGAGTGTGGTGTTTTTAAAAGCATCTCTTCTCTTTGTTGACCAAAAGATCTTCTAGCTGTCATTCGTTTTTAAGAGAAGTGAATGAGTGGATGTTGTAGTACAGCGTGTCGGTGAGATCACGTTCACGACTGGTCCTCAAACGTTCTGCTTTGGTTTGGTTCTAAACCTCCAAACCTTAAGATGAAGTCACACGAACTTAAGCTTAACCTACAGACGGTCAAACTTTGCTTATGGATCATTTCCGATTTGTGTTTCAGATCACTTTTTGTATTTCATTGTTGTAAACTCCGTTTACAGTTTGAAAGTCTATATAATAGTCAATATTTGCATACTGTTACTGATCGGTTGATCGCATGTTGAATTACACGTCGAGCTTTGTGTGCTATATAACACAAATATATGTTATGGTCATGTATGCAGAACAAAACGTTAAACCTAAACTTTCCTTCAGGACAGACAGATCTAGTTGTGTCTGTGTGTGCTCATTCTGAAGTCTAAAGCATGTTTGGATGTTCTGTCTGGTTTGGATTGTAGTAGAAACGCCGTTCTCAGAGAATGGAAGGAACCGTTGGCCCGCAGACGTTTTCTTTAGGATCTGGAGGATATGAAGGGTGTGAGCTGAACAGAAACAGACAGAGAACAGATCAGCGCACATGCGTTCGATTAAAAACCCTCTTTAGCTTAAACGTTTCAACACGTTCACGTGTCCCGCAGGCAGAACTCTTGGATTTCCTCTGACACACTTGGAAATGTCTCACGCTGTGAAACACGGCCGTTATTTATAAATGATTCAGACGTTTTCCCTTCGCTTTTTGTGTGGGGGTCAATGAATGACAGTGATACAGCTGAAATGTATCCTTGAGAATTCCTGTTTGTGTCATTTCCTCTCTCTCTCTCTCTCTCTCTCTCTCTCTCTCAAAGCCAAAACGTCTCTCGCCCGCTTTTGTGGAACATGTGAGAAAGCTTTTCGTGGTCGCTGGAAGAGATCCACTAGTTTGGATTCTGAAATGTGTTTTCTTTTTCTCCATATATGCTTTTCAGGACCTCTGAGAAAAATGTGAGTTGTTATAAATTGTATGAAGTCATTATGATGTTCCTGTCTGTGTTATACAGATTACAAACCCAGAGATTTAAAGCCATTACGATATCCAGATCTCACCCGTATCATCTCACTCAGGGGGTTTGGGTTAATAAGGAGGTGCAGTAAACTCCTCTGAGGTTGAAGCATCTTTTCTTAAATAGATGTCACAGAGACCTCAAAGACAGCTAAGGTGCTCAATTGACTTTGAATGCGGCACAAGGACACAATGAAAGTCCTCTTACATGCAGTTTCTTATCATTTTATCTCACAAACCGCCCGGTGTGTTAATCATTTGTATTGGCTGGCAGTTAGCGAGACTTTATGTCAAATCTTGTTTCTGTAAGATGTCTGGGATGTTTCTTTTTGTGGCGATTAATCACGATTAGTTGCATACAGAATTAATTACACAATAATATATGTCTGTGCACTGTGCATATACATTTTGTAATATAAACATACGCATGAATGTATTAATTTAGGACATATTGAATGTAAATATGAATAATTATAAATATTTGATTAGATTTTATTTTGATCACAGATAAATATATGTAAATCAAAATACAGACGCAGCAAATATGTTGCAGCATAGCCAAAAAATTCTCATAAAAAACATCAAATAGATATATAGGCAGATATTGTTTAAATTATGGCTGCAACTAACGATTATTAATTGATTCGAATAATCTAATCATTATTATTCCCGGTTGGTCGATTAATCTAATTTTTGGAGTGGTGCTTTATCTAGTGATTATACTTTCTTTTTATCAGCCGACTAATCTAATGATTATTTTCAGATTATTCGACAAATTTTCCGATCTTTTTTAGATTAATCTAATAAATAATTTTTGGATTTACCTGTCTTTATTAATCCTTTGGCAAACTTTCCAATAAATTATAAATTCTAGTAATTTCTTACATTTTAAAGCATATCATACTTTTTACTCCACTTAATTTCATAAAGTTTTTTTACATTTTCATCCTTGATTACTTTAAAATCACTGATCGTGATCGCTGTTTGCCATTGTATTATGCTTTCTCTTGATGCAAGTTGCAGCCCTAGTTTAAATGACATAAAAATATGTTCTTTTTTATATATAATATTTTTCTTAAATATATACAGTATGTCTATACATGTAAAGATACAAAATTAATATGAACTGTGAACAGACATATAGTATATTATGTAAACACTCATTTTATTTTATTCTGGTTGCGATTAATCACGATTAATTGTTGATCAGCCCAAATTATAGTCGTGAGTTACACAAGGATGAATTTCCTGAAGGGAAGAACATAATCCAAATGAAAATAAATGATATTTTTCATGAAAAATATTTGATCAAAAATAACACTGATATGTTATTATAGTTATAATAAATACATGAAAGTATGAAAAAATTTATTTCAACAATGATAGCTAGATCATAGACAGAAATAGAATAAATAACAGAATAAAATAAATATGTCATTTGTTTTATTTAATTATTAATGTATATCCAATAATGAATTGGAGTTTTTTATATAGTGTGATCTGGATGTTTTCCTGACCAGTTTGGTTGAGACTCACTAATGCATTTGTAATGCATTTACATACAGCTTTGATCCAAATGTCACATTTATGCAAACATATACATGTGACTTCAATGTATAAATGCTTCACGGCTCTTTTTGTCTCATTGCTTCAGCTGTTTGCAAGCACTGAATGTACTTCACATTAGAGACGGCGGTCGGCTCACGTGACTCGATCATAATAAAGTGTTTATCAAGGCCTGTGCCGTCACATCACAGATCTGGACTCTTCTCATTGCTGTCTTTCTTAACGGATGAAAAGTGGCCAGATTTGACTCGAGGGCATGTCACTTAACAAACGAATGCTTCTCTTTTGGAGCACAGTCGAGCTAGTCACAGAGAGCGCGACCACGAGACCCCCGAGCCTCTCGTCGAGAAGGAATGTGCATGTTTTCAGCAGAATGAAGGGAACGTCTCATGTCGTCTCACGAGTATGAGAATCTGTTTTGTGCCTTCAGATCTGCTTGGCATTTATCGATATCACATTACAGGGTTTTCTCCAAAAACACGCTGCGTTTGAGACATTTTTAGCAAACTGGAGCTTGGCTTCATAACCCGGGCATACTTGATATTTAAACAAAAAACTCTCATGTTCTTTTTTTATGTTGAGGTTGGTGGGACAGGAAGCGCAAACAGTGGGGTCGAAGATTCACGGTGGTCGCTCTACTTTCAGATTGTGTCTGTGAGGATGAAGAATCGATGCATGCGTTAACATCAGGAACGTGCTTTATTATTATTATTATTTATTAGAAATTAAAGTTCATTTACGTGCCATTCTATGAAGGATAAAATGTTGAATAAAGCTTTGGCACATCTTCTAAGAAAATAGTCTTGGACATTGGTATGACATCATCTCATTTTGTGAAAGGTTTAGAACAAATCATGATACAATTTTCATTTTGGATGAATTGCACGCTATTTATATGGACATTAACATCCACGCATGCTTTTGCTCATTTTGTCTGTGTTGTTGTCAGGTTGTGTGTTTGTTTTTATAATGCACTTCCTTGTTTATGTCCTTAAAAGCGGTTGGAGTGTTGAATGAAGTCTTTGAGTCTTCATTGTTTTGTGTAAATCTGAGCCAAGTGGCTGTTTGGCCGTGTCACTTCCTGACGCAGTCTGCAGAATATTAATCGCCTCGATAAACCGCTCAGTGTCTGCGAGCATCAGAGATAAAACCTCGCAGGTGCACACCAGTCATCACACACCAGAGAACGAGGGACATCGAGTTCACAGAGCAGTCGTCTTTAAAAACAACAATATTGAATTCATTTGGAGCTGTTGAAGTTGCGCATCCCATCGTACGTTATCAGATCTGTGTTGTTAGATGTGATATATTTTAGACATGAGAACGTTTTTGTAAACCTCTCGGTTTTTTGGGGGTTTTATGGATTAAACGCTTCTGCATTATACTGGATTGTTTAACATGGGGACTGAACCAGACGCTGAACAAGAAGTTTGTGCAGATTTGAGAACGCCGGACAGTTTTTCATACGTATGGGCAGACTTGATGAATATCTTGGTAAGTGTATTGCTCTTTAATAGCTCGGAAGATTTGATGGAGTTCTCATTTGTGTTTCATATAAGTATCGACTTGGTCTCAGACGTTTATAGTTTAGGAGAAATAAAAACTGATACACACGAGACAATTGTGGAAATCCATGAAATGAATGAATGCAGATTGCAGAGGTAAAGTCATCTGGATTTGGGTAAATGTGATGAGAAATGTTTGAGATCTTCAATAATATTGACTTTTGATCGCAGACACGAAACAATTGAGCTCGGTTTCACACATTTGTGAGATTTCTGACCATTTTTCTCAAGATAAATATCTGAGACGCAGATGAAGTTTCTATTTGTTCTCCATTTAATCTTATTGATGTCTTGGAGAAGAAGATGAGTTAGTAGAGAGATCTCACCTTTGATGTTTCATGTCTTACAGGTTCATGTGTTGTGTATAAATCCTCTGCATTTAACATCCGTTTCTGTGTTATAAGTCTAAGTATTATTGATATGGGGACATTTACATACTGAATAATTAAGGCAGATTTTTCTTGATAAAAGCCGTGGATGAATGTCAGCAGGTGCAGGAGTTTTAATGTCATGTTGTTCATTTGGGTAATAAAGGCACGAATTTGATGACGTCATTTCTTTTCATAAACAGAAGTTACATGTAAAAAAGTCAAATTAATAACTTTAAAACTTAAAAATGTTAAAACTTCACCTCTGTGTTGTTAATAGTCTAAATATGGTGGTTCACTGAAATGTCAGGATGCTCATAAATTCTTTGGGGAAAGTTTAAGGAGATGATGTTGCAGATTCAGCGGCGGTGGTCTCAAATGAACTCACACAGGTTCAAGCGTTTGTGTGTGTGTGTGTCATACAATAGCAGGAAGACTTAAGAAAGGTGATGTTTTATGACTGTTGATTTCTGTGCATAACTCTGTTGAACCTTTAGCATATAGTAAGTTTGAATAATAAATAAAAAGATAATAATAAACATTGTTGTCCTCCATAACCTTTAGGATTCAGTTGAAAGGTAGATATATCTCTTCTGCAATAGTTTTGTAGTCACACAGCTGCTCAGGTTAAACACAATCTAAACCTAGATCCTAAACCAGTACACCAGGCCACATCATCTTCATATATGAGAATACGTGCGTGTAGATAATGAACCTGGAATAGGCATGGCAAGTGGATAAGCCTTCTCTTTTCTTCTTCTCTAAAGGTTATTAATAATCTATAAGGATTTTTACTAACTTTTGTCGTCCGCTGTAGGACGGATCTCTGGCCAACATTGAGGATCTGGCCCAGGAGTATTCGGAGTATTACAGCACATCTTACAGCGACGTGAGCGACAGGATGGAGGAGTTACGCAGGAGAAGAGTCGCTCAGGCAGCAGAGGCGGTAACATCATCTCATTCTTTTTTTTTTATATATAAATCTGGCGTATTTTATTTAATTCCCTGAAGTGCATGGATGGATGGAGCTTAACTAGAGTGTGTCTAAATACAGAATGTTAAAAAAGTTCAAAAGTTCAGTATGTCACGGAGGTCGTGAATGACTTTTGTTTTTCAGGGAAAATGTGAATCGACAGCATCCCTCCAGCTGCGTCTGGAGATCCAGGTGGGTGAATAAATCACAGTCTGCGTGAATGACCCGTGATTGTATCTCCACACAAACATTGATAGTGTCATCTTTTTTCGCAGGAATCGCTTGGGCTTTCTAGTGCTGTTTCCACCCCTGAGGTAGAGAGAAGGTATGTGATCTATGAATAACAGATGAAATGTTTGGGTCACATGTGTTAAAAGTCCCACGTTAATGCAAAGTAACTGAATATTTTAAGTTCCTGGAAATACTTCAGTAGGACACTCCACAATAAAACACATCCGCTCATTGGGACATTGCAGATGATACATGCATTTCCTAGTGACCCCGTTTGTCCTTCCTGTTCCTTCCTTTCATTGTGCGTCAGATGAGACATTATCTGAATCACCAACATCAGCATGTTCACACACATAATGCTCGACTTGTAATATCGTTGAGATAGTGTTTATTAATAATGCGCTTAATTCATTGCAGTGGTTGTTATAGATCAGGTGTTGACATTATAAGCATCATAAATTAGACGCAAGGTGTATTTTAAAATAAATACATAATTCTGATTTAATCGCTTTGCTAAGTGACTAATGTTCAATTTTGTAGGAGACTAAAAAGGACCCAGGTTGCGCTCCTAATGCATGGTCTTTCCCAATTTACCCAAATCCAGATTATTTTTCCTCCACAATCTGCATTCTAAACTAGACGCGTATGCAGAGCCAAAGTTCTGTGGGATTTCTCATGCTAACATCAGCAACAGAGAGAGAGAGAGAGAGAGAGAGAGAGAGAGAGAGAGGGGAATTCGCATGTGACCACTGCTGTCAACCCAACACCCCTGCGATGTGTGAAAAGCTTTCATTGTGACTCAGACCGACAGAAGCGTGTTGTTTACCTGCTTTCAGCACTTATCAGTGTGCGCTAGTTAGTGTTCTAGTTAGAGACAGACAAACAGCCGACAGGTCAGAAATGAACCGATAGGTGAGGAAGATGATGAGGAAGAGCAGGTGAGGTGGAGATGCTTTACCCTGTCATTTACCTCACGATTGACCCTTTGCTGAAGTATTTGTGCTTTTATTTCCAGGGCATCAATGCAGAAGTCCAGCTCTGAAGATGGATCGGGTCAGTACCTTGTGTTTGAGATTGATCATAATATCAGGACGAAGCAATTTTGTGTGTTAAATATGTGCTGTTCCAAAGAGAATTGGCTGTTCGTAAATGCAATCTTTTTCAAATAGATTTTTTCAAATATCATTATCAGTCAGTAATCATAGAATGTCTGAAAATAGAAATTCGTTGCTGTAGGAATGCTTTAAAATATAGTTGGCGAACAAAAGTCCACATTGGAAATAAAATCACATTAAAATCTGCAAAAAAAGAATTGGTTACGGCTTCAGTGTTTTATTTTTGAAACTAAGAAATGTGATGATATAAATGAAGATATGTTTACGTTTTTTTGCAATTTTGGGGTCGGTAAAAAAGCACATTTGCAATATTTATCATATAAAAGGTCAGATTTCATCAGGGTTTCAGGACAGTCGAAAAAAACAAATACGTATTAAGCTGATAAAACTATTTCGAGTGTCTTATTTGTTTAGCAGTTTTATGGTATCTATCAGAAAGGAACTCATTCAAATATAGCAAAAAACATTTATTGACTGTAAAACATTTCTTTTAAACAGCCGGGCCGTGGGACAGCAGAAAGAAAAACAAATCATTCTGGCAAAATTTTCGGAAGACACAGAAAGGAAGCATCCGAGCGGCGCCCAAAGGTGCTTCATCCATTCCTGAGCACAATTTAATTCGATCCCCACAATGCTTATATAAATGTTAATTGTGACCTTTGACCTAGGGGAGGACCTGGGTTTTGTGGCCAGTGAGATCACGATGAGCGACGAAGAGCGCATTCAACTGATGATGATGGTGAAGGAGAAGATGATAACTGTGGAAGAAGCGCTGGCTCGGGTACCAGACATTCTGCTTTTCTCAATGATGGGACGAAAGCTTCCAAACCCATTTTGCTTTAACAACTCGACCATTTTAAAAGCACCACAATGTTACATTTATGTCAAATTCTCATATAAATTCTCATTCTTCAGCTGAAGGAATATGAATCGCAGAACAAGCGATCCAACACCGCAGACGGGATCGATTGGACCGACGCACCCAATCTCTCCATCACTGAATCCTCCTTCTGCAAAGTAAGTCTCAGTCTGCTTTGCGTTCTGTCTATAAGAAGGTCTTCTACGTAGATTGAGAGACGTGGCTTTCCTCCAGAGGTTCTCTCTCTCCTGAGGCACATTCAATATAAATCCATGTTTGTTGTGATGAGCCGGTTTATTAGCACATCTTCTGTGTACAGACACTCACAGAAGGGATGTCACCCACCCACACGATCAGTTACCAACCCGCCTCACCCCAGGGTGTACCCCCGGGCCCTTTCTCAGCCCCCGTGGGCCCCCAGACAGGGTCCTATTCATCCACTCAATGCTGTAACCCCCCATTGTGTATTTTTGGATGGTTGAATACAAGGCTGTGCTCGGTCTCCCCTGCAGATCTTTTGTAGAGGGATTGTGTGATTAAAGCCCATTCCACCATTCCACTGCATGGACACACAACTGACCATGTGTGCTGTTAGTATTCGAGGAACATTTACGTTTTGAATACAGTTTCAGCTTGTTGCAGATGATAAAACAGACAAAGATAGAGAGTTATATCATGAGACCAGAATGTAAAAAGGTGCATCCACCCAGAAAATGTACTGTACATTTATTAAGTTATTTTATTTAAAAACCATATTGAAAAACAAGCTAAAGTGCAGTACAGAAAACATCTTTAGATCAGATTTTCTACTACCATCAACAGCCTAGCAGCGGCGTTCTGAACTAGTTGAAGACGCCCAATGTATGAACTATTAACTCTGTAATAAAGTGAATTACAAGTCAAGACGTGTGGTGATGACTGGTTCCAAAGCTCCTGAGGGAGAGAAACGTTTTAACTTAAGCAAGGCGACGTAAATGAAAGAAGCATGAATTTATCTGTTGATCGAACCATTATGCATTTCAAAGCGACCGCTACGATTTGATAACAGTTTGGAGAGGCAAACATCTGCATGATTTTCAGAATGGCATATTTGCACAATATTTGATTACAAATGGGCCAAGCACAAGACATTTTCTTGTTTATTGAACAATAAAGTAATCTACAACATTACAGAAAACATGGGTTTTATTCAAATATACAAAAAAGCATAGAAATACAATATGCTCCCCAGAAGTAAAGCAAACAATGACTACAATTTGATCTGTTATGAATATTTTGTTGACTTATATTTTATTATTTTGGGAGCTTAACACAATAACCTTTCATGTCATTTTTTGCCTCTTTGAAATCTTCTCTTCTTCAGTTTACACTCCAAACTTGAATACGAAATTGTATAAAACATGTTTTCTAATATAGAAATATGAATACAATCAAGGATGTGAACTATTTTCAAAGTTGTGTATCGAGCAGAATACCATGATAACACGTTTAATGGTTTTCGTCACTAAAGAAAAAGTTTCTCAAAGCCGGTGATTATATTTCTCGTCTTCTGTGATGACAATAGTTGAACTCTCTGTAGTTTCTGTGTTTCTGAATATCACAGATTCCAGTTATGCAACAACCTCCCTCTGAAATAGTTTGTTACCATCAGATCCAAAGACCTTCAGACTGCACACAGGAGGCGTTTATAACACATTAAACTCAAATCATCTCTACTGTAATAGTATCAAACTGACTGTCTGATGGCCTTCAGCGGGCTTATTTTAGGCAGTGCGGCAGACACAACACGTCTTCAACACAACGCTTTACAAGTGTTAACCGTAAATGCTGCAGTTATTATTGTTCATATAGTGTCTTCTCTGTATGTGGTTTGTGAACCCACAGCCACCTGACGCACAAACAGATGCATTCTGGGAAACAGACCGAAGAAGAAATGTAAGCGTTTCTACCCGTGCTGCTGTCAAATAGTATAAATATCCCTCTCATCTCTTGGGACTTAAATTGAGAACTTCTCAATTTAATAGATGAAAACACCAGTCAAACCAGTAAAAAGTCCCAAAGACGCTGAAGTTCATCAGACTGTTATTAGCTTTGTGTTAAAGTCTGTGTGTTTCACATGCCGCCTATTTTAACGTTTGTATGTCAGGGTTGTTTGGTTTACCATATGCTAAACACCACATCATGTCTGTGGTCAGTATGGAGTTTCAATGCTTTCCATTACACACCGAAAACAGTTTGCTGTCAGTCTCTGGTTAAAGGGACGGCAGAACACAAAAGAATATATTTTGAAGAACATCGATAACCGAAGAACACGAAACCACTGAAACGTTTCTCAAAATATCTTCATTTGTGTTCCACAGAAGAGTCATGTAGGTTTTGAACAACATGGATTTTTAGTTTCAGTTTCTGAACTGTCCGTTTCAACATAAGACCTCTAGCTTGCGCGTGAAAATGTATTTATTTTGTACATTATATACTTTTAAATGTTGACATGTTGTAAGCAGCTGTCTCTGTTTAACCCTGTGCAGTCCAGAGATCAGTCTGAGGATGAACTGGATGAGTCCGCCACTTTCCGTCGGCTTCATAAACTCGTCAATTCAACCCGACGTGTCAGAAAAAAGCTTATTAGAATAGAAGAGACCAAAAAACATGGAGTGAAGGGTGAGTGATAAATGCATTTATTACAAATATACTGTATATGCATTTTTGAAACATCGACCTATGAACGTCTTTAAAGTTGATGCTTTAACAATCTTCAGTATTGTATAACATTTTCAATTATGCACGATTTCTACACAATTGTAATTATTTCTCCATTCATTTAACAAGAACAAAATGAAAAAACCTGCACAAATCATACATAAAAAATTACTATAGTAAACCGTAGTAAATTCTAGTACACATAATATTTTGTAGTATTAACCGAAGGGAGTTGATGAACTGTCGTAAATACTGTAGTGTACTTTAATATTTACTATAAAAAACGTGAAAATGCTATAGTATAGCACAAAAATGAATATGATGAATACTACAAAACACCCTGTTATTTTATTGTTGTTTTAATGGAACTTTTTAAAACCCACCTCTTTCCTCCAGAGCCGGTGACCCCCGAGGCGTCCCCATCCAGTGAAGAGGGTCTGTGTCTCTACTCCGGGGTGCAGAAGCATCTCGCCTTGTCTCAGGGAGATGGACTGAGCTCCGTGCTTCAGGAGCAGCTCTCTCTGGACAGCCTGAGCACGTCTCCATCCTCCAGCAGTTTAGACACCTGCAGCAGTCACAAGCTCTTCAAGAGTTTCAGTAAATCCAGCAGCAGTCAAGGTCTCAAACCCGTATCAGGACCGAGTGGAGTGGCGTCAGGGCCGGATGCTGGAAGTGGCTCCTCGTTCTCAGAGGCTGACGGGGAGGCCGAGCCCAGGATGTCCCGCTCTGTGACCGATGGGGAGATGAGACGAGCGCTGAGCTCTTTAAACAATCATGGAGTGAGTGTCGCCACGATATAAATCGGGTTAAATCCGGTTTAATGCATTTTACTTATGATAAATGTTTGTTACAGAGGACGTGTAGCTTTGGAGGATTCGATCTCACAAACCGACCCGTGTACATGAGCAACAACAGCTGTGATCCTTCAGTAAGGACATCATCTAAAAACTTCCACAACCATGTTTTAAAACATTCCTCAACAATGTTAGGGTTTGCTTTTTTAACCAATAGTGTTTTTACACATTTGCTGTGACCTGTAGAACAACAGAGACATGAGAGACACGTCTCGCTCTCCAACACCATCTCGGATCTCTCTTGGGAAGAAGGTGAAATCTGTTAAAGAGACCATGAGGAAACGCATATCTAAGAAATATAGCTCTCCATCCGAGCAGGTAACTGTGCGATGAGGAATTATTTGTGATGAAATCTCAGTTCCACATATTCTGTACTTTCTGTCCAAGCGGTATGCAGTTTGCAGACTTTTGTGCATTCTTCTAGAGATCCAACAATGTTTCATTTCATGTCAAACAAAGACTAAATGAATTGCAGTTTTCTGCCTCGACAATCATGTTCCAACAATAAATTCGATACTTAGGCTTGTAAGTTTGTCAGTATGACTAGGCTTTACTATAAGCAATAGTAATCGTGATTCATGCCAAAAATCACTGAGCATTTTAGATGTTCAGAGTTTAACGGTACAGGTTTTTTGAGTATCTGGCGCCCCCTGTTGGCAAAGCTTGTGTTAAGCTCTATGTTCTCTTTTCATCCAGTCAAGCCCCAGCAGAGCTCCCAGCAGCCCTCAGGGTTCTCACATGGACACAGACTTGATGGAGAAACCCAAACTCAAAGCTGGAGGATCTGTGGAGAGTCTGAGGAGTTCTCTAAGTGGACAGAGCTCCATGAGTAAGTGTGTGTCTCAGGTGTGACCATATGTCCCCACGAGGATAATAAAACTTAAGATCACCTACTTTATGGCAAGCAGCCACCGGTCCCCACGAGGTAAAAACATTATCTATCATACTAAACTATGCTTAGCAAAAAATAAGAAAATGCAAAAAGGTTTGTGTGATGGTTAGGTTTAGGGATGTGGTTTGGGGTAGGGGACAAAAAATAAAATTAGGTATAAAAACAAAAGAGGTCCCATAAAAATATGTCCCCTCAAAGATAGAAATGCCAGTTATTTTTGACCTCGTGGGAACATTATGAGAACACAAGTTTATGTATAATAATATAATAAATAAATGTAATAATTTTTATGTAGAATCAAAGGTGAAGGTTTTCTAATCCGGTTTGAGTTAGGATTAGGATTTGTAAGGGATAATGTACAGGCAGCCGGTTGTTATCGCATAAATAAGCCCCGGCGGTTTATTTTAGTTTAATCATTTCTAAAAATAATATCATATATGTTATTAAAAGACATTAATTCGTCAAAAAACTGTCTGTTTCTTATTAGTTTGAGAGGTTGTTGTCCGGTTATAACGAACCTGCAAATGTCGCGACTGGCCAATCAGAATCAAGCATTCCAACGAGCCGTGTAATAAAAAAGTAATGTCAATCAACTGATGATCATCACGATCAATCGCACATAACATTAATGTTTTAAATATACTTTTACATTCTTATAATTTCACAGTCAGCAGAAACAACAGATTTCTTTAACAAAAACCTTTTATGAATGAAAGCCAACATTCTGATATTAGTACCACAACTGACGTCTCCATTAAATTCATTCTTTTTTATATATTATAACATCAATGTAAAACGGCTATAATTTAATTACAGTATAATTGAGAGCTATCACGTCACACGGGTAGATTTTATGCAGAAATTGAATGAAGTTCACAAACACTTAACAGTCTTTAATGCTAAATTCTTAATTAAATACAGAATTAAAGCTACAAAATACACCGAATTGCTGTTTTCTTTGGTTCTTCGATTAACATTACTGACAGGAGTCACAGCAGCAGGTTTAAGAACGCCGCCCCTTTAAGAGCTCACGTCGCCGATTGATTTTTCCTAATTCTCTTCCCTTTCCTTCTTTAAAAAAAAAAGAAAAAGAAACACTTACTAACCTCACTATTCTTAGCTTTGTGTACTGTGCTAGGCTTTAATGGACTAGTTTGATGCACTTATGTATTTTGTTGCCTATGTTGTTATAATTGCTTCTAATGTTTCCTCATCTGTAAGTCGCTTTGGATAAAAGCGTCTGCCAAATGACTAAATGTAAATGTAAGAGCTGCAAAAACGTTGACAGCCCAAAATAAATATAAATAAACATCTTTGTATAATAATAGAACCCATTTAGCTAAATTAACGTGCATATGATACCAAAAAAATTAGACTTAAAGGACAAGTCTAAGTCTTCAGGTGTACAACTAAAAAATGCAAAACTATCAGTGAAGAGTTAATTTGCAAAAACAATAAAATCAGTTTAACTCATTTTTATACATCATGTTTTAATTGTGTTTTATTGTTAGTTCGCTTTATTTCTTGAGGTATTCTTATTTCATCAAAACAACTCAATTTTAATCTGATTGATACATCTGGGAATGCACGGTCTGTTTCTGCAAATATTGGTAGTTGGCAATATAGAGACCTTCCTGTATATGTTTTGCAGGTGGTCAGACCGTCAGCACCACAGATTCCTCCACCAGTAACAGAGAGAGTGTGAAATCAGAGGACGGTGAGGAAGATGAGCTGCCGTACAGAGGACCGTTCTGCGGCCGAGCTCTCGTGCACACTGACTTCACCCCCAGCCCGTACGACACAGATTCTCTCAAACTCAAGGTCAAGCCTTTATCATTTCTCACAGAACAACAGAAGATCGTTTCATGGTCAGTGTTTGTTGTGACAGTGCTTTGCTCTGCGTCTATAAAGTGTTTTGGGCTTTTACAGAGAGGAGACACGATTGACATCATCAGCAAGCCGCCCATGGGCACGTGGATGGGGCTACTGAATAACAAAGTGGGAACCTTTAAGTTCATCTACGTGGACGTGTTGAACGGTGAAGAGGAGAAACCCAAACGCAGCCTAAAGAAGAGGAGGAAAAGCCGACCTCCTAAACCCACATCTGTGGAGGAACTCCTCGTGCGCATCAATCTAAAAGTAAGAGCACATGTCTCGTTCAAGATGTTTACAATTCTGTGGAACACAAAAAGTGTATTTCTGAAAAATATAAGGGCTTATCATTCTTTGCAAATGTATAAACCGTATAAATCAAACTCCAGAAAGTTAAATAGCTCTTCATAAAAACTGCAGCTTTTGCTTTATACGCTGAGAACTTTATACTCACTTTATATTCATTGTTTGGTTATTTAAAATAATTTTCACATTTCTCAAAGACATATTTTATTTATTGCATAGATTTATAAATTATTTATATCGAGTCTTTGGGAGTTTTGAGAAAAACACTGAGAAAAATTATATTTATTGTGTACTGCAAGTAACAAATTATAAAATTGTTTACAAATTTGTTATATAAATATAACAAATTATATTAAACAAAGGATTAGGATTAAAGTAATTTGTGTGAAAATTGGAGCCGTCAAATGATTAATCGCGATTAATCGCATATGTCTGTGTGCTGTGCGTATTCATTTAGTATTTAGTTTTTTGTTATATATAAATGTTTATTAATTTTCATATTTAATATTTTCCTTAAATATATGCATGTATGTGTACACATTAATGACATATTATGTAAACACAAACTTTTATTCTGTATGCGATTAATCGTGATTAGTCGTTTGACAGTCCTAATGAAAATTGATCATATAACTCAAAAATTGTCACGACAGCGCTAGTTATCATAAAATAATATGTAAATTACAGTACTTTCTCATTATCACCTCTTATAAAAGACTATTATGCTTTTGTCTGATAACATTGAAAAACATTTTTTTGTAAAGCAGCTTTGAAACAATGTGCACCAGGAAAAGCGCTATACAAATAAATGTGAGTCAAATAATCTCTGTACTGTACCCTGAGAAATGTTTTTCTGACCGTCAGGAGCACATGCCCACGTTCCTGTTTAACGGTTATGAGGATCTGGACACATTTAAACTCCTGGAGCAGGAAGATCTGGATGAACTGAACATCACAGATCCGCAGCACAGAGCCGTGCTGATGACCGCTGTCGAACTTCTGCAAGAGTGTGACAGTAAGAAAACCAGCTATACTTTATTATCTAAAAGTCCAAAATATAGATCAGAAAAAACACACCGGCTGATTTCATTCTGCCTCTTCAATTAATATTCTCATGTTTGTGTAAAGGTAACAGCGACCCCGAGCGTGACGGATCATCTGGTGGTTCCCAGGAGAAGCTTCTGTCCTCCGAGGGTCACGTCCCATCGGTTGACTCGCCTCGTGACTCGGGCTGTTACGAAAGCAACGAGAACCTGGAGAACGGTAATGACAGCCTTCCTCATCCGTGACTCTCCGGCTCTTCCCTTCCTCATCTCTGTGACCCGCTGTTTCTTCATCTCCGCATGCGTCAGAATCTTTCCGGACTCCGAGCGAAGCGGGGCGGCTTCATTCTGCTCTCTCTGTCGTCCGCTTTCTCTTCTCTCATCTGCTGTCCGTTTCTCATTCTCAGCATTGAGCGGACCGGAGCATCTCTCATGCTTGTGTCGTGGCATTGCTTCACTTCAAGTTTCACTTCAGTCCATTTCACGTGAAAACAGACAATGTTGCGCGGCGGTTTCGCAAATGGGTGACGATCTAAAGACGCTGTTGTCAAAAGGATTTATTGTTTTAGTGTGAAATTCTGATCACATTCATGTTTAGGATGAACATTTGCTTTGATTTAGACAAACAACGTAACAATAGTTATAACATGCCCTGGTGAAAATGTCATTCTTTTTTGCTTGTGCTTGCGAGATGTTGCCTTGGTGTGTGTGTATATTTTTATAGTAAAAAGAATTATAATACCATGTTGCACAATATCTTTAGATGTGCCTAAAATAATTTGTAATATGCAAATGTTTGAAACTAAAGTGGATATATTTACAACAATGATACAATATTGTTCTATAGATGAAGGTCATAACAAAAGTATGCAAAGGTGAATCTCATAAAAACTTCATGTTACACTTCACGTCCTCTACAAATGATGATATTTTGCTAAAGGAAAATAAAGAATTCACCATATATTTCAAAGACAATATTTGAGCATACAATTCCTACTTGTAAATTGTGATTTTAATTGACATTACAGAACGGGAAATGTGATAAATATGCTCTAATCTTTTTATTTTTAGCTTCAAAACATCTTAGTCTTACTTGGCTGGTTGTCTTTTGTGCATAATGAGGTAAAATATATGACTCGAACACACATACTGTGAGGTTCACTTCATGCACTACGCGGAGCGGACTCAAGCTCTCCTCTGATTGGTCGCAGGACTGTCACCTGACCAGTTCTGTTCTGGATTCTGAGGGGAAATGTCAATCAGTCATTAAAGAAACTATAAATAAAAAGCGATCTCTGATCTTCTTCTCTGAACGGCCTGCTCCCGTTTCTTGTCTTTTTCCATCCAAAATTTTCTATTGATCCCTAAAGTGATCCCCTATTCTTTGTTCAACCAAAAATAAAAATTCGGTCATCCATTTATCATTAAATAAATAGTTACTTGCGCATATGCTTTGTTTTTCGTCTGTCCCTTGTTTTTGTTGCTTCCCTTGAGCCAAGGGTCGTAACACCCTCGTGTTATTCAAACCCCCTATAATATCGTGGCTGTCCTTCCGCTATGACTCTTGCTTCCGTGGAACTCAAAAGAAGATATTTTGAGAAATGTGTCAGTGGGTTCATACAATGGAAGTCAATGGGGTCCGGTGATGATTGGTTATCAACATTCTTCAAAATATCTTCTTTTGTGTTCTGCAGAAGACAGAAAGTCAGGTTTGAAATGAAATGTGGGTGAATAAATAAATGTTCATTTTAACGTAAACCATCCCTTTAAGCTCTCAACTTTCTCTACGTCCTCTGGTCTACAAATAAATATGAGCTGCCCCTTTAAGGGTTTTTGATTCTCTTGTTGTCGTGGTGAGTCTCATCTTTGTCACATGACTTTTTTAGGCAAAGGCAGAAAGGCGTCTCATTTGAGCAGGTCGTCGTCCGGCTTTGAGTCCAGTCACCTTCCCTCCCCTGAGTATCCAACCCCACCCCTCTGCCACTCCAGCAGCTCGACCCCAAAAACCAGACCGGATTTGCAGTTGCTCCAGCATCCACCGCAGATCAACACCATGGAGGGTCTAGGCAGAAGTCACTTTTTACTTGACGGAAGACCCCTCAGTCGCAGTTGTGAGTCTCTAGATAGGCTGTCTAGTCGGCCAGAAGTCTGGAAGCGTTGCTTCTCTGTAGAGGAACTTCAGATACAGCAAGGTCCCAAAGGCCAGCAGTCGGACAGCTCTGAGGACCTCAGTGACACTGCACGATTGATCTCTTGCAATTCTGAGGAGAGTCCAAGTCAAAGTGGTCCGGAGAACCCGGTTACACTTGTCGGTTATAATGAAGAACCAGGAGATGCCCCACAGGCACCCTTGAAGGACTTTTCTCCAGGCCCGCAACGCATTAAACCACCTGTTCCTCCAAAACCTCTTCCATCACCATTATCAAAAAACAGTGCCAGTAGAGATTTCATCACAATCGCATCTAAGCCAGAGATGTCCGGCCATGAAGTTCCACAAATAAGCAGGCCACTCATTTTCAGACCGGCAAAGAAAGTTCAGACGGAGAAAACGGCCAACCTGGAAACTTGGATTGAGGAGAAGTTGTCATCTGATGGCATTGACCTCACAGAAGAACCATATTCTAACAAGGTATCTGCTTTTGAGCTTTGCCAACATTGTCATTGAATTAAGTAGGTTTTCATATTTGCTTCCAAATTGTTCGAAATTTTGTGCCTGATATGTTCTGTTCGTAATAAAGATGATATACATTTTAACATTATATTTTGTCATTGATTCTTAAACCGTTATTTCTCTTTCAGAACGGCTGTTACGGCGTGCCGTTCTCTCTGGTCCAGAGATACTCCGAAGATCTGGATAAACCTTTGGGTGACACCGCAATCCTAATCGATCAAACAAGAATCCAACAGCTTTTAAAGCAGCACCGTATAGCTGTGAGTTCTTTGGCGATTTAATTGTCTGTGATACAATCTTGCCAAATGTTTCTGACCGATCTTTAACTTGATTTCACATTACAGATCCCATTGAGAGGTTTGTCCGACATATGTATCATTCCTTGAGCTCATCTGGATTTCATACTGGATTGCAGAACTGTGAAACACTGAGAACAGTGACTTTTCATTGGATACTTTTCTGTGGACCGACAAATGACTTGCCAGAAAGTTTGAAAAGCAATATTGTTTCACACATATGCCCAGTGGAATGTAACATGCCAATGTTTTGCTATGTTGAGACATAAACTTTTATCATTTATGTGATTTGATAAGTGAGTAAGTCATTTGTGCAAGAAGTGCTTTTGATCAGTAATGATTGAATGCACAAATTATTAGAATGTTTGGAAACCACAAGCGTTGCCTTTTTAATTGTAAATGTATAATAGTGTCCCTCAGCTAAATAAATGTACATTTGTTGTAGATTTTTAAAAATAGGTTATATTGGCGGAGGATAAAGTCTCTGACATGTTATTCATGTTTTTACAGTAGCAGGTAAAAAGCTATTTTTTTAAGTTAGTGTTAAAAAATAAGCAATTCCGGACACTTGTTTGATGTTTTGCCAGGCAACGTCTACATGTACCATTTTAAACAAATATTTATTTCTTGGACTATAGGACTTTGATGGTTTTGCTTTTAGCATTTATCGGTATTTTTATCGTTTGTAAAGAAATGAAAAAGGTGGATGCTTTTGTGTGGAAAAGACTGTGAAAGGTTGTTAACAAATGAGCAATTTAAACATGAATAAAGTCTGCCTTTTCTGGTTTTATCAACAGATCCAACTTTCTTAAAACATGTGTTTTGTTGTTGTTGTTTGCTTATACAATTCATTAATATATCATTTCCATATGAATTTTACAGGTTTCGTCTGCCCAAATAGTCTTAATAGATGTAATGGTTTGTTTGACTTGCTGTCAAAGCGAGCTGGCTTGATTGGTGCCAGCTTGTTAGGACCGAATGATCAGGCTGCAATTTTACAGTACATGTAGAATTCCTCATAAAAAACTTTTTGTCTACGTTATTTGCTTTACATCATTTCAATTCACTACACCTCTCACATCTGATAGCACTAAAACTCAACAGTGCGTTTGGAGAGGTTGGGTGAGAGTAGCGCGCCGTGCGCACACGGAGACGCGGGGCAATGCGCCTTTGGAAACCATGTTCGAAATCGCTGGTCTTTGAATAAAACCCTTGTGGGTTTGCCACCATCTTCTTTGAATTTCCGTCATAACAACACGATGGCCTTTAGAAACCCCCCTGCTCATAAACACTTGACGGGTGTTGTGCGTCTGAGGAACCGGAGGGGGAACCGACTCGCCGTCATTCTGCTCCGGATAACGCGACGGGATTTTGGTTTCTGTCTTACGGCACTCTTCGTATTCTGTCTGGGATCTGCGTTGTATCAGCTTAACGGAGGAGCTTCACAGATTCTGATCGATGTCGGCTATTATCTCGGTAAGATTTTAATCACTATTTGTTGACCAATAGAGGGTTCTTTGGGGTACATTGTCACCAAATAGTCTTAGGATCATTGCTCAACGTTTTGAGGAAAATGATATTGAGATAAACGCATCCTAAACAATGAAGTCCTTAAAAACGAATAATGTGATGTTTGTTAAAATCATTTAAAGTGCACTAAAACATTGCAATGCCAAAGTTCTATATTCTTTGATCAGAAATGTCACTTCAGGTTCATAAAGAGATATTTGTGTCAAAGTTTTCCTCTGTGTGGAGTCTATAGGTTGGCAGTGTTATTCTTGGCTTCTCAGGAGACCAACTGGAGAATTCCACATGAGTCTGTATAAACTAAACGATAAGAGGCCTTTCATTGTGCCGGATTCACAAGTCACCAAATATAAGACAGCTGGGGTGGAGAGAATGAAGAACACTTACAAATGCATGCATCATTCCTTAAATACCCATAGATGATCTGTTCATTGTACATTCTAGTTACCAACATTATAACTCTACAGAATTATACCAAGATTTGACTCTCTTCTTTTGTGTTTAGGGAGATTTGGTGATGGCAGTGAATCGTTCACAGCCAGAGTAAGAGGACTACACTTACTTTAGCGCATGTTACAAAATGTAAAGTTTGTTTAAATATCACGTCTTATCCTTAAATTATGATTATGATGAACTGTATTCTGTCCTCAGGCTTTACCTTTCCCGAGTCAGGTTGTGTATAACAGAGTGGGAAAGTGTGGAAGTCGCACAATCCTTTTGTTGCTGCGTATCTTGGCAGACAGACATAAGTTCACCCTCATTTCCTCCGATATTCACAACAAGACCAGACTGAGCAAACGTGAGCAGGTGACCGACAAAACACTGCTTTTGTAATACTGAGCAATCACTCATCTCATTCCCGCCTTCAATTCAACGTCTTTACATTTCTGACGTAGGCAAATCTGATTAGAAACATCAGCGCGGCTCCTCTGCCTTTTCTCTACACCCGTCATGTGCATTTCCTGAACTTTAGCAGGTGAGATGAGTGTTGAAAACTATGAAACAGTCATAAAACTGTGAAATATTCTATTGCCGTTCCTCTCCTGGAATCAGATTCGGATTAGACGAACCGGTGTACATCAACATCATCAGAGATCCCATCGATCGCTTCTTATCCAATTATTTCTTCCGTCGGTTTGGCGACTGGAGAGGAGAGGAGAACCATGTGGTCCGCACGCCTGGCATGAAGGATGACGAGAGATATTTAGTAAGAGAGACTACTTGATGTTTCTTCTCAAAATTGTTGTAATAGAGAACAGAAACAAAGGAGACCGTAATCCATGTTCAGTCTGGAGGTGTAAAATGAATGTAGATTGTAGTGGTCAAATAATCTGCATTCCGGTCAATTTGATGAGAAATGTTTGAGTAAATATTGAGATCTTCAATAAAACGTCATCTCTTCTGAAATTCTAAAGAGAAATGTCTGAGACTCAGAAGAGACTTTCTTCTATAAATCTTCTATAAAGATATTTAGAAAGAACGGAGATATTAGTTCTTTGCCCCATTTGAATGAAGAAATGCAGACATGTTGATAGTATAAGAGCACATAAACAAAAAGTAAATAGAATGAAGAGTGAAGTCACTTTACTGCTGTGAGGTGCGTTATAAATGAATCCGCTTCAGTTCACCTCCCAGTTTCAGATGAATGCTTCCTTCACATCTCAAGCAGGCTGCATTATTCGCATGGTTTACACGTCTATATTTAGAGTGAAAAGTGACTGTGCAGTCTGTGCCGCTGGCCTCCTGACCATCATTAGAGAGGCGTATGTTTCTGCATGTGAAATTCAACCGCACGAGTATAACATTAAATGAAGATGTAATAAATGGTACTTTGTTTTTCAAAGCCATGCAGGATTCTCTGACCCAACATTCTTTTAAAGATGCCACAGAAGAACCATTTTTGCCTTTTACAAATAAGGTTATCTTGATGATAGAAAATAAGAAAGAAATGGCTCATATAAGAAGCTGTGAATGGTTCTTCGGAGAACTAAAAAAATCTCTTTCTTCGATGGCACAGCTTTAAAGATACTTTATCTCTTTTTTAATGGTTGTATGTGCATGGGGGGTATGCCTACATTTTAAGTATTTTCTACTCATCTGAAAGAACAAATTATTTAACTTTATGAATTGCTTAATTTATTATATATTTGTCATATTTTGTATTTGCTTGAAACCAAAAATGTTAAAAGCGTGGGTCTGTGGCCAAAGACTTCATGAATCCTCCATCCGTTCACTCTGGGGGAAATGTAAACTGTTTCAGTTCTGTTCTGCACGTAAATGTATTGAGCAAAGCACACGTATTTGTGTTGACTGTTGAGATGAATCGATTTCTTCTCTGTTGAAGGACATTAACACGTGCATCTTGGAAAATTACCCAGAATGCTCCAATCCCAAATTGTTCTACATCATTCCATATTTCTGTGGGCAGCATCCTCAGTGCAGGTACAGTACACAGATGCACTTAAACACATGACATCATCCGTTATCTTGCGAGTTTGAGATTTGATGTGTGATAAATCAGAGAGGCGAGCATGTGGGCGCTGGAGATGGCGAAGCAGATTGTCCTAGATCATTATCTGCTGGTGGGTTTGTTGGAGGAACTTGAGGATGTCCTGCTTCTTTTGGAGAGACTGCTTCCGCACTTCTTCACTGATGTCCTCAACATCTACAGAAGTCCAGGTGGACCTTTTCTCGTGAATGTTCTTTAACATATTGTGGTTTAGGGTAAAGTGGGACACTTTTTGCCAATTTAATTAATATTACAAAGTGTCCTGCTTTGACCTGAGTTAGAACCAAATGTAGAAGAAATAGACGTGTTCTACTTCTGTCTCTCCTCCGTGTCTCTGTTTAGAATACAGGAAGATGGGCAACAAGACGGTCACCGTTTATAAACAGACTCCGAGTCGCGAGGCTCTGCGGGTGCTTTATCAGCGCATGGAATATGAGTACAAATTCTACAACTTCATCAAAGATCAGTTCCACCTCACAAAGAAAAAGATGGGTCTGAAAACACACCCACAGACGTCCAGACGGTTTTCTGGTTTGCTTCAGAAGATGCGCTTACTAGAAGAGCTCGAGGATGAGACAGAAGATTTACTAGCCTGGATGGAACAACACTGATGATGATCAATGGTCAGACACACTGTATATAATATATCAAGTACTTTTAATGTGTATAATTATATTATTATAAGTTCTCTGGACACGAAACCTGGAAAACTACATGTTTCACCATAACACTGGACAAAACTTGAAATACCACAATCATTGATTTTTTTTACATCGTTTGACATTACAACTATAAAATAAGATGGATTGTAAATATCTGATATACAGGGGCATTCATGAAGCACACTTTTGTATGAATTAGACAATGGGTGTATTGGTGCTTTTTAATCAGTGAATTATTTTGGGTCAAACATTTATTTGACATTAAATTTTTTTTAAAATTCTTGTGTTGGAGTTTGATAGCAGAACTGACGATACTTTCTAAAGTGTAAACTTTTGCTATCAATAAAGACCAAAATGTCTCAAGGTTTGGTTTCTTTAGATTCCTTCCACCTTCTTCTAAATTTTCACCCTTGACATCATCCAGCTTTTTGAGGTCTCACTCTGTGAAGCTTTTTAAAGAATACTGACTTTTTCCTCAATACAGTATTTGGTCCATGACTAGTCGTCCATTTCAAAAACATTAACATTTTTAATTTTTCAATTGAATAAATTAATATGTTTGTATATTAATATACATTGCACATGCATACACCTTGAGACTCAAAGATGTTTAATATCATTAGAAACATTTCTGTCAAGCGGTCAAAATTTTGGAGCCCTTTTGTTCAAATATTGTTTTTTAAAACGGGTTGAACAAAACATTTTGTAAATGTTTTGTAAGCACCAGTGAAAAAAACGACCAACCAAAAACAGATGATATCAATGTTCCAATAAGA
The DNA here is from genome assembly GCF_947034865.1 of Barbatula barbatula. Taxonomy (NCBI): domain Eukaryota; kingdom Metazoa; phylum Chordata; class Actinopteri; order Cypriniformes; family Nemacheilidae; genus Barbatula; species Barbatula barbatula. Next base: position 24,696,528 of record NC_136765.1, read on the forward strand.
CTTGTGCAGTTCAACGTGAATTAGCACAATATTATTACTTTGGGCAAAACATAATACCATCATGTTATATCATTGTTCACATTTAGTCTTATTAGGTTTGTTTAGGCTTTAAGATGCCATTTCTCATCAGTATCTGCTCATGATGAAAAGATGCTAAACTACGATGATCAGATCAAAGTCTAGCTTGAGGTGGTTTTTCAAACAGACTCTCTCTGACCAGATCCCGTGCGTCCAGTGCCGTTCCCCAACTCAATGTGATACCCCAGCCCCCGTGACCGTAGTTGTGCACCAGAGGCACGTGGCGGCCCTTCACGTACAGATATTCCCGCTCTAAGCGTGGGTTTGGCCGGCCTGGCCGTAGTCCCACCCAGTGTCCAATCACCTGAGCCTTTCGCAGCGACGGTTCCAATTGACTGCAGCGTTCCATGATACCATTACTGTCCTCTTTATCCACCTCCAACCGCCAATCATCTGCCTGCCGTGTGCCTCCAAGAGTGACATAGCCGATGCCAGGGTAGATGTAGGTCTTGCCATCTCCATCCCGTATGAAGTTCTTAACCCAGGGAGCGTTAACCTTCAAGATTTGACCTCTTATTGGATAGACTTCCTCATCCTTCGCCAATAAGCGTGACCCGAGACCTGAGCAGTTCACGATGACGTCATACATCTGAGCCACGTTCTGAAGGCTTGTGATCTTTTCATATCGGATCTGACCGCCAGCTTCTCTAAACCTGTTATACAATAACAAGTCAATGGTTTATTGATGCTTTTAATCCCCCAATGATTTATACGGTACCTTTTCTCCAGCCAGGGCAAGTAACTGACACATTCACACTTTATTGTAGTGAAAGCTTGACCAAATGTATGATTAGGGAAGCGCTTCATTTCATGACGCGTCATGTTTCGGAATCCAAGAACAAAATCTGACCAGAAAGGCTTTTTGTCGCAGGGTACTTCCTTGAAAATTTGGCACCTGATGGAAGAGAGACGTGCAAAAATGATTAGATGTACAAAACACTTGAACGTGAAGTTTATGTTTGTATAGTGTTTCTAAAGTTTGTTTTACCCTGAACAGAGGAACACTCCAGCATCCGAGCCATGTGGGGAATCTGCAATGGCGAGCAGATGATCAAACGTTTCTTTAAACCAGCGCTGTTGCCTTCCGAGCGGAACATCTAGTGAGAGATCACAGAGAGAATTAAATACTGGATTCCATCATTTGTACGTTCCATCATTTGGCTGGAAATAGGAAAGTGGTCCCATAAACATGACATGATAATATGGTTCACACGTCTGTTTTATTCTCACCAGGAAACTCTGAGGCAAAGAGGATGCCAGCAGCTCCATCACTTGTCGTGTCAGGTGAGAACTTCTCAGCCATAATGGTCACAGAACAATACGAAAGAGTCTCAGCGATACACACTGCAGTCGATAAACCGACCACACCTGCTCCGATCACAAGCACTTCCACACACTTCATATCTGACCTGCACTATAGAGAATGTGAAGCTGACGTCACGCCCTATGTTGCAGTGGCGCCGCCATCTTGGAAGGAAAATACTCCACTGCTATAACTGTTCTGATATGTACCGTTACTTGTTTTGTTTGATATATGGAGAAATCGAAAGGGAAGAACCAGGGGCTTTTCCTGAACAACTCTGCGCAATGCTATTGCAGTTTTAACACAGCAAGATCGACCAACCATAGTTATATTTCCTAATCAAACAAGAAAAACAAAACGCTGCATTGAGTGCACTAGTAGCGATCCTCCCAAGATGGCGGCGTGGCGTCGATTAATAATCTCTATACAACACAAAAGCTTCATTGGTTAAGGACAAAATCATTGCAATATAAAAGATGCATGTAACAAAAGAAATATATATATTTTAACCACTTACCTCCTGCATAGTAAACAGATGGATGCAGACTATGACCAGCGTGTTAAATAACTAATTCATTTAGCATTGGCTGGACGACACACTAGCTCCCTGAAAGTCTAAATATAGTTTTGTGTTTTGCAACATGGTGTAATGTGTTTGCGTGCCTTTAGCGGATCAAACGCGTCATTTCCTCCGCTATTTTGATGGGGACGACATAAAGTGACATAGAAAAGAAACTCATAGATATCGTGTAGTTATAAACAAGAAAACTACTATATCTCTGTAGATTCAGTAACGCCCAGGCTGCAGGGGGCGCATGGAGGCCCGCGGAGCCGAATTCTCCATTAAACTTGTTTAAATCTCCAAACTTGTTGGTGTTATTGGGGATATGTTTTTACGACAACGTATAATTTACTTAGCCTAATTATAACCAAGATGTTGTACTTTTAAGCAATAACGAAAACATAATCATTTAACCTTGAAAACGGTTATTTTGATCCACGCACGGTATTCGCAGACCCCTGTGATTGGTCCACCGTGGTAAGCGCTGAGAAAAGTCACAGATGGCACTACTGCTACTGGAGCGGTGGCGAGCCGTCTGACGCTCAACACCCTAAAAGCGATTGAAGTTCAAAACAAAGAAATAAGACGTGAGACAGACAAGCTGGACGAATCGCTCATTAACAAAAGGAACAACATATGTAACGCAACCAGCCATTTTTATATTTCCGGCAAGCCACGCAGATCTCGCGAGACTCACATGGTCTCAAACGTGTTCTTTACGGTAAGGTCCTGAAAGCTTTATAATTGTACGGTACGGTCCACTGAGAGCACAATACTGTAAATAAAATATACTCAGCGAATGAAAAGTTGTACCAACGTATGTACTTTATTCACGTACCTGTGTTTTCGAAAAGGAACCGATGCTTTTGTTTGTGTATATATATGGCGCTGCGTGCGTGTTTGGTTGTTTCTTTTTAACCGGTTCGAAAGACCTTGACCATTGACCGTGTGTGTGTGTGTGTGTGTGTGTGCGTGCGTGCGTGCGTGCGTGCGTGCGTGTGTGTGCGTGTGTGTGTGTTTGCGTTTATAATGCAATGTAAACCCAACACAACATGTACTACGATGCATCCATCCATTTACCTTTTTTTATAATGTGGTATGTTTAGTGGTACAGTGCATGAATAAGAATTGTGAGACACCTGTCCTGGGTGAACGTCTCTTGATCCATCAAAGCAAGATGCAACTACCATGGAAACATGCATTTTTATTAATAATCCATAATCCGGTAGCAGAACTAATAGGGTCATGGACAGCAGGCAAAGAGATATAAAAATAAACCTTAAGTTGTTTCAATTGCGTATAGCCTAATGGTGTTAGTATAGCAAATAAAACAGAAAATCTATACTGTATTTAGTACAGGCTTTAGTGTTGCGTCAGGTGACCACGAGCAAAACCAGAACAAATGTCCTTTGTTTTCTTTTATAGGTTCAAACTCACTGATGTGAATCATGTCCCAACCACCAGCGTCACCTTTCCTCGCTCTGCATTCTAAAACACACAAGGACACGATCCTGCATCAGTTTGACAAGCTCAGAAGGAGAGAAATGCTTTGTGACATAACTCTCATCGTGGAAGATGTGCGGTTCAAAGCACACAAAGCTCTTTTAGCAGCGAGCAGTGAGTATTTCTCAATAATGTTTACCGCCGAAGATCAGGTGAGCCAGACGCTCTACAAACTCGATGGCATGGCGGCGGAGACCTTCGAGGCCGTGCTTGAGTTCATCTACAGCTCCAACGTGTCCGTGGAGGAGAGCAGGTCTAAACAGCTGCTTGACATGGCCCGCTTCCTGGAGATCCGTGATTTGGTGAAAGCCCACGAGGACCTTCAAGAAGCGACCGTCAAAAGAGATGACGAAACCTCAAAGATGAGGTACTCCAAGCGTAAAAGAGGCCGTCCAAAGAAGATCATGCAAGCTCAGGAGTCTGGCCAGAGTGACAATAAAACTTCTTTACAAGCAGAGACAAGTTTTCCAACACAAAGTAACGCCGAGACCACCTCGGAGTGTCTCTTAGATTCTTCCTCTCCAACCAGAGATTTAAGTGACAGCGATTATAAGCCCAGAGAAGGCCGACCCCGTCACAGCAAGCGGAATATAATGCAGCCCGTCAAACTGAGAGGCTTCAGGTTAGAAAGCGATTTGGTGGAGAGACGTGAGCCGGGAAAGAGAGGAAGAAAGAGAAAGTACCCAGACACGGAAGCCAGATGTGAAGATTGCGGGAAGGTTTTTAAAAGCCATTTGTTTTTGAAGATACACCGGCGAACTCACACAGGTCATTGTTCATATGGATCATCAGTAGTACACTAACAGCCCATATACATTTAAACGGAGATAGTTTTTTACAAATGACCACGAAAGAAATAACAACTCTCTTTCTTCATGCAGGGGAAAAGCCGTTCGAATGCAGCGTTTGCGGGAGGAGATTCACTCAGAAACACACGCTGTTGGTTCATCAGCGCATGCACACGGGTGAAAAGCCCTTCACCTGCACCGTCTGCTCCAAATCTCTGTCTACAAAAGACTCTCTACAGGAGCACATGAACCTGCACACAGGTACGTCTGGATTCCACGGGAAAAACGAAATAAATTATTATAAAATATATGTGATCTCTTCACTTTTAGACAAGAAGTGTCTACCGTGAGACAATGATGGGATTAAAAGGGGATGTAAACCGCTCTATTCTGTGTATCCGCAGAGAATAAATCTTTCAGTTGTGATAAGTGTGGAAAAAGCTTCAGTCAGAAACGACAGCTGAAGAGTCATTACCGGATTCACACGGGAAAAGCTTTACCCGAGTGTGCACAATGTCATCATAGATTCCTGGACGCCGCTCAGTTGAAGAAACATATCAGAACTCATACAGGTCATACAATAATGACATGTACACGACTCATCCCATCTCAGACTGTCTGTGCTGTTAGTGTGTGTATTAAATGTGACGTATAGTCATAGCACAATGAATGTATCATATCCTTCCTAATGGTACAGAAAATAAACATTCCTAGTTTGGAAATAATGACCTTATATCAAATATTTAATAATAACCAGTGTTATTGTTGCAGGCGAGAAACCTTTTACATGTGAGATCTGTGGCAAGTGTTTCACGGCCAAAAGCACCCTGCAGACGCACATCAGAATACACAGGTGAGGTTATTAATCAAATCTTTCAGCTTTGAAAAAAATCATAAAGTAACGATAATATCAAAATAACTTTTGTGAATTTACAAACCTTAAGTATAATGTGCTTGCGCATAAAAATTAACATGGAATTTAATTATATCCTTCACATGTTTTTATAAGAAGTACCAACAAATGTTTTATATAATATTTACTGTAGTCGATATTTGTACAATGTGCTTTCTGTGGTCATATCTAGAGGAGAGAAGCCATATGTCTGCAACATCTGCGATAAGTCCTTCTCCGACCCCAGCGCCAGGCGACGTCACGTAGCCACGCACACGGGTAAAAAGCCCTTCGTGTGCCCTGTATGCAACCTGTTCTTTGCACGAATGGACAACCTCAGAGCACACGCCAAAACTCACAACAAAGAGCGTCAAAGCACCGACGCCACAGAGCCCTCAGCGGTGGAGGCCACGCATGGGTCTGAAAAAACGCACAGCATCCTCCAGCTCCAGCCGTACCAACTCCCAACCCACTCCGAGCAGGAGATCCAGCTTGTGGTTACCAGTGAGGTGGAGAACATCAGCCTTGGCCAGGATCAAAGTATCAGCATCGTCTCAGATACTTCAGAGGAACCGGGTCTCACCCTCCTCACTCAACCACAAAACCTGGCACTGGTCACCCCGGAGGGATTGAATGGCGGGACTCAAATTCAAACCATCAGTGTTCTGGGAGGACCGGTGACCGACGGACAGTCCGAGCAGATGCACGTGATCACGCTGTCGAAGGAAGCCATGGAGCACCTGCAGGTTCATCACGGACCTCAACAACAGCTGCAGGTGATCCATCAAGGCGTACCACAGCTGTCCGTACCCCAGGACGCCGAAATCAACAGCCGCCCGAGTCAAACAGGAAGCATTCACATGGGCAACCAAAGCGGTCAGCCCATCTCCATCACTCAGACCAGTGAACAAATCACCAGCGACCAGATTCAGGGTCAAACCTTTCAGATCCAGGCAGGGACCGTCTCTTACCTGTACACCACCAGCATGAACCCGCACAACTAAACAAGAGACACCCGCCGAAAATTCCTTCTAAAGAATTGAGTACACATGTAAAGATGTTTTTTTGAATAATGGTTTAATCATTTTCTTAATATGGATCATAAAGTGCAATTTGAAATCGAATGAATAATTGAGTCAACATGTTAATAAGACACATCAAAATAAACAGTACAGATACAACCTGTATTCATCCAAAGGTGATACGTGTATACTTTTTGTTTGAAAATATCCCAAAAATATATGCAAAAACAAGCGGGTCATTCGTGCTCAAGTGTTCTGGAGACTTTTGAATCAAAATTTTCTTTTAATCCATATCTCTCCCCAGACCTTTTAGTCTTTACTACACAAATCCATTATTTAGAGACTATGGGTGTGTTTACATGATTTTTTCCTTATATGTAAATATATGTTTTTTTTTTTGATGATAACAAATCATCAAGCCAATAATGTGATGATGAGAATTATATTGTGACTAAAGAAAACTAAAACAAATAAAAGATACGTTTTAGGGTCTTCGAAGTAGTGACCATTTGCCTTGAACTGTCATCTTATCACCCTGACATGCTTTTAAAACGGTATTGGAGTAATTCCCCTCAAAAGCTGCCTTTTTACTGGTTATTTGTCCAAATCATCCATTTCAAAAACGTTTTCTTATTAAATATCATTTTTGTTTTGTAATGAAATCAGTTGTTTTCACAATTATATTTTCGTCAAGTGTTCCTAAACCTTTGAACGGCAGTGTACCTTTTTCATGTAAACACCCCCCAAAAACACGTCAAATACACGTTTCAGGTGATTTATTTTTGACCAAACCTAAAATTCTGATACGTTGTGTGATTTGGTGAAGAGATTCCATCTGGTAGACTGGGCAACGGTGCCTCTGAAATGTCCAGACGTAGACGACTGGCGTTCTGTGAATTCAGACAGAAAAACATGAAGTCCTTCAATGAATGCATCACCCTAATATTGATTCTAGTTGAACGTGTTTTACGTAAATCAGATCTCTTACTGTTTTTGGCCTTTCCAGTGGTGTCCAAGAATCCCTGAAGCCAGTGTCAGTACTGAGCTCTTCTGCCCTATAATCTCTATTTATAAAACAACTGTTCGTGAAAGGCGTAACAGAGTTATTCCTCAGCAAACCTGAAATAAAACAAACCACAGGTAAACGGAGTCCTTGAGGAATGAAATGATAAATCTAAAAACTGGCTTGAGGATAATTTACCAGCAGATGCGTTTCTTAAGTACATTAATCTTGAGGAGCTTTGTCGTCCTTAGATTGAACGAAAACAAAACGTTTGAAAATCTCAACAACACTTTATTACAAAAATATATATTTTTATTTGAAGCCTTAACGTAAGTACCTGAGGGAACAGTCGCCTCAAAACTGTGGATCTGACTTTGTAGTTTGTCCACTTGCTGAAAAGCTTCACGTTTCAGGGTGCGTTCCTGATAAAGTTGACTCCTCACCTTCGAAATGCAAAATGATTTTTAAATGATGTGCTAATGTATTTGATAAAAAAGATAAACATTGTTTAATGGCTCAGTGAATGGGTCTTCAGGTCAAAGTTCAACGGGCTTCTCAGACTCACGTGTTTGATTCTTTTGTGGTTGTGTTGTTGTTGCAGTTCCGTCTCTCTGTTATTTCTCTCCAGCTGTGCGCTCAGAGCTCTGACTCGACCGTCTCTGTCCACCACGTCCTCCTGAAGCTGCTCCAGACTCTGCACGCGCAAGTTCTCCATCTCCTGACGGCTCTGTGCATCTCGTACCGAACGGTGTTCCACATCCTGCAGCTTCTGAGTCTGATCACAACATCAAGAACGTATCAGAACTCCATCCTAATAAACGTTACATTTGTCTTTTGTTCATTGACATCTAAACCTCATTCAGCATCACGCTGTGGGCTTTGTACCTGTTGAAGGATCTGTCTCTTGGTGCGTTCGTAGTCGCTCTTACGCTGCACCATCATCTCCTGCACAGCGACAAGCTCTTGTTTCAGAACGTTCACCTTCTCCTCGGATATCATCTTTGATTTAAGAGCTTCTTTTTGACAGGACACCTCATTCTGGACACGGGAGGAAAATTCAGCATTGGAGATGACATGACTGATGTCAGGTATTACAGAAGATGAGCAGTACCTGTTTCAATTGAAGCAGTTCTTTCTGCAGCTTTTCTTGACCAGTCACCATCCTCCAGTGACCGAAGGCTTTCAGTTTACACAAGAGTCCTGTCAGTGCACTGTTCTCCACATGAACACCTTCCAATGCCTCTTTCTGAGGAACACATCCATACAGCATTGTGGGAATGTAAAATTAAACATTGAGAATCATTTTCTGTCACTCCAAACCTACAGCCCTTGAAAAAATGAAGAGACCATTCCAAATGTCCATTTCATCATCATTTCTAGATGTATGGTGGTCCTTCCAGTCCAGTGTCGGTTGAATTCCAACATCAAACCACAGGAGTGACAAAGTCATCCAACAGCAATGTGAAAGACACATGAAAACGATGATAAAATCATAAATACACGTAGAAATATGAGCAAAAACGTGAATCTGAACTTGTTTTCTTTGCAGTATTGAGGTATTCAGTATTCCGTTTTTTCACCTGTTTCTCCAGTTTTCATTTTCTGCAAATAAATGCTAATGTTTTTATTTTGAAATTTGGGAGAAATAATGTTAACTTGTTCACAGAATTAAAATACTGTTAGAATTATACAAAATCTTTTTGAAATGGCCTCTTTTTCTGTGGCTATAATTGGGAATAGCGATATGTTTCATAAATGCTCAATGTTGTTCTTCTCCATTTAAGGCTGAAATTGTTTATTATATGGAACAAAACGTTAAATGTGATACGTACAACAAGTTTCCAGGATGAAAATGCACATGGATGAATTACCTATAAGAGCAAGAGTGGACGAAAATATTTTTCGTCCACTCTTGCTCTTATAGGTAAATGTGAAAATGTTTTCACATACACATCATATGACTTGAATACTTCACAAATCGTGTTCAGTAATACTTTTCTGTTGCTTTGTTGTTCTGGTCACAATATGATTTCATTTTATGGAAAAGAGCAACGACGGGTTTGGATGTGAGGGAGGGTAAATATTGGGCGAGATTGAAGTTTTATGATGTATTCTGACACACTAGATTGTGGCTGTTTACCTCATCTAGTGTTTGTCTGTAGGTCTCATCGTCTGTAGCGAAGGACAGTTTATTTTTCATTCTGATGATTCTCTCCACAGCTTCCGTCCTCACGCCGCTCACCAGCCGTCTCACATCTCGCTCCATGTTGGCATGATATTGGTCAAGACGTGACTATACACAACAAACAAACAGAAAACAACAACATACCTTGTGAAACTCAAAGTAAAAACTTTTGCTCACTAAAATATTAACTTCCCCCTAGTTTTGAATGGCACCTGATCTATTAAATGGGTTTCTGGCAGACTGTGATGTTAACCAAAGGTTATGATCTAAAACCGTTTTTAAAGGTTCATCCCATCCTAGAAAAAAACAGGAAACAATGGAAAACATCATCCATCAAATGATTTCATGGTTTCAGGTGTACACACCTTCAAAAGAATACACGTCGAAAAGAGCTGACGGACCAGCGAGTCGTATCTCTGTCTGTGTTTCAGGCTGAGATGTCGATCCAAGCTTCTCTTCTCCTCCTCTAGTTGAGTAACTCTGGCACGTAAAGCTGTGATCTCCACCATCTTCTGTCGGCACACCTCGGCCACCTGTGATTGGATGAGTATGCAGAGCATGCTGGGAGAAACGCTACTATATGCACAAAAAATCGCCACTCATGTACCTTTCTGTATGGGTCAGTCGCTTGCCGTTCTTTGGCTTCTAACTCTTTAACATCCTGCGAAAACAGATTGTTTAAACACAGAGTAAGAGATACGCTCACTGAAAGACTAAAGGTCAAGTTCATATTTATGATGAAGGACGGACGGACCTGTTCTCTCTGGTAGAGCAGATGTTCCTGCTGTTGAAGGATTTGCCCGTAAAACTGAGAGTATTGCAGAAAGATGCTTCGCTCGCGATTCATTACAGCAGACGCAAGATCAGTCAGACAGCCGTGAAGATGAACTCTAGAGAACATCACCTAGAAAACATTCATGACAACTTTAGTCATCAATCTAAACCTCTTTATTAGCATGACAAACAGGGTCAAAATGAAATGTATTACATAAATATATGAAGAGTTTGGTTTCAAAATGAGATAACACTTTTGTGCATTTCAATAACTATCAATCAAACTGCAGTTGATATGTTTTGATTTAAGCCATAATAACTAAAAAAGCTAACTAACACAATAAAACACAATTAAAACATGATAACATAATTAAAAAACATGGTTTTTGAGTTAAAAATGGAACCAAACTCTTCATATACTAAAACCAAAGCTAAACTAAACGAATATTATAAATGTTACCTTAGCAATAAAATCAAACTGTGAGTTAATGCAGTTAAGGTATAAACTTAAACTAAAATGAAGATATATTAAACCTATATAGTGATAAAAAAGCACATAAGAAAATTGCTAAAAACTAATTCTATAAATAATACTACAAAAAGTTGCTCTTCATTTGCATAAAGCGAAATGTTTTTCAATGTTTTTTTTTTCCGGCCCATCTGGTCACTAATGCTCTTGCTTGTGTCACCGGAAATCGTCGGCTCTCCTTTGAAATGAATGAGATTGTATCGCTTTGTCTGGGCATAGGAAGTTGTTTCTCACCTGTCCGTCAGTCTCTTCTTCATCACCGTTCATTAACTGCTGTACAAAGTTCTCCACTATTTGAGGTCTTTCCAGAGAGAAGCTGTGCTCCATGGACGCCTTTTTCCACAGTTCTACTTGCCATACGTACACACCAAAGAAGGTTTCACATGAGCAAAACGAAAATCGGATTGCAAACATACACAAAAGCACATGTATTGTTCACAGAAGTAACTGCGTTTATTGGCTTTCCAATGACAGCATGCAGAAAGAAAGAATATCAAGGCCACCTCCTTCACAACGCTCTTTGATCTCCTCAGGAGACCCGCGAGGGAAGAGGTTGTCGGGTACCTGTGGGGAGCATCGTGTCATGCCGGGTGCGCTCTGACATCACCAGAGTCGTTTCAGTGTTAATCCTCCTCTGAAGCGCTCGGATCATGTCGCACTCCGTGATCTCCAATAGCCGCAATAGCTGCAACAACATCACATTACTGAGAATTGAAGATTCTAATAAACAGATCTCAGTGTTTTCTATTGAACCGCAGTGAGTGTAGAGCACCTGCCATGTTTTAATGTCGACCTCCGTCGCTCCTGGCGGCGGCTGAATAGACTGATTCAGAGACAAAACCAGCTCATATTCCTTCTCTTTCTCCATATGCTGTGCCAGAGCGTGCATGCTGGGAAAGTAAATCTCCGCCCTAAAACAAAAAACATAGCGATCGTGTTAGATAGAAGCCTGATGAATTTAAAGTGTGATCTAATGTTCTTAACCTGTAAAGTTGTGAGATGTGTTTATGAAGCGCAGGGCCGGCGCTCCTCTCTGGAGCCAGCTGCCGTTGAGTCCAGCTCTCTTTAAAATCTTCCATTTGTTTCCAGAGGAGCAAAAATCCTTGCTGGTTCATCAGTGATCGGACGGGATCTCGAGTCAAAGTTGTCATTTCATCGTTTTTCATCTTGTCCTGATTGACAGCAAGGCCAGCATGAATTCTGTTGTCTTTCACTACATGAGCTCAAGAGATGTAAAGTGTGGGTGTACTTCTCTATCGGGAACATTGGGGATGTCTCCAGTGCTCTGAAGTTGAAGCGGGGCGGCGTGTCTCCCGCTACTGACAACATCATTAATGACCAGAGATACTCCCAGAATCGCCCCATTGGCCTCTGTTCTACAGCGGCCGTTCAGATCGCACAGACAGAGCTACAGAAGCACAACATCACATGATGATAATAAACCAAAAAGATCCAACCCACGACCAAACGATTACAGAGCAGTGCACACCTGCATGTAATACTCTATCGGTGAGACGTCCCATACGACGAAAGGGTGTGATCCGTAGCATGCGAGGAACCATCTCCATGGATACAGTTTTTGGGCCTAAAACCAGCAATAAAGCAGCTTTGAGTCAATGATAAGATCATGTAAATTGAAGAAATGAAAGCTAAAAAAGCTTGTGGTTCCTCACTTGAAGACAGACTGGATCAAGAGGCTCAGGAACAGAGCTGGCTCCTCCCCGCACGCTGTCACTCATGATCGGGAGGGCGTGGCTCATGTTCTCACTCACACTGTGATAGGCTGAGATGTTGCCGGAGGACAGAAACGATTCCCTTGTGGGGACAAAGGAAACAAACCATGATGCTGAAGCTCTTATCTTATAACCAGTGTCGGGTGTAACTGGTTACTGAGTAATTTAACTGTAAAAAGTAAAGTAAGGGATTACTCTTGTTTTAATTACTGAAGTAATTCAACTAAATACTGTGTGTAACATATGCATGTGCAATACTGGATAGACATCAAAATTTAAAGTCTAACTTCAAAATCCACACTTTAATGTATAATTCGCACATTTGTAATACTTTGGTCAGTTTATAACACAACTTTCTGTCGTTTTATATTATTTAATTGCATGACTTTCACGTCTATCCTTGAATCGCTTAACTTATCGGTTGATAATTTTATTCGTAATTAAATACTTAAATATCATTTGTACAGTAATCTAATAACACTATATATTATGTCATTAGTAACTAGTAATTCATTACTTTTTCAGAGTAACTACTGCAAAGCAAATTTTTGCCCAAATTTTAAAATAAATGTTCTATGATAAAAATATTCTGTATCTTATGAACTGGATTTAACTTTTATATTTTTTGTGGATCACAAATGTTTAGTTGTACATATATATGCAATTATTTTTTGCTTCTTAAAAATCGAAATACAGGTTACCTTGTTTTGTGAAAGTATTTATATTATCATCTATAAAAAAGTGTATAAAACCAGGGACTACGGGTGAAAATTAGCTCTTGAGCTAAAACCTGGTACTATGCATCTCTCCCCTTGAGGTTAATGTTTATTGTACGCTGTCCCTGTTTCTCTTATAAATAAATTTAAAATAAATTAAAAAAATTCAAGGAACTGGCCAATCGAACTCGATTATTTCTGGATTTTTCCATTATATAACCCTTATTTATAACTGTATATACCAGCAGCACCTGATCATGTAGCGCACTGCGCTCTGAAAGCACATGAAGAGAACTTCTCTGTGTAACTGCAGGAATCTGCCAACAGCCTCTGAACGTCTGGGTTCATGGAGAGAGTCAATCTGTCGCTGCATATCCCTCAGCTCAGCCCCTTTGGAAAAACATCAGAGCCTACGATGCTAAAAGCAGAACCTGAAGTGTATTTTAATGCTGTGTTTTTATCATAATGTTGATTTACCGATGCCCTCTACACCTCCCCAGTCGGCTGTGAGTCTCTGAGGGCTGCTGGAGTTGAACGGCGTGTCTGGATTTCCCAGTCGAGCAAAGCTCACCAGGTAACAGACGATGTCATGAAGCGCTGAGATAATCTGAAGTGTGTTCTGAAGAGCTTTGTGACATTCCTGAAACACCAACATCCATCCCATGTGAAAACACAAGGGGTAGGCCACCATACAGCAGTACATTACAATGCTGCTCTTCAGTTTATAGAATAAATGTTTACTTGCGTTTAGGAGCTCAGAACAAGCTCTTTGCCACATGTATTTATACATAGTTTAAGCGGGTATTATTTTAATACCTTCTCTTCCAGAGCGCTGAACATAAGCAGTATTTCAGTGTGGTGAGGGATGAACCACGGGTTTATCAGAGTGTTTCCATCGGATGATAAAAGTCTCTTGGGTCGAGGTTCAAATGTCCTGAGAAATCAGAAGAAGATTGAACTGATGAACAATGAAATATGTACAAATGTACAGAACCTGTCAAAACTTAAAACACACCTACTTAGTTTTTAGAATTCTTACATTTCACATTGTACAATAACAGTAAAGTCCTCAAACCCAAATAATGCAGTGACAAAATATTTGCTGTTACTGCCCTTTGGCTATAGATCACAGCTCTGAGACATTCATTAAGTGCATGCTGGGAAAACTTTTGAAAACAGTATAAAATGAGTTCCTATTTTATATACCACTTGTAAATGTAACCGTATTAAAAACTGCTTTTCAACTTTGTTTTTTTCAAATGATTAAATACCGTGTTGTCTGTGTTTGTTCTATTTCCTGGAAAACAGTGAATTTGGACAAACAAGGTTTTGGCAAAAAAGCGACAATATATTACATTTTTAGAAGGCAAATTTGTCTCACTTTACTTAAAGCCTTCATGGACTGTATAATTCATTATAAAGAGTTATTAAGGGTGTGGGTGCATTATAACTGTTCATAATGTGTGTTGTAATACATTTAATGTTGTTGTAAAGAATTACAACCAAATACAAAATGCAAAGTGTAACTATGAATTGATACGTGGAAGACTGTATACTATGCCTTCACATCTGTTTTTTTATTTGTGTCTCAGTAGCGTATATCACCACAAATCATATCATAAACAACACATGCAAGATTCTGTTCTTCTGAATCTGATCCCAGGCTCTGTTTCAATGTTTTTTCACCTTGGATCTGGACTCATGTTCTCCTCTGACCGTTGGTCTGGTCTGATTTCATTTGGCTGTCCAATCACAAAGTGTTTCTCACGGATGTGCGGCACCTCGCCGAGAGTTGATGTGAGACTGTGACAAAGAGCCACGATCTGCCCTCGGACAAACCGCTGTGACATGTGTTTATTAAACCTGTAGAGACACAACACAAATGCAGATCGCTACAATGCCTCCACTGTATAATAAAAATGATAATATTCATATTTATTTAAACGTACTTGTGACAGAACTCAATGATCAGTTTTCTCTTCATCTTGGCCACTTCTTCCTGTTGGAGAAGAACGAGAATAAAAAACTGAAGCAAATTTCTATACATGGAACAAACCAACTTTAATCTTACGTACCGAGTTTAACTTCAGTGTGCCTGTCTGTTCTTTCTTCTTTATAAATGCGTTCAGCATTTCATCTCTGAAAGACGTTTTCTCCAGCTGAATGGACACAAAAGCTCCAGCGAGCCTAAGAACAACAAACATCTTCACTACAGCTCCATATAACTATCAAACCTAAGAATTTTCATTATACATTATAGATAAGTACATTTATGCATTTTACATTTTTGTAATCATTCATAACATGAACCACTACATTTCGTGCTTGTAAATGTGTAATGACAATAAAGTTGAATCTAATCTAATCTAATGAGTTTAATATTAAAATAAAGATTTATATTTAATTTAAATCAACATAAAATCACATATTACCATAATGTATAAACAGTTATTTAAATATATCATTATTCATTCTCATGACCATGAAGATCTTGCCTCTTAAATGCATTTATTTATATGATTTGTATATTATTTTAAATTGTATTTATTTTCTTTTGAGACATATTTTGACAGTTTTCACGAGATTCCTAAAAATGCATTAATTATGGAATAATACACCTCAGTGGCAAACCTTTTTCTAGTCGCTAAGTCACGGCTCTGTTTTTCAGAGGCTGTAGATCTTTCATGTTGTATTAGCTGGACTGTGAAATGTGAAGATGGATCAAACGTCTCGGCCCAGTAGCACACGGATGCCTGTTTAATTGCTCCAATCACAGCGTTCTTATGTACCACCTGACAAACCAGAACAACCTGCAGGTTCTCCAAACTGGACTGATTCATGAGCTGTTGAAGAATAAAAACATTTGCTCAAGCGATTCCTACATAAGATATCATGCATGAAAACGTGAACCGGAGATTACCTGTAAAACGGCATCATTCGATTGAAAACTAAATTTGCCGATGTGATTCTCATCAAGTTCCTGAACAGCTAACGGCAGGTTGGTTGGTACAAAGCTATGAAGCAGAAGGGTACAAAGCAAACACGATTTTTATATTCTGAAGAAACGATGAGTTTCTCTCATCTGTGTCATTGTTACCTGTCGACGTTCTGTTTGTCCTCGTGGAGAGCAGTGATGAAGACAGGAGGCTGTTTGAGAATGTCTTTCCTCGTGGCGAACTCAAACTGCACTGGCCGCATATAAAGATGATTTTCATCAAAGCCCATCATTTCGGCTAGACATTTATACAAACTAGAAAAACATGACAGAAAGCAAAAGCTGAGACTTTCATAATATCAATGATATTTAAGGGTAAGTTTAGGAATTATTGATTTTCTTAAAGCCCCAGTGAAATAAAAAGTGCATATTTTCCATGAAATATTGTAAATAGTTTATCAATGTGGGTCAGTCTCTTTTTAAAATTCGTGTGCCCTCATAATCTTCAGTTAAAATCTGAAAATGCACTTCCTTCCTGTAACGACTATCCATCTTAAATAACATATGTTAGACGGCTCGGGCGGAGCATCTGTTAACTCCTCCCCTTTAACGGTCAGTCTGCTGTTAGTTCAATTTAAAATGCAACGGCCGTTTTTATACATTCAATCAAATCGCAGAGAAAGACAAAAGCCACGCCCACTATTTTTAACTTCAGGTTCACGGGGACTTTAAAGGTTTCAAACTATAATTATAATAATATAATATTTAATAATAATATTTTTTTGTGCCAAGTAAATGGAAATGGATCACAGACCTGGATGGGCTAAAAGTGGGTTAGTAAAATAAAATGTTCGACCTGTAAATGTTGGTGGCCATATACATTCATTCAAATGTATCTGTCTAGTATCTGAAAGTTCTCAAAAGAACTGGTTGGCTTTTATATTTCATAAAGTTTTGAGATTTGAAAGTTGGAATGTGTGTACCAGGACACGAGCTCATTCTCGGCTGCCGACTCAATGATGCGCTGACGGACCGTCACCAGTTCCAGCAAAGTGCAGAACGTTTTCACCATGAAGAGCTGTTTCTCTTTGCCTGGTTTCCTTTCGTGTTCTTCAGCAGATCTCACAACGCTGAGGCCGAGCTCTCGGACCAGCACAGGGTCCTCAATAAAGACACCTGAGAACAGCTAAAACAATCAAGAATGATGAATATATCAGTAGATGTGTTTGAAAGTGACATCACCTCCGATTTGAATAAAACAGTGTGATGCTAACATCTCTCTGGATTTGAGGACTGTGGGTGGCACCAGGAGTGCCCAAAATGTGCCAATGATGCAAAGCCAATTTCAGGAGCTTCTTCTCAAGGTTCAATGTCTGAGACGCCGTCCGAGCTCTGTACATCTCACATAGTTCAGCACACGCGCGTTCAAGACCCTCGTAAAGCCGAGATGCCAAACACAGGGAGGGGTGAACCTCCAGTAAATACACACTCTTCAAAACAGGCCTACAATAAAAGACGTTTACAATATTGACATTAAATGCTTTTACAACCCATTTAACTTTCAATGATACCTTTATGTATAAAACTAAATATTAATTGAGAAGAAATTGAATAGGGTTTTCATTTTTTACGTTGATCTTACCAGCATCCACCGACCGATACCAAATGTTTGGGGATGTAGTTTGGTGGCAGGCCATAGGTACAAGCAAAACCATTTGGCCTTTCTCTCCATATCCTCTCCAGATACTGTCTTTGCCTATCAATCTAACGTGAAGGACGTAAGAGAACATGAGATTCAAAGACACAGACTGTTACATACACCGGATTAAATACCAGAAAGTCAATAACCTGATTGTTCAGCACTTGTCTGATCAGTTCTTTGTGGCCTTGCAGACAGACTATCGTGTCTCTGTAAGCTTGAACAAAGTATCCAGCGGTGAAATCTATCTGAGGTCTTCTGTGTGTGATGTTTGTGATGACCTGGGCCAAACCGAACCGTTCCTCTGGATCGGTAACATGTTGGTAGGCCTCCAAGTAGCAATTCAAGAGCTGTAAAGGTCAATTAAACAAGTCAGAAATCTAGAAAGTATCAACGTGATGGAAAGATTGTCAATGGGGATTCATGATTTTGCAAACTTATTTCAATTTTACATTCCGGATTTCAGTCACTTCCCAGATAGCACAGGTTCGTCTTTAAAATGTCTGCTACAGATCTTGAAAATATTTGCTGTTTAAAAAAATCTGATAAACATCTTAGAAAGAGCTGTTTCTAAATCAAAAACATCTTACAGACATCTGACAGCAGACGTCTCTGAGACGTATGAGCAAACAATCCAAAAATATGTCTCGCAGATGTAAATGCAGACATCGAAAAGACACCTCCCAGATGCATGTGTGCCATCAGGGTTACCAATAAATAATTGAAAAATTGAATTATTTTATGTCATTTTTCCACATGAACAAGCGTAATATCAAAACTCTGAGGCACGGGTTAACGCAGCGTGACTTTCTGTACTTTGCTGTGTCACATACTTGTATTTTGTGCTCCTGAAATTCAGTTTCACATGTCCAGATGTCCAAAAGCACGGCTACTCGATCGACATCCATTCCAGCGTAAGAGTACAGTTCACCTCCGTTACATGCATTTGATTCTTTCAGGATAAAAGACAAACTACAGCATAAAAGCGTCTTCGAAAGGTCAAGTTAAGGCTTTGAATTATGTGTAATCTGTTTTGTAATATTCCTGTTTGACACACTTCTCCCCAGCATCACAAGCTACAAAAACTGTAAATGTTTGGCAGGAGTTTACCACAATTTGATCAAAATGTATCAAAACATTCCCTTCAAGCACATCACAGAATAAACTAGAGGCCACACGTATGGACAAAACCCGTTTGCATATGCGTACATCAGTATATTTACATACGTTTTTATATTTGGAAAAATGTCTGTAAACATGAGCATCTGCCCTAACCTCTGCTCATCTGAATGAAATGAGACGCCGTGAGCAACAGACTGTTCTCCAGCTCGTCCAGGTCCACCAGCGCCGCGTCATAGATGATGTAGAGACCTCGCTGGTCCTGTGTGTGGATGAAACTCCCATCTGTGCTGTAATAGTCATGAAGATTCTCCACCTCTGGAAACTCCATGAACTCGGCACAGCGAATCTGACACACAACAGCTACAACTGAGCTGGTTTAAGTCATGATTCATAATCTCAACTGATACATTTTAAAGCCACCACAAATCAAATCACTATCTGCCTCTTACATCGCACCATCTTGCAAACTGAAAAAACACCTTGTGGTCAACAGGAGTGTTGTAGATGTGATGATGTGACGCGGGACCTCCATCGCCTCCTCGAGCAGCCGTCATCCAGCCTGTCTCCTCCATATTCTTCACCAAGTCTCCTTCGAGGAGCTTCAGACCTGCCGTGTCCATCACCATGGTCCTCTCCACCGACCGCAGGTAGTTCAGCATGCTCAGGCAGATACGCTTGAGAGAGATCGACAGGTAAACCTTCATGCATGTCTTTAATGACATGAGCTCAGTTATGTTTTTAGTTTACCTTCAGTTCTCTGATCCGGAGATGTCGCAGATAGACTAAAGACACGAAAGCTCCTCCGTCTTTGTTATCATCCATGTCTTCATTCTTATCGTGAAGAAAAATCTCACTGCGTTGAATAAAATGGTTAGAAGAAATTGCAAATATGCAACCGACACATATAGTGTTGATTCAGACACATTACATATTATGTTTAAAGATTACCCTCTATTCTTTATCCCATCTGAAGTCTTTTCACAGTCCACCTTTAAAAACATAAAACTCATGAAAATCACACGCACACAATAAACATGTCATCATGTATGACAGAGCTCTTAACTGTTCACCTGTGACATGTTTGTTGTGTTATAAATGCTTCTCCACATATCGGATGTTTCTCTCGGCGTCTCTGAAGGTTTTGTGTCATCTGGTTGATAAACAGAAGCGCTGCATTGCTTCAAAACCTCAGTCACTTCATGTAGATCAGACTCCTTCAAGAACAAATGTGCAAGAAGCGCAAAAAGTATAAATGTATAAGAAAGACGTTTAAACAATGTTTTAGAGCGTTTCTGACAGTAATTCACCTCGAGGAACTTGCTGTGCACCTGAAGCAGTTCATCCATTGATCTGAGCTCCTTTAGTTTGGCCATTTGCTTCTGATGCCAGGGGTCTCGCTTCGGTTTCAGCTGTTTTCAGACACAACATGTCTCTTACCCACAGCTTGCAATATATTTGCAATATTTTATTTGACACGATCATCATCTTGTTTTTTCTCACATGTATGTGTGGGATCCAGTTTGACTCTTTTCTGAGAGCTTTCGGGCTCTTTGTCCCCCATTTTCTGTCCGTAGCGTCAGTGCTGTCGTATTGCAGAAAGGTCTTCATCTCCTCCTGAGTTTTAAACACCGTCCTGAACATGTGGATGACCTACACCAACAACAAACATCACATTCAACTCAAGACACAGTATGCATGACAACATATTTCATTGTGACCGATCTGATGAGTTTTACTGATATCATTTGTATTACCATACTATAGAGCACCAGTTCATCTGCGGATGTCTTGATAAAGTCTGTATTATACTGGATGTTATAGTGTGTGAGAAGAAACTGTAGCTGGGCTTTAAAATCTTCTATATTGATAGAGTTCACAGGGACAGATGACATTGATACAAAGACCCCTGATGGAGAAAACAAACATGAGTTGCACTTTGAAAGTAATTTAGTAAAGTCAAATCTTAGTAAATTAAAGTGCCACGTGTACATACATTTTAAAACGAAAATTATTTACTATAAACGATGCAATATTTCATGAAAAAATACGAATTGTCATTTTAAATTTCACTGGAACTTTAACTTGAGAAATATACAGTATGCTTCACTATAAGAAGTGTTTGCTTCCTATGTTTACTGTGTTTTAACATAAAAGCAGTTACATTTATTATTTTAAACTGGTTTCTAACCTGAAAAATAGGCACATGTCGTCAAATCTACAACACTAGACGTCTGTTTCTCATTCCATTCGGTTGAAGGAAGATAATGAAGCACCTACAACATGAAAAGTAAAAAACACCATTGATAGTCTGTGTCTTTTTATGAGACATAATAAGATTGAGAGGTCATCTCACATTCAGAAAGCTGTGGATGGTTTTCACGGAGTGCAGATGACAAATAAGCCACTGCAGGTAAATGATGACATCATCCTGTGTGACCGCGCTGATGGGGCTCTCAGCACCTGTCAGGATCTTCTCTCTGGACACGGCCAGTCGACGTGCCCGGTGTGCACAATCCTCAAACTCACTGTTCAAGAGCATCGTCTGCTTCTAAACAGTGAAACAGACAGATATACTGTACATTACCTTTTAGCAAACGACAAAGCCCCGAAATAATTTGTTAAAGGTTGTATTTGTCAATGTAAGAAAGTTGATGCATTAAACATTTTTTAAAACCACACGACCACTACATTTACATTTATGCTTTTGGCAGACGCTTTTATCCAAAGCGACTTACATTGCATTTTCCTATACATTTATACACAAGTATGTGCAATCCCCTATGATGGAACCCACGACCTAGTCGATGTTAACGCCACGCGCTTACCACTGAGCTACAGGAAAGTGGTTTTACCACTAAAATCATTCTACTAACAGTTCATTCAAAAAAGATGGAAAAAAATTATATTGTTCACAGACATTTAGATAGTTTTGCATCTTATGCAATGACTGACATTTTAAAGTGTCACGTAAGTGTCAAAATACGTTTTGGGGCCACTGCATATTAATATACAGTAAACACTTTCATTCCAAAATAGGCAAAGCGTTTGTAGTTGACCTTATAATGAGTAAACTGTTTCTCCAGGACAATGGAATGCCGTCCAAATCTTCTCCATCGGAGCATCAGCTGATATTTGCACTGTGCCAGTTTATAAGTTTGATCTGTAAAAAACTGAAAAGCAGCAAAATACACGATTGAGGATTTCAATTTAGTTCAATTGTAATTTCAAATGGAAACCTCTGGCACACCTGATGTAGGAGTAAGGGTAAACTTTCAGGTGTGTATTCTAGATTCAGACAGCTTTCCATCTGCTGCTGAGCAATTTCAGCCTGTGACACAATCGGCTTTACAGATGAAACCTTAAAAACACAGTGATTTATTAAAAACAGTCAAATAAACAGCATGTTGAAAATACAGACACTGAAATGTGATGTAAAACGGACCTGCAGTGCTTTATTGAGAACCCGCTGCCTCTCGAAACGGAAGTAAGATGCATCTTTTGGAACATGGAGAGAGCTGAAAATGTTAACAATATCATATTATTTAATCAACAAAAATAAATGTTACATTTTACATAAATGTATGCAGTATGCAAATATGATTATGAGAAAATATTAATGCTGAAGTACATTTTTAAATAAGATCTTACACGCATTGGCTAAATAAAACTAAAAACGGGCTAAAAATATGTAAAACATTACTCATCTTTGTTAATGTTGGATAAAACATATTTATACACACGTTTTGCATTAATAATTCATTGTTATGAATAACTTTAATTAGTAATTAGTAATACTGTATAAAATATAAATGTGTTCCTTAATGATAAATAATTCCTTTACAAATGCATTATGAAGCAGTTAACTGCATGAAAAATACCTGCCAAATAGTGAGCCATGTTTAAATCACATGTTATAGATGCTTAACAAATGTATTTAGGCATCATTTATTTGACTCGAAAGCAGATTCAGCAGATTTATTATCTTGATGTTGACTGCAGGGTGTTATGTTCTTATACCTGCTCACTATTTGGCTAATCCCCCTTTTTATTCATGCAGTTATAACATCTTTATAATGCATTTGTAAATTACTTATTAATCATTAATGAACACATTTATAAATGCCTCATAAAGGGTACCTTAATGCAAAGTGTTACCGATCATTTTTATTTATTTATGTACATACTCTACATCACTATAAAAAGCGACAATGTTTCTCAATGACTTCTTAATAAATGGTATATATGGGTCGTTGTTAAATCTTGTAAGCCGTCTCACCTATATGGTTTGGAGGATGTTTTCTGTAAAATCTCATCGTGTTCAATCTCAGTCCTGAGATCACGAAGCTGTGCCGACAGTTCGGCCTCCATCTGCTCCAATTTCACTGAAGAAGCAAACTGATCAACTCCTGACATCTTCAATCTCAAGTTTAAGATAAATGAATCAAACAGTGATCTCTTCTCAACTCGAAGCAGTGTGACTACGACAATATCCCACTGTTTCGAGTTGAAGAAAACACAGTTAGTACTTGAATTGATTTTAAGGTTTAAAGTTTTGCCCCAATGCGTCAGTGTTTGCGCCAGTTTTACGAGCGGCGTGCTTCAGCAGTTGCCATGGAGACGTCAGACGCGCACGCACTGTGGTCACAGACAATAGAGATGAATGGATGCGCAGAGCTTTAAAAACCATATTGATATCAGCCTTTACACTTTCAACATTTATTGCCATAGAAAATCGACATTAAAATACATATTATCACATATTAAGACTGTATCATGGAGGTGTTTGTCCAGCAGGGGGCGATGAAAACTCAATGAAGTGGCTATTGCGCCGAACAAAGCAAAAAGGTTAAAAAAAGATTGATTACTTAAAAGTCTTTAGATTGGTTTTCGATATATCAAGCAGATCTGATCAGTTGTGCATTGATCTTATTATAGGACCCTGAAGTAGCCAATAGTGTGATGGAAATTGTATTAAATTCTTAAGACTCTTTACATGCTTTCATAAGGGTTGTCGGAGTTTAAATACAGCAACACGGTTTTCATCACACAATTCCCGATTTGTGTCAATGAATCAAACACAGGTTGGATTTAAATAGCACAACATTTCAAGTTGACTTGGAAACAGAAGGCCTGATTGGTCCGTGGAAAAGCAGCCCATGTCCAATGAGAGGCCATCACCAAGATGCCGTCCCACCAATGAGAGCAGAGGAAGAGCCGGCACAGTTTACAGTTATTGCCACTAGGGGGTGTTTTTCTCTCTGGAGAGAGCAGTACAACACAACACATGACTTTACAACACAACACAACACATGACTTTACAACACAACACAACACACACAAACACTTTACGCACACGCACACACACACACACACTTTACTTACACGCACACACGCAATAAATGACTTTATTTAAACTCACGCACACACACACACACACAATAAATGACTTTATTTACATGCTCACACGCAATAAAATACTATTTACACGCACACACACAAACACTTTACGCACACGCACACACACACACACACTTTACTTACACGCACACACACACACGCAATAAATTACTTTATTTACACTCACACACACACAATAAATGACTTTATTTTCATGCTCACACGCAATAAAATACTATTTACACGCACACACACACACACACTTTACTTACACGCACGCACACACACGCAATAAATGACTTTATTTACACTCACGCACACACACACACACACAATAAATGACTTTATTTACATGCTCACACGCAATAAAATACTATTTACACGCACACACACACACACTTTACTTACACGCACGCACACACACGCAATAAATGACTTTATTTACACTCACGCACACGCACACACACACACACTTTACTTACACGCACGCACACACACGCAATAAATGACTTTATTTACACTCACGCACATGCACACACACACACACTTTACTTACACGCACGCACACACACACACACACAATAAATGACTTTATTTACATGCTCACACGCAATAAAATACTATTTACACGCACACACACACACACTTTACTTACACGCACGCACACACACACTTTACTTACACGCACACACACACACGCAATAAATTACTTTATTTACACTCACACACACACAATAAATGACTTTATTTACATGCTCACACGCAATAAAATACTATTTACACGCACACACACACACTTTACTTACACGCACGCACACACACGCAATAAATGACTTTATTTACACTCACGCACACACACACACACACAATAAATGACTTTATTTACATGCTCACACGCAATAAAATACTATTTACACGCACACACACACACACTTTACTTACACGCACGCACACACACGCAATAAATTACTTTATTTACACTCACGCACACGCACACACACACACACTTTACTTACACGCACGCACGCACACACACGCAATAAATGACTTTATTTACACTCACGCACATGCACACACACACACACACTTTACTTACACGCACGCACACACACACACACACAATAAATGACTTTATTTACATGCTCACACGCAATAAAATACTATTTACACGCACACACACACACACTTTACTTACACGCACGCACACACACGCAATAAATGACTTTATTTACACTCACGCACACGCACACACACACACACTTCACTTACACGCACACACACACACGCAATAAATGACTTTATTTACACTCACGCACATGCACACACACACACACTTTACTTACACTCACGCACACACACACACACACAATAAATTACTTTATTTACATGCTCACACGCAATAAAATACTATTTACACGCACACACACACACACTTTACTTACACGCACGCACACACACGCAATAAATGACTTTATTTACACTCACGCACACGCACACACACTTTACTTACACGCACGCACACACACGCAATAAATGACTTTATTTACACTCACGCACATGCACACACACACACACTTTACTTACACGCACGCACACACACGCAATAAATGACTTTATTTACACTCACGCACACACACACACACACAATAAATTACTTTATTTACATGCTCACACGCAATAAAATACTATTTACACGCACACACACACACACTTTACTTACACGCACGCACACACACGCAATAAATGACTTTATTTACACTCACGCACACGCACACACACTTTACTTACACGCACGCACACACACGCAATAAATGACTTTATTTACACTCACGCACATGCACACACACACACACTTTACTTACACGCACGCACACACACGCAATAAATGACTTTATTTACACTCACTCACGCACACACACACACACACACACACACACACACACAATAAATGACTTTATTTACATGCTCACACGCAATAAAATACTATTTACACGCACACACACACACACACACACTTTACTTACACGCACGCACACACACGCAATAAATTACTTTATTTACACTCACGCACACGCACACACAATAAATGACTTTATTTATACTCACGCGCGCGCACACACACACTATTTATACTCACGCACACACACAATAAATGACTTTATTTACATGCACACGCACACTTAATCCCAATGACTGTTCAGTGCTTATTAATGAGACTGCGAGATGTGTATGAATACACTCGTTTTATAAGAACAGTCTCTAACGACATTTACGAGGAGCACGTTTCCTTAGCAACCATTGAGACCTTGATGTGTCATTCTTATAATATCAGACACAGTCTAGAGTGTTATTTTCACACAATTTCACAAGTGTTTCAACACCATGTGGTTCAAAACCTGTGACTCTTTTTATTTGTGAAACACAAAAGAAGATATTTTGGGAAATGCCTCAGTGGTTTTATGTTCATACAGTAAAAGTCAATGGGGGCCAATGTTGTTTGGTTAGCAGAAGAAAGAAAGTCACTCATGTTTGGAATCACAGTAAATTAATTTGCCTCACCTAACCCTTTAATATATGTTTTCTGTGCAAAAGGTTATTCTAGATAGTATGATGGGTCATTCGGACAGTGGCAAGATTCAACTGAGGCAAACTGGAATTAAAATTTTAGTATTTCTAGAAGAAAGATTTCTAAATTTCTAGCTATTCAAATAGTAATCCGGGTGAGGCTTTTGGTTTATAAACCATAATGCCTGATCAGAGCTATGAAATAAGATGGACGTGTTAAACCGCTGGATCAGTTATATATCACTGACCTCATAAGCTCCCAGAAATCAAACAATGACATCATGAGCCAGAAGAAACCTGTGGACCTCGGAGTAGAAGGTTTAAAAGAGACAAATCACACAAAAATGTTTCCATCATTTACTACCGTTCAGAATGCCAGAGCTCAAGGCCTCGCGGTGTATGTTTATGATTAACAGAAAACTACTGTGTGCCACTAATGTCAAATAAATGAGAAACTGTGAATGTTTGCAAACTAAATCTTAATCGGGATTAAAGCAAAGCTAACAATGTACTGTTCCATGGGCTGTAATTACATCAACAACAAATTACCATGCAATGGCATTGCGTTTGTTTGGTTTGCTACTTTGTTACATACATACAAATAAATATGTGAAAACCAGACATATATTTGCAGACGATCAGAGAAATTACAAATTATCATTGTATTTAAAGGAACAGTTCACCCGAAACGACTATTGTGTCATGAATTACTCACTCTCTAGTTGATCCAATTTCCTTGTTCTAATGAACACAAAGAAGATATTTTGAAAAATTTTAGCAACTGAGATTTCCGGAGCATCATCGACTACCATAGCGGGAAAATAATTGTATTTTTTGTTCTGTTGATCACAATAGGAGATGTTTTGAAGAATTTAGGCCAGCAAACAGTTCTGGGGCACCTTTGACTATCATTTTAAAGTTTCCTACTATGGAAGTCAATGATGTCCCAGAAACTTCAGTTGCTAACATGTTCCCAAATATCTTTCTTTGTGTTCAACCAAAGAAATGTATACAGGTTTGGACCGAGAGAGCGAGTAATTCACTACAGAACTTTTATTCTTTGATGAACTATCCCTTTTAGTATTAAAAAAAAACAAGTAGAAATATTTCTTTGTTGTACAAGCTTTATTTACATGCACCTTGTTTTGCACTACCTTATTTACATGATCCAAAATGGAAATACACAGGTAAAGTCAAGCAAACATCTATTGCTAACCTATGGCCAATTGGGGTGCGAGTTAGTACCTATATTTTGTTTTAACCAATTTAAGTGTTGTTCTTCTTTAAGGCTGAAATTCGTTTTAGGATTGAGTTAAATTTCAGGACTCATTTTGTAAAGGTGATACTGTGTAAGCCATCCAACCCCAACAAAACATAACATCACTTGGTGATTTCCCAAGCTAAAAACTAAAGCAACTAAAGCAGTACACTGAAAAGGGATTACATCATTTACGGAAAAGAAAGATAAACACAATCAGCTTTTTATCGTCATAAACTCCAGCTGATTATAAAAGCAGATTAAAAAATCAGTGCTTATGAAAACGTCTTCCTTTAACAAACATACATTCGACTGTGATGTTAAAATAACACTACTGAAACATCAGCTAGTATAAAAAAGAACTCCTGTCCCTGAATGGCACTATTAATATGTAAAATAAAATAGTGACATTGTTCAACAGCCTCACATTTGGTTGTCTGGCATTTTGAAATACAGTACATTAGAGGTGCCCTCTGAAGATAAGGTTATAATTCTACGATGGGGCTGCATTTAGTTTTCAAATAATGCTTAAAACATAATGCCATCACAGATGAAACAGCTATAAGCATCTCTTATGTTCCGAGGACATGCCAATTTACATGCCAATTTTGCAGCAAACACTTTCTTAGCTTGCTTTCTTGCTACAAATACGCAAACATCAAGTAGTCCTTATTTTATCAGTGTTCCAGTATATCTATATCTTTATAATAAAACTCAATATATGTGCATACACCGTATATGTACACAAATGCAAGGGCCACGTTCATGAAACAGGAGAATAACAACTTGCACAGACATTTATAAAACCATTCTTACGTAAACTGTATCCATATACAGCATACATACACAAACACTACCAGCATCCAATGCAACGGTCTTACAAGTCATATACACATTATACGCAAGAATGGTCTTGCAAACACATTGCAAAAATTCATGCAAATTTCACAGAACCTGCCAAAAATTTGTTCGTGAACGCATTCGTAACACCACTGCAAGAGACCAGCGCAGAAATGAGTTTTTCATGAACGAGGCCCTTTTTGTGAGGAGTATAAATATATAGCTTATCATAATGTCGGAAGTGAACGTGGTTTATAGGGAGGGAGATGCTCGTATCGAACAGGACAAACGCACACAAAGCTTGCGTTGGGAACTTCGTGGAAAACACTGACAAACTAGCTTCATACAGCAGAACATTAAATACATAGCTTATCATCATATCATTATTCACTTTTCCATAAAAGGATCAAGGATACATCAGGATCACTGGTTTCACAAAACACAACCCCCTTCCCTTTTCCAGTTTCACAAAAAGATAATTGGATATAGAGCGACTTCCCGTTGCCATTGGAAAACATTCTTGAGAATTTGTGTTGTAAACAGGCCATTGATGAAATTGTCCTGAGGACCGGTTTGGCAAAAGGCAAGTGTTTGTTTCAACACAAGGACTAGAAACCTCTATCACGGCTACAACAACTCACGACAACGCACCTACGTACTAGAATTTACACTGTATTAGAGAAAGAAAATCCACTAATTTCCTTAAGGGTGTTTGTAGGGACACGGTGCAAAACACAGGGATTGGCAAACATGGCGTTCTAATACGAAGTGGTGCCATTCCACAATACAGGTTTATGGGGTCGTTTCTAAGATGGACTAAGGGAAGTACTCTCGGTCAAGCCTTCATAAAAAGACAACGGTATTCCTCGAGAAGCAGAGTTCAACACCTTCTTATTGGCGATGAGATAAAACTGATAAAATCAGATGAAACTCTATATACGTCCATCAAACAAGCATAATTTATGACAATACAAAACATACAGTCACAAAATATAACACCACCAACTGAATGAGTCATTGAAGATGACTCAAACTCATTCGAGTAGATGTCAAATAGCTTTCTACAACAATGTACAGTTGTTTACAGTGGACAGTTGGCAAAAATGCTGCGTTCTGGCCCGTCTCTACATTCCTGTGCCTTATAAACCTGGTACCCAACTTTGAGCTGAGGTTCGTTTGGTATTGGAGAAGCTATCTGAAGTCAGGATAGCATTCTGAGAAGAGATGAGATGCGAATCAAAGCTGAACTCCAGGCCTTCGGCATCCATCAGATCATTGCGGATGATGGCATCCATATCGCAATCGAGACTGCCGCTTAACGCTTCCAGATCCAAGTCAGAAGGCAATCGGTCCTGAGACGCCGACTGAACGCTGGTCACGCTGCCGTTGAGACCTGCCAACAACGCATCCGAGTTGAGCTGCATAGATGTGCTTCTGAAGGGAGACTGTTGGAGATGTTGCTTCATCAGGCTTTGGTAGTCGGACTCGCCGCTCGAGCCGCTGTTCAGCCGCCATCCAGATGGCGACACCTTCTTGTTCCCCATCTGTCCACCGGGCCCAGCCTGGTTGGACATCATGGGGTCATTACGCAGCAACAGGGCACTGCGACGGGAATTCTGAGAGGGAAGGGAGGCACTGGCCTGAGACATGAGCGGATCAGAATGGGTAAGAAGGACATCGGTGCGACCGTGAGACTCGCAGCTGAGTAAGTCCTGCAGACTTTGCTCACTAAAGAGGGAACCGCAGGAGAACGTAGCCTGCTTGTTCTCCTGGATGGTTTGCATTGGAGACTGCCTCAGGCCAGTGACGGACGGAGGACTGAACATTGAGTTCGAGCCATAGCTGCCGGATGGAATTGCCAGACTGCTCCCAGAGCAGCTGAAGGTAAACACTGGGCTTTCCTGTAGGTTCTCATCTTGACCTGGAGACTGGGAAGCCGTCAAACTGATGTTATCCAGAAGGTCGTCCATTACGTTGTCAGAGAGGCCGTCGTTGAGGTTCATGGTTTCCGCAAGATCAGCCAGCCGGGGCAGCTCGGTCAGGCCGGTAGACGGAGACATACTACTGGGGCTGGAGTACAGCATGGGCGACAGCTGAGAGTCGTCATCGGGAACTTCGTCCACCTCTAGGTTAGCCAGAATTGGGGAAAGGCGTCCACTTAGGGTGCTGGCGTTGGAATTTGTACGAGAACGGAAGTCTGTCCAGGCGTCGAGCTCGTCGCTGCTACGGGATGTCGGGCTGCCAGTCCATTTGGACAGGCTTGAAGAACTCTCCGAGCTTCCGTCCTGAGTGGCCTGCAAAGCGGCCTTCTTTTTGGCTGCACGGCCACGGGCGCTCTTGATGAGCTTGTTACTGTTGTCCATGGACACGGCACGTCTTCGTGGAGCTTTGCCCCCTTTCCCACCATCTGGGTTGACCATCCACCATGAACTCTTTCCTGTTCCTTCATTCTGGACCCGGAAAAAGCGACTATGGAGTGACAGGTTATGTCGAATCGAGTTCTGTGAACAGAGAGAAGCAGATAGGGTGAGCTGTGCATCACAACATATGCTTGAAACAATCACAAGGTTCTTTTGACAGTTCCCTGCATATCTTACATGTGGCTTTTAGGAACAACAAACCAACGTTCAAGACTCAAATTCATTTTCATCACATGATCTTGGAGGAACAATGCTACTGTGACTTGATTGCTTTAGCCAGAGATTGAGAAGACATGTGACCAACATAGTATGTCTGATTGGGTAAAGAAGAGACATGGGCTTTTGGTATTGTGCCTCTAAACAAAGCACTTAATTCTAGATGCCAACCATAGATTGAAAAGTGTCCCTCACAATGCAAGGGCATTGCTATGCAAATGCTAAGGTACAGCCTTTGGTTAAACACATATTTAAATCCATAAATACCAAATAAAATGTCCATAGTCCATTATTGTGGAACATACTATATACTAATCCATTCCAATAATAAATTAATGTGTTCCTTGAATACTTAACCCATGGCAAAGGCAGTGGTTGCAATAAGCCGTTGTGTACAGATGGTGGGTAAATCTAAAGAAAACACTTCATCTCAGCGGAGTAAAATTATTTGCATCTAACTTGATTAAAAATCCACACGCAGATAAAGCTTAAGGATTAATGGAGAGTTCATGATTCATGAAGAAAGTTTAGCAGCGCAGTGCAGTGGATCTATTCTGCATTAATGTGCACTGCGGTACAGAGAGTAGCAATCCATAATGCAGTATCTGGAGATGTGAGAAAATTCACAACTTTTGTGAAATATAAGACATGAAGTCTGAGACTAAAAATGATGTGCACTAAAGATACGTCAGGGAGAAATCTGGACTCTTTACAGCAATGTCCTGTGAGCATCTCCATGCTGAACTTTGAACTTCTCGAAGAGTGAACGGGCTGACGTCATTACACTTCACTTGAATTAAAGCTTTTGCATTACTTGATTTCATCCTTAGGATTTCTTTTTATTTCTGAAAAGAACATCTATCCTATTTCGTTGTTCACACAACGTTTGCTTTGTTAAAATGACTCACCGAATTGATTGGATTGAGAATCTAATCTAAGACACAGATTGTTTCTTGACATTCATGGCTACATTGGATAACAAACAGATCAAAGAACTAGGCTTACAATAAAAGAGTTTCCTTAGTGGTAAGAGAAGTCGGTCACAGTAGAGAAAACCAGAGCATTGTTATTTGGAGTGGTTTTTTTTTTAGATTTATTCTTGGGTGAGGCTGGAACAGGAAAAAATAAAGTGTTTACAAAAAGTAGTCACACTTGACTTTGACTATGATCAGTATCCGTTCACTTCAGCTACAATCGTACTGTCGTCACGGTTGAAAGCTTGCCTGAATGTAATAAAAAACATTCTGAAAGTAAACCTGCAGGTTTTGTGCAAAAGAGCTTCAACATATTTATTATTTCCTTTACTTAATCATCTACAAATATTTATCCCTATGAAATATGTGTAGAGAAATTCTCCACATAAATATCAGGATTTATAAAAAATAAACTTAGCATAAATACATACACACTATACAGTCACCCCTGACTGTGCAATACACGCCGTGACACCGGATAAAAAAAGAAACCTTACTTTTTTTAATGAATTACAAAAATCTGCAAATGCTACCAAAAGTTGTCATAATATAGATTTTATTTGACACAATGATAAGGGTTGATTATCATATTTCTATAAACTTCTAAGACATTTCTTTAGATTCACCCATTAGTAATCCATGTCGTGATAAGAGCGTGTGCATCCATCACTGAAATACAAATATAACAGCTGAAATAAGCGTTTTCAGTGATGCAGTCCCTTCCAGAGAAAAGCACCGCTCACAACAGAACTGCAGCCGTGCCAGTTTACACACAATGCCGTAGCTCAGAGTCAAACAGCAAAGCTCTTCACACGCTGCTACACACTGACCTACATAGTTTCCAGTCAGCTGATTGATGCTTATGCTCAAGCCATGAGCCAATAGGAAATGGAGGTGGGGACCAAACAGCCAATAGCCACACAGACACTGACGTCATTCACTTGATTTTTATTTTTTGTCATTCAGAGGCAGGACGATGTGGGACGTGCAGAGAGGCTTTATCTGCACAGAGCGTGCATGATTGTTCCTGCAATATGGAGGGCCCTCTTTACAGCATCCACACAATCCGTGTAGCAGCGCTTTAGCAATAAGCAAGGAGGAATTGTTTATGCAATTGCATTTGGCAACCAATACGACGGCTTTAAATACAATATTAGAAAAATCAGCATATGTATGAACTAATCAAATATGGTGGCTCATAAATTGATCCTGTGCATGGTGCTAAATATACTGAGTACAACTTCCAGGAATACACAATTTGGATAAATGAACACAGTTTCACATTGCAAGTCCCTGTGATCAAGGGGCCACAACTGATTTCCATTAGCATGTGCAAAAACTAAACATTATGACCTTGTATTTCTATCGTTTGGTATTTACAATTGGATTGATTTTTACAGGTAAATCTACCCAGTGAAATGAATCATTGCTTCTTATGTACAGTAAAAGCAATCCCTGTGCTCCTGCCGTACAGTGACTTCCGGATTCCTTAAATTCAAATCCAGCCATGCCAAGAGCATCCATCAGGCTTGATTCCACGTTGGATAAATTGCTTTTTCCCTGAAATCATGATAAAGAGATGAACAACTCTGGGCTCCACGCTGGCAGCCATATTCCACATAAGAAACTCAAATACCTTCTAAAATGATGAGTGATTTAAACGATTCCCTTTATATCCCATATCACCTTTGCGAAGTAGGCTATATTGCATCACCATGTACTGATCCATTAAACCACCTTTTTACTATCAGTAGCTTTTTACCCCGGTCATCCTGTGCAGATGCAAACTGTTTTTATAATAGGGTGACGGAACACAAATGCACAAGGTTGGAAAAGTCCGACAACCATAAAAAAGCAATGCAGTGTTAAGAGATGAGCTCATCTACGTGAACTGACATACCTTCCATCCCGCAGAGCTGTTGCTGTCACCTTTGTCCTTGAAGTATGGCACATTTCGGACCATCCAATCATAGATCTGGGCCAACGTCAGTCTCTTCTCGGGCGAGCTCTCGATGGCTTGCGTGATGAGGTCAGCGTAGGAATAGTTTCCCCAGGCGTTTCTGCGGGCAGATGATTTTCTGGGCTGCTGAGGAACCAGACTCCCGGTGCCGGAGTCACCGCAGAAGGAGGTCAGCCCCTGCTGGGAAGAGATTGGAGACCCGTTGGCGTCTCTGGACTTGATAGCAACACTGGTTTCTACGAAAGGGGTAGCAGTGCTCTGGTGCTCGTGGGCTTCAGTGTTGGCTGACTTTGACACGTCCGTAATGTCACCAGACGCACGAGCTTCAATGCCATCTTCCTCTTCCTCTTCCTCCTCCTCAGGAATGATGCCCACTTCTCCCGGTTCTGCTTTCCCCGCATTGGACTCGGGTCTGGGCAGAGGCCAAGTGCAAGACCTCGGCCTTTTTTGTGGCTCGAAATCAGGGTCTATGTCGACGTCCACATCGGAGGGGTTCACCTCAAAAGTTGCATCTGCCATATTTCCTCGACTCTTTGAAATGATGTACGGACGGCTTTTGTGAACACAGTAGCTGCGTCTTCATGCATGCCATTAATGGGTCAGTTCTTCAGTCCACATTTCGGCTAGGGACATCAGACTCGCTGGTTCTTACAAATATTTTCAGATGTATCACATGCATTATGTATGTTCACGTACAGCATACAGATCATCCACACATTTGTACACGAATCGCGCTTCCATTTGGCTGGTTTGAATGATCTATCGTTTCACGGTGATACTTTAAGCCTTGCGATGTCGAGAAATACGAACATAAATATGCAAACGCGATTTTCCCACAGATCAAGCCAGCAAATGCAGCTTCCGCGGTTTAAAGCGACACGAATGTAACAGATCAAGCGTCAGAATGTGTGACATCGCGGTGCTAACGTGATACAGTGTAACATTACATCATCTGAACGATACATTGTTTCAAAACACAGCTGCCATCTTACTATCTTTTTTAAGCACTCGCCGAGAAACCGTCCACAAATGATCGCGCCATACCTCCGGAGGTTTTATTCAAGCAAATAAACGCGACTGAGTCCTGACCGAGCCCTCGTTTTCCCCGATAAACCTCCACGATCGCGCGTCCATGTCGGAGCAGGACGCTGCGTCCCGCATCCCGGGCGATCCTGCACTGAAGCCCCGGCAACGCTCGACTCGAATGAGAGAAGTCCGCTGCAAACTAACCAGAAGAGAAACAAAAGATGAACTGCCCCCTGGAAACAGTCGGAGGAATTGCTGCTTTTAAAGGACACTCGTGTCACCCTGCACTTACAGAGATGCCATCACAAGTGCTCTCCTGTATACATGTCATTTCACAAAACAAAACACATTTACATTTTCAAACACGCGACATCAGTTGACATATTCGGCTAAAGTGACAGGATCTGTCGCAAATGCTCACACTTTCCTTTAAATCAAAAGAGCAAAACAACTCGATTGTGTTTTGAATAAAATAGGGGTTTGTTTATTTTTATTAATGTTCAGTTTTCTCTAGAACACCACATTGTAATATACGCTGTATAGTCCCTTGCAGAATCACTGTGATACAAAAATAGACATCGATCATCGTTCAAAAGTTCATACATCCGGCTCATAAATGTATCGTTTTCCTTCTTGTGCATTAGTTCATGTTTGCAGATCTTCGAATAGTTGTGAATCTCTCAATTGTCCTCAGTGTGAATCTATCATACGGCCGATGCTCAAATATGCTGTGAAAACAAAAACTGTGCAAGATTTGTATGAAGACCAATGGACCGTTTTATAGTTTACAAACTAGAGACTCACATGTCCAAAACAATGTTTTTGTGAAACAGACAGTAATAGCAATCATGGGTATACAAACATTTATGTTTGCATATTATTTTATAGAAGTGTCTTGGGGACTGTTATTTGAAACAACTTACTATGTACTGTACAAAATCAAACAATGTGATTTATGTATATCATCAGTTTTTTATATTAGCATTTTGCAGGGAAATGTTAATCGATGAGCAGAACGGTCTTGTTTCACAGACAAGGCTTAAGGCTAGTCCTAGACTAAAATGAATGTGTGACCATTCTTAACTAAATATAACTTGCCTAGAATAATCGTAAAATATATCAGTTGTTTTGTCTCGAGATGCAAACCAATAATGTATTCTTCCAAGGCGTTTTATAAAAGCGACATTAATATCTTAATTCAACTAAGGCATAGTCCTGGCTTAAGCCAAGCTGTGTCTGTGAAACCGGGCCGTAAAGTTTAAGCACTCTGCGTAAAGGATTTTTCATGTATGGTCCTTTTTGAGTTGTGTGTCAACATTTCTAAACACATTTAGGGTTTGTTTGACAAAGTTAAGGATACGCAATGGTAATAGTGACGCTTACCTTAAAAACATCCCTAATAATTGACGCCGCTTTCTCTCTGGTATTCTGAAAGGTCCAAGCACTTCCCCTTCATGAAACTAAATATAAATAACTCATATTCTCATGACACATCTTACAGACAGACACACAAAACGCGTACAAAAATAATCAGACAACCATCAGATACCAAGCATCTTAACTCTGAAAAAAAAAACAATCAGAACAAAGTTGTTGTTGAAATTTAATGAAGAGATTATTTTCAAATTGATCTTTTCACCTTCTCACCTGCTTAACCATAATGGCGGCGTCAATAAAATATTTCAGAACAACAATGTAAAAGGCCTTATTTTAAAATACATCTTTGGCAAATCCTGAGAACCCTCCAACATCCCTAGAACGAGTCTCAGAACAGAAGCCTGTTCTTATAGTGCGTTTATAAAGTGCAGCAGCATAACATAAGAGTTCTGGTTCAAATATAATCTGATGGAGTTGATCCCAACACCTCACGAGTCCAGCGATAGCTGAGATGGCCGCCGTACGTGGAGTGGATAATGATAAAAACTACTTAGAGCTCCTATCCCCCGTGAGCCAGTACTCCTCCGTCTGCATCTCAGTAAGGCGAGACACTGTTCTCTGGAAGGCAAACACCTCCTCCTCACCCGTGAAGATGGCCAGCGAGCTGCCTGCATCCTGAGCCATTAACACACATAATCAAATCACTGCTGTCTGTGAATGTGCACACATCCATCCGTCAAAAATCCAACGAGGTTCACCTATGAGTCATGTCTTAAGAGCACTGGTGAATGTCTTACTTATGAAACGTTACCAGTACAAATGTGTAAAACCATTTTCACAGAAACTCGTTCTGCTCGTGTTTCATGATAAACAAAAAATGTCTCATTGGCACTTTTACAATAAATAAACAGCGTGAATAACTAGAATTTCAGCAGCTCATCTCAGCGTTATTATAAAAATGCTCTGATAACCTGACAATTGAATTACCCGTGAAATGCCTAAATCATCCAGCAGCACGTGTGTGTCGTGATGATCGTCGTGATGGTCGTCTTGAACAAACAGCTCATCTAACGGAGCTTCTGCTTGCAGCACCACTCGAACCTGCACAAAAAACACGCTCGGAACCTTCTAACAGAGAATAAACTCACAAGCATATTGTTATTTACCTTGTTGTCGTAGAGCGCGTCAATAAGGGTTATAAAGCGCCTGGCTTGTGTCTTCTTATTTAAAGTGAGCAGAGGAATGTTACGAATGAACACCGTGTCAAACACAGAGGAGATCTCCAGGTAGTCACTGGCTCCTTTGGGCTGACAAAAACACAACAGCACCTCAGTAAAAAAATGATTCTAAGATCCAAATACTACAGAACATGGTGGACAGAGATACTGGGGGTATTCCAGAAAGCAGGGTTAACTTACCCTCAGCTAAACCCTGAACTCTGGGTTGATTAACCCAAATCTTGCTTACTCGGGGTATATCTGTTCCAGAACACGTTTGGAGTGAACGTGTTCTGGACGAGATATACAGAAACAACATGAAGACTTGTCGATCCATCACAGATTTCACGAGTCACCATGGAAACGGTCGGGAAACTTAAAGTTTTTGACTGTAAAACAATCCGTTTTTTTCCACCCAAGACTAAAATCTGAATCAGTGTATAAAGTGCTGGATTAAAAATCATAAAATTGTATTATTTAAATTATGTGTTTCTATACCTATAAACGCTATTAATAAATTATTAAATTAACAATATAAATATTTTCATTATATGCACTATTTTTATACTATAATATTTTAAATATATACTCATCGTGGCTATCTTTGTTACATAAACTGTAACAAAGATAAAAAAAAATTGTTGAGATGTTTGGAACTGTTATTTTAACATTACTACCACCAAAATTGTGTTGTGCATATGTATTTGATCACATTGCTAATTTTGATGGCAGTATAAAACCTCTATTTTGTTCCTTCTCTGTATGTTCCTTAAGAATAAATCTAGCAACTTGCAACCTTTGAGTTTTAAATCTGGCTCTCTAACCATTAGGCCAAAACTATCTTTGACCCAATGCATCAAATATTGCCTAATAAATGGACAAGAGTATTTATATGCAATTGCTCTGGAGTCAAAATACTTCACTATTAACATCCTTTAACTGATGGAAAAGGTATGGTGTGTATATTTATCCAAGGATATTTGGAGATGTTTTAATAAACCTAATTCAAAGTATTTCATATTAATACATAAAGTTTAACCATAACAGCTTGTATTAATGTATTTAAAGAATATTTTATTTTAAAGTTAATAACAAAATTAGTTGTGAATGCTGAATTTCGATGGGTGAGATTGGAAAATTAGTAATATTAATAGTTGTGATATTAATGTAAAATTATAATATATTATACGTAATCTGTGCTTTCAAGCCCACTTGACGATCATCAAAAACGCAAACATGCGCAGACAACCCCTAAAGCTAAGTAATGTTTCCTTAAAAATAACTAAATCTGGAACATAACCTCCTCCGGAGTTACTTGCTATGGTTACTTACCTAAACTGAAAGTTACCTCTGTTTTTGGAACCAGAAGTTGGGGTTATCAGCTAACTAACCCTTAAACTTACCCGGGTGTGTAACATAACCAGCTTTCTGGAATACCCCCCGGCTCTATCCAAATTTAGACAAATAGATAATAAAAGCTGCCCAGGGCATTAGAAAGAAGGAACTAATGGTCAGTCATTACCTGGTCACAGAGCTCTTCAAATGTGCAGTCCGCTATGGTCCCACAAGTCTTGTAAAGCGTCAGTGTCCTGCCATGAACCTTCATAGATCTGGGCCGAGTAACTACGACAAACAGAGTGAATCTGAATCAAGTTACCCAGAATGCAACACACATGAACAACAACACACAATAACATTTAAAGCAAAGAGAAATCTCATTTGATAGATTTTTCATTCATTCTAGTAAAAATAACTTACTATCATTCTGCTTGAAGGCCAGTTCATCAAACAGTTTATCAAGTGTCGCATCAACATCAGGTTCGCTGGCGCTAAATAAAGAAAAGAGGAAGAATTTAATAAGTCTTTCAAATTTTACATCAATGGATTACTAGTTAAGCAATAGCATTAAATGTTTGCATGTTAAAATACTAGTTTTAAATGCACATGTGGTGCTATATAAACATTGTTCTGTGTGTTAAGGTGTTTAAAAATCTCCAGCATACAGTTAATGTATTTTCTCACAGGTAGAAGAGTTTTCCCGCTGCAGGCCGATTTCTTCTCCGGTAATCGATTCCAGAATCCAGACGCAGCGTGTGGCAAAAATGCTGTTTAACAGAGATTCAAGCACATTTCACATGAGCTTTACATCAGGAAATAATCAAAATCCTTACTCATCATTGTTTTAATCTTATTATAAAAAGCACAATAATGTAATTTAACACAGTATGTAATGTGAAAAACAACAGTTTATCATGTCAGAAAATGTGGGTGACGCGTTTACCTTTAACACAGCGATGAATGGCACAAAGTTCACCCTCTGTAATCCGTTTTTGTACAGATCTGCACAAGATATTCTATTCAGCACAGGCAAGATTCCAAAGACCAAGACAACTGTACTCTAAAACAAATCTGAGATCTGTCCCGATTTATCCCGAGCTTAGCTAAGGGTGATTTCTTTCATTTGGCTCTTACCATCCGGAGGTCGATTGGATGTGGCAACAACTACGACCCCGTTCAGAAACAGATTCTCAAAGAGCTGCTTCAGAATCATGGCATCGGCGATATCAGTGACCTGCTCAACAGACAAGAATTTATATTGACTTCTTTTCCCTTCAGACAGATTGAAAAGATAACAGCTGATCTCAACGTACACAAGTGATCTCAAAACTGCTTCAATTAAAATCGTAGTGTAACATTCACCTGAAACTCATCAAAGCACAGCAGACAAGCCTCCTCACTGATTTCTTCAGCCACTGGTGCTATAGGATCATAAGCTTTTGCCATTTTACCCACTTTTCTCTTGGGCAGACTCTGCTTGAGCCGATGAATCCCTGCACATGAACATGCATGTCATGACATCATCACCACCACCTTATGTTTCACTTCTAAGCATACAGTAAATGATTAAACTAAACAAGAATCAAGAACTCACGTTTATGAACATCCAACATGAATCCATGGAAATGAACCCTTTTCTTCTTCTGGGTCTCTACATGATCGTAAAACATGTCCATAATCATAGTTTTTCCTGTACCTGCAAACCAGGAACAGTAATAAAACACAATGAGCAGATTGTTTCTGTAACAGCAGCACAATGGTTGACTAACACTCTTAAAAAACAACATGGTTTTGCAAAACTCACCAACATCACCGAATATGTAGTAACCTTTTGGTGGCTTTTGCTTGGAGAACAACTGTTGTATATGTAAATGAAACAATTACACAAGATTTTAGTGACAAGTTTTATATTTGTTGGTGGCCACACAATTTTTTAAGTGCTTACCTTTGAGAAAATGGATGAGTGCTCATTGCTGTATCCTCGAAGATCCTTTTGCATCTGTTCCAGTTTTTCCATAACGGCCTTTTGATGCAGATCTTCTCGCAGAACTCCATCTCTGATCAGACTGTTGTAATGTGCCAGAGGTCCACTAAAACTGCTGTTTGGAGAAGTCGTTGAATTGGGCTCTTCAATAGTCTGAGACAGCACACCGGTAGCAAACCCTGCAACACAGAATCGTATTTGAAATAAGAGCAAAAGGGTTTTAAACTTCAGGCTCTCATCTCAGGATGTTTCACGTTATTTGCTAATAAACATTCAACTAAGCAACTCAGTTTCTAATCCTCCATAATATACCCTTATAAATTCTCCAAACTCAGGTTTTTGAAATAAGTAAACACTATGAGCACATGGAAACGTATTTTTAAGATAAATCTATGCTTCATTAATACTAGGATGGCTAAACTGTGCACTTTGAATGTTGTAATTTTACATCCATTGGCTTATAAACGAAGTTTGAACGTTCTCTTAAATGACAATTTTGCCATTTCATAAATCATTCTGTGCGTTTACTGCTTACATTTGAATCATTTTTGTTATAACATGCCATTTAATAGCAGATCCATTGTGACCCCATAGATTAGAATGTCTCAAAAGCACTCAAGACTAAAATGATAACATACTCTGAGAATTCATACCAAACTTATTGCAGTTAAATTAATAACACACTTTAATATTTTACCAAATGTCACACCAACTTCTTACAAGAGTCTCAAGAGAATGTTACAAAAAGAAACAACAGAGCTTCTGTCAGTTTAGATTTTCCAAAAACATATAACAAAACAGATTATGTTATGAAGACAAACCATTTTATATCCATAAACATAGTTCTCGTATGCTGTTATGTTTCTGTCAAACACACTGTGTTTTAAAATGTCACTGCTCTGCAGAAATAATGTCACTTATCGCTGTTTAGATGTCATTCGACATTTTCCTTAACATTAAATCGTTACATCTCACCTCTTCTCATACAGCTGGCAATATTAAGAAGCGCTGATTTTGACAAAAGCTTATTTTTCACCTGAAACTGAAGCCCAAGCGCCACCAAGGACGCCCTGCCGGCTGCCATGTTGATTCAAAATAACAAAACTTTATTCATTGACCGTGCGAACAATCCAAGTGGGCGTGGCCGTTGCGCTGACGGAACTGGACGACTTAAAGCTGAAATAATATCCGCGTTCTTTTCTATTTCTTTTCTTCTATATGTTCAGATGACTTTGGATGTATTTAAGTTATATTTTGTGTAGTGTATGCAAAGTTCTATTTTATTATTGTTATCTTTGAATTGGTTAAATAAAAAATAATATCCGCGCGATGTTTACTTATTTCAATTATGTTAATTGTATTGATACTCTTCGTATATCGCGGTTATCATATTTACCCGAATAATCATTTGCAATACATTTTAAAATGATTTATTTTACAATTCATTATCATTCTTATGCATAATATTAAATAACAGTACATGTATTTTATTTATTTCTTCACATTTTCTTTATATTTTCTGTAGGTTATGTTTCTTATAAATACCATTCCTTACACACAGACATGCAACATGCACACACTCATGCGCACACTATAAAAATGTTAATGTAATGTGTTCATGTGTATAAAGGGTTTTAATTGCTGTCTCTGTGGGCAAAAATGTTATTATTTCAAAAAAGTGAATGCTTCAATGATGACATAACGCCATAGCTCTGCTGCCTCCCTCTTCCTTTGACATTTTGGAAAAATGAATGAAAAATAAACCTGTCCAGGTTCTGGATGTCTGTTGCCATGACGACAGTGGACCTGTCTCCAAGTGCCTGAAGGCTGTGTGACTTAGCAGCATGATGCACATAGTAACACACACTTCAGCTGTGCCATTCGCCTTACTAAATCAGGAGCAACTCAGGAGATTTGAGCCACCTTCTGCATCTCTTCTCATCCATCTTTGACACTCCGTCTTGTATTTTGCCCTTGACTGGAAGGTAAGGTGAGAAGGTTCATGTTGTTTCAGCCATGCTCATTGTATCTAATTATGTAAGGCTTTCACTCTCAATAGAGCAGGAGTCCATGGCTTGTTAATGCAGACTCGCGCTGAAAGCCTTGGGATAGATGTGTATGTGTATCCATGGTTAAACCCCCTCCAATGGATGCTATAGACTAATGAGAGCACGGAAGCCTGTGTGACGATAACATTTTGGATTCAGTCTTCTTTGGATACCGAATACATGTGTGTGTGGGGGATGTTAGAAAAAAATTAAGCAAATACTTACTGAACCAGAAAGATGTTCAAGTGCCTAGGAATGGATTTTTGTCGTCTACGTTAAAAACCAAATGAAAGAAACAAAAATATATTTTTACTTCAAGGACCAATGGGTTTTGTATTGTTTTCAGTACAAATACCAACACGGTTCCATATAACAACATAAAAATGATCAATTGCTTTTACACTTTTGACATTTTTTAAGTAGAAATTGGTTTTGCAAGTAATTTCAACGTAATATTTTCATTTCTTAAATGTTTTCTCCACTTTAGAATATGTGACACTTTAGAATGTAGATACGTTTCTTTTATGAATTTTGTGGTGCAATATGAACCAGGGATATAAGATTTTATTACTGGCAGTTTGATCATTAACTTTTCCAGACCAATAAATCTCAATTTAAAATAATCTGAGGTTTCTATTTATTCAATGGCCATCGTTCTCCCTATACTCGAAAACTCCAGTTAGAAGACAGTAGCAAATTTTGACAGAGTCCTAATGCCCAGCCTGTCATGACAATACTCTCTGTTTGTTGTCTCCAGATCTAACGTGGAGCTCCTGTGGATTCGGCACAGAGGGCAAACAGCAGGAGTGAGATGCAATCAGCTTCATTGACCGACTCATTCGTCCCCCGCCAGACGTGCAAGATAGTGGGCCACAAGAGAGGCGGACCCCTGCTTCACTAATGGATTTTTAAAATCATTA
Organism: Barbatula barbatula; assembly: GCF_947034865.1. Lineage (NCBI taxonomy): Eukaryota > Metazoa > Chordata > Actinopteri > Cypriniformes > Nemacheilidae > Barbatula > Barbatula barbatula. The sequence continues at coordinate 24,740,912 of NC_136765.1, forward strand.
TCCAGAGGCTGTCCTGACTATGAAGGTTCTCAAGAAAAGGGGGTGAAACGGGGATTGAAGGTCAGTCGTGTGTCCGCGTCTGATCAGGATTAAGGGAGTTTTCTTACACGAGTGTCAGCGTTACAATTGCTAACAGTGTTATAGTGCATGATAAAAATAATAAAAATGATTGAAAAAACATATTGGCTCAGATTGAAGCATTGATCTGAGCCATTTAGAGACCAAATATCATTGTCGTGCACAAGTGCTTAAATGTGATTCACAATTGAGTCTCATCCAGTGTATTTTATGTATCGATCACATCGCAGTAAAACCGGTGAGATTCCTCATCTAGTGTAATACACTGTTCTTTCAAACATTAGCTGCATTCACATATTGTGAGAGTTATTGATTTAAACACTGGAGTGGGCCAGAGTGGGTATCGTCTTCTATTATAATAACATATTATGGCTGCATTGTAAAAAGCTTGGTTCTCCCACTTGCAGCCGAAGCCAAGAAAGATGATGTCATGTCTGGCTATTTTCCCAGAATGCATCATTCCCGAGTCTGATATCAGTTCAGCAGCCCAGGATTCGGCAATGATCTCTCGTTCTGAGCTTACAGGTATCATGACCTGTCATATCTGCCAGGGTTTGCATCTTAAATGTGTATTACGGCATTATTGACATGCTTGGTGAATGCTTGGTGAATTTACTTTAATTGCTTTAATTGTATAAATTAAACAAATCTTCAATGTGGTCTTATTTTGGGCTCTACTGTGGATGAAAAATGTTAATGAGCAAAATTTGTTTAACACAGATGAGTGCCAATACTTAACATGTGACTTGACCTCTTATTTGATGGGGAAACACTGTCATTTCCCCTAAACTCTTCTCTTCTTCTCTTCACTAACCCCAGCTGAGTCACCAGAGATTATACGACGAAGCCTGTGGATTCACAGCGCTGTTCTGCCGTGATTCATCTCACAGCACATCACACACAACCCCTCTGTCCAAAACCTTTCCACAGGCTTCATTCATGCAGACGGACCTCCGACAGATGTACCAGTCCTACAGGAGAGCAAAATGAGAACTCTTGCTTTACATGTGTGGTTTTAGGGGGAGCAGCATTTCATTAGACAATATGTTTTATATTATGCTACTTTTGGAAGATTAAGGAGCAACACTGTACGTGATATTAAAGATATCTGACATTTACTGTAGGACACTAAACTCACATTTCCGTCTGTTATAGATGTTTTCCATCCTCCTTCACCAAAATCTCCAGGAAGATGTCATCCCAGTGCGGATATCAACACAAACTATTGATGCTTTTAAGAAAACATGTAAGCAGACTAGAAAGGTTGTATTGGATCAGGAACTTAATAAATATTAATGCATCTGCATCATATTATACAGATATTATGCAATGTGTCGTTTCTGTATCAGTTTTTGTGTAGTTTCTATATTTTGTTTATTAATTAAAGTATATGCTTTGAAACAGAAATAGAAGTGTTGTCATGATTAAACATACCGAATGACAGAGAATGTAGAGGGATTACTTTTTAATACCTCAGTGCATATTTGTACTCTGCCTCATACTTATTTTGCATTACCAATTTTGTTTTATTTCATTATGTATTAATGATCTAAATCAAGTTAAGTGCACAGAATCTCATTAAAATCTTAGATGTCTCTTTAAAAACACTAAATTGAAAACACTCTGTTTGCCCTGAAATTGATTTTGAATGTTAAAGCAAATGAAAGGTACTTTGAGGAGAGTGATAAATAAAACGGTTTTCCAGCTGTTTAATTATATGAGACAGCTGTCAGATCTGAGAAGGAAACAGACTGTTTGTACAAAATCTACCGACTGATTTGATTAGAAACCCAGTTAAAACAACAAGCGGTGGCATTAATCACCGCATTATCAGACAATCTGATTCTTGTGTTCAATGTGTACAGGGTCTGAGAGATCCCAAAGGCCCTTAACACTAGCAATGTTCTTCATGCATCGTGCAACTTGACAACGCTCATCAAATAATGAAAACTATTACATAATTTATGTTTGATTTCTTAGATCGCATCCAGCTATAAAACATGAATTAATAAGATAATTGTTGACATGCACAGACTTTATGAACATGTCTACACTTGCCAGTTGTTTACTTAAGAACGTCTGAAAATAATAGGAGCTTAAATCAATGGTTAATCGATTACTATTTCCACACCTGCATTGCATGTTTTACATTTTGCCAGCAGTCGTTCTCCTCTTCATTACAACAACAACATACGAGTTATTGTTATCATGAAGCTGCTACATGTGGTTGAAATAACCATGCGTGTTTGCGCACACGTATGTTTTGCATAAATATGTACCATCTTAAGGATGTGGACTCCCCCACCTGAGTCTTGGTTCCTCCCAAGGTTCTTCTCATCCAACACATCTCAGGGCTCACTGAGGGGTTTGTTAAGCTGCTTTAGAACCATACTTAATAAAAAATAACACTAAACAATTACATTAGGCACACTGCATTGGCATCTCGTGGACTCCACAAATAAACATTTAAGCAGAAAAACTGTTGACAGGTTTAGCCAATAAAGACCTTTGTTGCCAAGCGCGTACGCATTAAACATTTTGCCAGAATACGGTAAAGCAGCATGAATCGCGTGCATCTGATGGTGTGATGCTTAATAGATTGTTTACTGACACGAGCACCCTTAAGAGCAGGGTTGAAGCGTGCAATTTGCGCAAACGCACGCCAACGGCTGAACGGCAGTATCGTGGTGCTGATGTGGTGATGCTCGCTGTATGCCGCATGTCTTGCGTCGCATAGCACACACACAGACAGACGAGCGTTCGTGCCATCTGGAATTACCTGTACACATTATTAGGCATTGCGTAAAGTCTACGAATCCGAGGAATTTGGGTTCGGCACACGCAAAACCTTAAGGGTCCCGAGCACCGGCGCACATTTCAATTTGCCTCTTCCGAATTGCTTGAAGGTAAGAGGCGAACGCATGCATGTACACGGGGATAACATGTTCACGTTTTTTTTTTTGAGGGGGGTCTGGCTATTTATTCTAAGGAAACAGGCTTACACCCCCCACGAAAACACCGAGAATGAATGCGTGGATGGATGAATGAATAAGGCACCGCATTGTATGGCCCGATCACGAGCGCGTAAGAGTATATTAGGCTTTATAATAGCAGAGTACATTGCGCCTTTGGCACACAGTTACATTTCCACCAAAAGCTCACGAGATACTTGTTACTGTTCATTTGTTAAATGACAATGCCACGATGCGTTTGGTGTTGTGTAATGCACGAAGGAGATGGAGAGGTGTTTGTCAGCCTCGTTTGAAAGATGTTTTTTTCTTATTTGATTAAAGCGCAGTGCAAAGCGCAGACAAACGCGACTGCGTCTTTTTTTTCCTGCCGGCGGGCTCGGAATGCTTCCGATTCACACATTTCAACATCAAAAGAAATAAAAATCGCTCTTTTAAATGGAAAACAAGACATCGGTCTCATATATTACACAATTTGTGTCGGATCCGTCATGCCACATCAAGACGATATATAACCCAAAAGCATGTTGGTGACACTATACGCGTCTTATTTCTTAATTCTCACATTTACGATAGCTAATAATTCTCCTTTGCTTTCCCCGTGGTTTGCCTTTTCAAGGTCATTTGTTCACCCATTGGTGCTTGAGAAAAACCCAGCACTGTTACATAAGATTGAATGTTGGGTTGTCGTTAAAGGAACAATAGCTGACACCTTTTGAAACGAAGCAGCATTCTAATGCAACGTGTTCGAGTGTGCTGTGTTTTTCATGCTCAGCTGCTCGGCACATTTGATGCAGAAGATGTTGCGAGCAGGAGTCAGGCGCTCCACATGGAGATTAAGCCCCTCACAGCCCCTCCCCATGCGTAGCCTATTTTACCCGCTGCCCATTTACACATCAACTCTTGTGACTGCTTTATTCCGAATAACACAGCAAGGCTGTCTCCAGCGATCTGATCACGCTTTATTGTTGGGGGAATAATCCTAATGTACAACTTGGTGTGAATTACTTTGTTGCTTAAGCATTAAATATGCGTGACACCAATTGTGCCCTGATGGCTTTTCTCACGACTGATGTGACAGTAAATGTCTAGAGTAGGGTCCACACTTATAAGGCTGTCTGGTGATTTTTAAGTTATCCAACAGTATTTGGCCCTTTTGAGATTACACTCAATGGTGCGCAGAGATGCCATAAAAGAGCTCTGGATGCAGGTGTGTTAAAGAGCTTTGAGATGTATTCAAACGTCTTGATCACCATCACATTTCAGCAGCAGAGCATTTTGACTGATCAAAAAAGGGACGTGTAGTTTCAACAGCTAGCTTTGAGAACCTTCCATCCCTGTAATCGTTCTTTATTTCAGTAATCATGGGCAAGCAAAACAGCAAACTGACCCCTGAGGTGATGGAGGACCTGGTGAAGAACACAGAGTTTAATGAACATGAGCTGAAGCAGTGGTACAAGGGCTTCCTGAAAGACTGTCCCAGCGGTCGACTAAACCTGGAGGAGTTTCAACAGCTCTACGTTAAGGTCAGAGACCACCGGCTTTCACCGTCAACCTTCCAGAATGTTTTTCATAAGGATACTCTTAAAAATAAAGGTGCTCACAGCGATGCCATAGAAGAACCATTTTTGGTTACACAAAGAACCATTCAGTCAAACCATTCATCTCTTTCTTACTTTTTTCTAATCTGAAGAACCTTTCTTCGCCTCAAAGAACCTTTTGTGAAACAGAAAGGTTCTTCAGATGTTTCTTTGGCCTCGAAGAACCTTTTGAAGCACCTTTTGAGTGTTAGGTAAAATGAAGCCAGTCATCACCTCAACAAAAGCTTCACTGTTGCTTGTATGCTTTGGGTTAAGTGTTTGCTCAAACATTTAACATCAGGTCTAAAGGGATCAAAGAACAGGAATGTCGCAGGCTCCAGAATAAACTTGGGGTTACACACTTTAATAGACCTTCTACTACTGGAGTGAAGCACAAACCACCTCGGGAGCTACAAACTGTACATTTATAGAATTACTACTATATTATTATAGTCTTTGTGAAAAGATGTACCATCAAGCAACATCGACGTATTCTTTAAAATGATTAAACAAAGAGTTGAATGTGCTGTTTTTACTGTAGAAAGTATAATTCCTCTCTAAAAAGGATTCCACCCCAAATTGAAAACCTGAACGTTGTACTGAAATAATTCTTAGACCGCAGCTTCTACGCTGTTCAAGAGTTACTTAAAGGCATCACAATTTGTGCTGCGATCATTATGTGAGTTTGGAACAACGATTCCTTTAATAAAACACATAGGACACCCCATGCAGCCTGCCCAGTTTCACTAACCGGATGAAAGAATCTGGATTGTTCTTTTCAGTTCTTCCCGTACGGTGATGCCTCCAAGTTTGCCCAGCACGCCTTCAGGACCTTTGACAAGAACAGTGACGGCACCATCGACTTCAGAGAGTTCATCTGCGCCCTGTCCATCACATCGCGCGGCAGCTTCGAGCAGAAGCTCAACTGGGCCTTCAACATGTACGACCTGGACGGTGACGGCAAGATCACTCGAGTAGAGATGCTGGAGATCATAGAGGTACAGAAAAAGCTTGTCCTGCAACTAATTGGCGACAAGCTTTCCTTCTGAATCTCATTTAGCTTTAGATTGCACTGGTTGAAATGAAGTTTTTGCAAAAATGTAAATTCAACTTTGTCAAATGTATGTCCGTGACAGCTCTTGGGGCTGATGGGGACAGACATTTGTGGTGTTAGATGATAATTGTTCTAACACATCTGTTCTCGTTGAATAAACCCATCTCTATTGCAATGCAATCGCTACTGAAATGGTGATGGTACACCAAAATCTTTTCATTTCACTTTGCCATTTGCAGAGGTTTAATGAGTATCTCAACGCCTCCATGTCACATCTCCTCTGTCTCTCTCTCTCTCTCTCTCTCTCTCTCTCTCTCTCTCTGTCTCTCTCTCTCTCTGTCTCTCTCTCTCTCTGTCTCTCTCTCTCTCTCTCTCTCTCTCTCTCTCTCTCTCTCTCTCTCTCTCTCTCTCTCTCTCTCTCTCTCTCTCTCTCTCTCTCGTAAAGGCTATTTATAAGATGGTGGGCACGGTGATAATGATGAAAATGAACGAAGACGGCCTGACACCCGAGCAGAGAGTGGATCGAATCTTCAGCAAGATGGATAAAAACAACGACGACCAGATCTCACTAGACGAGTTCAAAGAAGCCGCCAAGAGCGACCCGTCCATCGTGCTGCTCTTGCAGTGCGAAATGCAGAAGTGAGGCAGCGCACGCTAGCATGCTACGGACTGAACACGCGATCCGATTCCACCCTCATTTCCACAAGATTAACATGTTTCGGACTACTTTTATGAACTTCCTTCCTGTGATCGAAAAGCTAGTGTGCATGAGAATGCTAAATGCTACGAGTTTAGAGTAATATTCGTTTAATTTACCAACACGCGACAACGTGTAAATCCAGCAAGTCCGGTCGTCCATCGTTAAGTGAAGTGATCCACCGTATTTCATTTCTAGCTGCAATATTTCAATATTTCACGCGCATCTGTACTGCAGTATTTCACGCAGAAGTCTGGGTACCGAAATGTCACATTAAATGTTGCGATGAAATCAGTCTGTTGAACTTCAATACTCGAATTTAAGGAGGGCGGAGAGGTTCGTGCGGCCCTCCTTCCAAACGTGCTTGTACTTGAGAATATAAATGTAAGTTATTTGCATGCATGTTCTAAGTGTAAAAAAACCTACTCTCTCTCTCTCTCTCTCTCTTCATTTTGGCCACCTTGACGAATAATACAAGGGAGGCCTTATATAAATGATAGTATCAAGAACAAACTAATGTGTGAGATTTATGTTTGTTAATCATCTAGCCATTCGATGTCCTCCCTTGGGTGCATGTTTATTCAATTCCAATGAATGTTGTAAATGCTTCTGTAAGGCACATTACAGCCCCTCTGGTGAAGTTTCGCATCTGGTGTTAAGTTTTGCAAACTCACTTTTATTTGCACTGACACGAGAACCAGTTAAACGAATACCTTTTGTTTTGACTTCAAACGAAACACTGTATCGCTGCTCTACCACAGCTAACATGAACAGATTTCTTTCCGTTATCTTTCATTATGTTTACATTTACATCATCACATGCACTAATGGTCGCCTGTGAATTTGTTTCTAGTTATAATACAGTAAAGGGCAATATAACATTTTGCGTCAATTTAATAATGGATTCGTTCCCCTGGTAGTACAACAAATGTGTTTGGTACACGTTACCCCTCGGTGTGCTGCATTTTTATTGAGCTGTTTTTGTAAATCGATATTTCTACACGAGGGTTTGTAACTTCGTCGCATCCCTCGAAAGAGCTCCATCACGAACACGTGAATAGCTTTGAGCTAAACATAGCGCTACCCTCTTTATTTGATTCCCAGTGTCCTCCATTTTTTCTGTTTACCCAGGATTTCGAAAATACAGTGTCCCAGATCTTTCGCTGGCCTGAGAAATGGCAAGAAACACAGGAATAGGCTCATCTTTGTGAAATGCAAATCCCCAATACATAGTGAAATCTTTGCCCTGTAAATATTTGTACCTTATCTGGTCAAGCAAAATTCAAGCAGTCATTTAATGGTGTAATATGAGGTTCTGTGTTTTATATGTGGCATGTTTTAACTCCGTATGTACCAGTTGCACTGAAAGCATTGTGATTAAAATCAATAAACTCTCCATGGGGTTGTTTTCAGAACGCAGGTGCTCAGATGTGTGCGAGTGACCACAAATCAAGAGACAAGAGGATACAAACGGAACAGTTACTTTAACCCAGCATTGTGGTTCACACAAAGGATGCAGGTATCAACTGACAAATATATTAACACATGAACAGGTGTTGACAGTTAAAAACTAAACCGCTTCCTGTTTTTCCCAAGGGAAGGGATCAACAGAAAATGGTTTGCAGAAACAGTAACGTGCATTGTATTCACATTAGATTCACACAGACATAAAACAAAAGGCAAATGTTTATCACAAAAATGCTATGAATAAAAAAAAAGCTTCCAAATAAATAAAACATAAATAGAACAAATATAAGGGCAGCACATTTTTCATAACAGTGTCTCTGTACCTAATGCCCATTCTCCTCCTCCATGCCTCTTTCTGGATCCTGAAGATGGTGGATTTTGATATTGGCACTTCTAGGCAGATTGCTGAAAAATAAAGAAACATTAAAAGTTGATACAGAAGCATAAAAAAAGGACTCAATATCATACGATTATTAGAACTAATTGTATTTAAAATGTTTAAGTAAGCATCTAGTAAAAACAATTTACATGAATGATGCGTTTCAAGCTTTCAGACACATTAGTTTGAAAAACAAATGAGAAATACATTTATGGTATTATAAACCGTATTAGGTTCTTGAAGGAGGATTATTTATTTGCATTTAACTACAACAATTCACACGCTTTTTAACGTCATGTAATAACAAACTCAACATGTGCAAACCTGGGACTGGCACTGTAGGCCTCATTTAAAGCGCAAAATATAATATCTTATTTTAACTAGATTTTTTGTGAAATATTTCTTCATTTTAAAAGAGGGTCAAGCTACTAAAATGTGACATGAGCTCGTATGACAGCAGGAGGAAATCTTCACCTGGTACTCTGAGGTGTGATGAAGATAAACTGTCTGAGCTGCTGACGTTCGGAGAGCTCCAGGAGCAGGTCCATTGAAATGCGTCGATTATGCATGTCCTTGTGCATACGAAAGGGTTTAGAAACAATAATACTCAACAAATATCCTTTGTTCAGAACACCGTGTGCGCAAGATTACTCACCATATAGACATCGAATTCATCGAGGCACCTGAAGGGCGACTCTGTGATTTCCCAGAGAGACAGAAGGAAGCAGACGGTGGAGAACGAGCGCTCTCCTCCTGAAAGAGACCGCATGTCGCTCACGTTGTCATTTTCCCGTCCCGGAGGCTTCACCTGGACACAACACGCAGGGCAAAGCATGTGATGCATATACAATTTAAATGTTAGAGCACTTATAAATAGATACGTATTTGTTGTACTGTCTTTAAGCGATGCTGATTTTAATACATAATATTCTTGTTATTTCGTCATTTTGTAATGCAGTATGGTGAATCACTGTATTGTAATAATGAGCACCATTAATAAGAATAAGAATTACATACAAATATCAAGCAAAACAAATATCAATCATATAGAAATAAATACAAAGGAACATACCGAGATGGACAGTGTTTCATTGTTGTGGTCAAACATCATGGAGCCACAACACTGCAACTTTATCATGAAGTTGTTGAAATACAACTTACATCTCACAGAAAGTGATCTGATAAAACGACACACAATTTACACATTCAGACACAACTGGCTGAACATCCACACTCTTACAACTACTGTGGTCACGTTTACAACAACAGACACAAAAGTGCTTATCTTTGTTTCCATATAAAATGTGTTTGAAATGACATCTGCATAAATAATCACTTAAAGATGTGACCTTTCAAACCAATGCAGCATAACTTTATAGTGTGCTTGTCTAGAGAGTGTTAACTACATGTAATAGAAGTTACCGTCTCAATATCTTGTATCGAGCCTGTCGGTCGGTCATGATGTTGTCCAGACGATCAATAAACTTCTTCAGATCCCTCAGCTGGTTGGATTTGCTCTTGTAATTACTGTGAGCCTCTGCGTACTCCCTGAAAAGACATTCCTTTAACAATTATCACAATGTTTACATTAATTTAGTAATCCCCAATATCCACAATACCAATACTAAATATACAAATATATTAAGCTCTACCCCAAAATAGAAAAAGAAATATCAACATCATATGTTTCGCTTTAAACCCTCCTGAACATTACTTCGATTGAACTCGAATCAAATGTTTAACGTCACGGTGCATACCGAACGACCTGTTCCTTGTCGCCGTGATTCCTTTCATGAGTGCTGATCGTCTCTCGCAGCCGTGTAATCTCAGCATCGATGCTTTTCGCACTCCGATTTATCTTCTGACGCTCAGAACAGATTTCTTTGGCTTTGGCTTCTAACGTCTTATAAAAAACAGTTTAAAAAAATGAATGAATCCCATACTACAGTTTACTAGCATAAGAAGAGCATGCATGCTTTTTGACAAAGCTAAACAGAGGGACTCTGTGAATACCCGAGTTTCTTCCACTTTGAGGGACAGTTCAGCTCTCATCGACTGGATATTTTCCTGGTGGCTCGTGAGTTTTTTTGTTAAGATCTGCATGGTTTGATCCAGTGTACTGTCCTCGCCGTCGGCTTTCACCTGCTCCTCCTTCAGAAGACAAACAATCTGTGAGTAAGTACTTTCTCTATTGCCGTTTTAGCACAAGCCTGAAAATGACCAACTCAAATCTGCACGTTATCACTTATTTGAAGTATAAAAGAAAATGGGTAAGACAAGCTTGAACAAAACACTAGATGTACAATTCAGTTTACCATTTACGGTTTACTTATAAAACTGGCCAAGAAATCATATCTCAGCGCAAAAATGCCCCTATTAAAATCAACGTTCCATAAATATATCATCAATGAATATCTGCATTTATATCTTCATAAATGCCCAAAACATTGCCGTTTCTGTGACCTCTTCTGGTTGAGCAACGCTAAGCTCACGGGCTGTAAAAACAAACGTACTGTAAATGGAAATCACCTTTAGCTGCTCTATCTCATCAGACAGATGTTCCAGTTTATTTTTCACATCTTTATATTGCTGATTTATATTTACGAGCAATCGCTCGTGTCTCTTCAGTTCTGTCTGTGCTTCCGTCACATTTCTCCTCTGCGATTCGATCTTCTGCTCGTTTTCTTGGGCCTCTTCCTCCTGCACATTTCACATATCATTCCATGACATACATTGACAAAAACATTGACATTATTGAGAGTTGAAATCCATTGGATTCCTCACCAGAGAGCTGATGTCCTCAGTCTGAGGTTCTTCGATGTTCTCCAGTTCTGATATTGAAGCTTTAACCTTGTTTATATTTTCCTAACAACACGATAAATATTAAGCTGACACTGAAGCCGATCGATAGCACACTGATCACTATTTTCTCATTTAAAAAGCAAACAACTAACATCAATGTGACATGTTAGTTGAAGCATCATTGAACATGAGTGAATCTGGTTGATTTCAGTGTTGTTTGTGCAGTTCAGTTTAATACCTGGTTCTTTTTGCAGGCCATGACGACACCACGCAGCCTCTCCTCCATTAACTGAATGTCTTCCTTTACTGAACTCAAGTGAAGCTGAAATCTAGAGAGCTGAGCCTTAGTATTCTCCACCTCTGACTCCACCGCCCTGTAAAATAGATGACAAAACATATTTACTCTTCATTTGCCTCTGTATTAAATGCGCATGGGTGATTTCTCGCTTGACAAAAGATGTTAATCTTCCTTGGCAAAATCACCTTGTCCTTTACAGCTCAGAGGTTAAAGATGTTTAAACCCCACAAATAATGATATTTTTGAAAGTGGCACTTGCCGGATTTCCGCCTCGGGATCCCCACCGAGATACTTGACCAGAACTTCATTTTCAGGAGTGTAATAGCGATGGCTGTACACCTGATCGCCATCGGCGGTGAAGGCCTCACGGCAATTTCTCGGTGGTCTTGACCCCTGCATGACTTTCCTTGCACAAGCTTTTTCCTGAGATCGAGAAACCATTTCACTCTGAGGCTCTAAAGACTATCTTAAACAACAGAGAATTTGTCATGCACTTACTTTGATAATCAGAATACACTCAATGCTTCTCATATCAATCAGGCAGTTGGTGACCACTGGGTTCTCGATGTTTAGGGCGTCCAGGACAGATGGAAACTCGGGATGACAGACTCCACTGACAACATCATAACAACGTTACAATCAGATCTTTGCCCATCGAAATACTACATACCAAAATATTTCTTACCGGCCTTGAAATCTGTGAACACGGTCTGTAAACGGGCACACAATTATCTGAGGTCTACCGCCTCTGGGGAAATACGGTGACATCAGTTCCTGCAGAACTTTTTCGTCCTTGTAATTGTCACAGCAAAAGGTCTTCATGAAACTTCGTAAGCAGCTCTCGACCGCTACGACTAAACTGGGGTCCTTTAGACTGATGCACGCACCTGTGAAAAACACAAAATACGTTTAATCATGAAAGTTTTAATCAAATCCTTTAAAGGATTTTTCAAATGTTTGGTCACCTATCGGTCCCACTGGTTTCTTGACGAATCGCCGCTGAGCGAAAGCTCTGTCAATAGAGTCCAACAGCTCTGGCATGTGGTCACCGAATCGTCTCAGTCTGTTGGACCTGCTGGCTGTGAGCTGTTTCTTTCTCTTCTCCTTGGACTCCAGACACATCTGGATGTCCTTCTCCTCCATGCTGAAAGGGTTGTAAAATCCAAATAGAGTCAAATACAAAGGGGAACTGAATTTATGACCCCGATACTACTAGGCACCCAGCACCATAGCACCTATTTTTTTTAAAACCCAAATCAGTTTCTATTCTTTACCTCAGTTTATCATATTCCTCTCTTCCTTTGAGAAGAGCTTGCTGTTTGTCTTTAATCTCTTGATTTAGCACGCTGGACTCGGCCTCAAGCTTCTCCAGCTGCTTTCTGAGCGCAGATATTTTCTTCAGACGCTGCGTTTGCTCTGCCTCGTGACTTCTTCCACTGCTTTAGATGCCGTATTGACAGAGTCATATAAGTTTTTTTATATTTGAAGCAGAAATACATGACATAAACTCAATACGTGTTTAAGCAAAATATTCTGTGTGATAAATGGCAGCAAGTCTTCCTAATGAAAACGATAAACATACTCTATGCCATAAATCAATTATTGACATGAACAGCCTGGAACTATTGAACTCACCTGTGATTTATTTTGTGAATTCTCTCCCGGACCAGACATTGCTCCTTGTTTAATTGCTTTAATTTATTCTCAGCACGGAAGTAAATCACCTGAAAAACTGGCATTCTAAAAATCTATTCAATCTTTACAAATCTAATCAAAAGGGGCTTGTCAACTAAAAGTAGGCAAATGTTCCTCCGGGTCTTTTATTTGTTATAACAATGTTCTCAATATAACAGCTGCCATGGACAGATTTGAAGTATTATTGTTTAGTATTACATTCTTAATCAAGGTATGTTTTCATTGCATACAACAATGCCTTTTTAAAGAAGAAAGTCCGTTTTTTATTTTTAAAATACAAAGTCAATTCTTTTGTTAACTTAATGCTGATCTTACCCTCCATAGAAACTCCTTAGTAAAGTTTGTTTTTCAAGAGTAGAGGGTTTTCATGACCATTCGAACACATTTAAAGGTATGGTATATCCATCAACATCAAGCAACATATCTCACCTCCTGATTTTTCTGTGCTTTGGATTTGACTTTAATCTCTTCCTTTAATTTTCGACTCTCTTCAGTTAAACCATCCAGCTCTTCTGTAGCTCTACATATCTTCTGTTCGATTTGCTGCAATTTATTTTCAGAAGCGATAACTTTGTTCTAGAAAAAAGCAAAAATGGAAACCTTTTTTAGACATAACATGTAATGTTGCCAACGGTTATTGGGTAGGAACACTCACAATTTTCTGGGTAGTTCTGCCATTAAAAGCATGTATATTTTTTAAAAAGCCAGACAAACCTGACAGAGCTCCAGCTTTTCTTTATGTTTGCATTGAGATTCTTCTTGTTCGATTTGTTCCTTGAGCTGTTCAACTTGAGATTCCATCTCTCGCACCTATAAGCAACAGAGAGGCTTCAAGAGGCTTTCAACCCAGACCACTTTCACACTTCTGCAAAACATGTTAAAATATCATACCAAGCACCATGCCATCTTTTGTTTCAGGTCCTCCAGGGTCTTTCTCATGTCGTCAAAGGATGACAAAGACTCGTATCTTTCTTTCTTTTGTAAGAACAACTGCCTGAGGTCTTTTAGACACTGAGAATGCAACAAATGTAATGAATGTGTTCAGGCAGATTTTAACATGTTGCTATGCAGTTTCTAGACGTCTTTGCTAAGGTGTTTTGGCGTGTTCTTGCTTACTAAAACAACTCAAACCCTCAAGTCTAAAAATATTCTTGTTTGTAGATATGCATCATGTCAATTATCAAACCTACGTCATTAAGATTCACACATTTAACCATATAATCCTAAATACTGTATAATTAATGGAATTAACAACAGAAAACATGGTCACCTCCTCCTGTCTTTCTACCTGATCACGAGTCACAGCTTTGGTCTGTTTTATATGAACGTAGTCCCTTTTCATCTGCTCCAGAAGAGTGGCTTTCATGAAAAACTTCAGAAATAAAGATGACGTGAATACAGCTACATGAAGACAGTAAAAGAAGTCTGCTGTAATAGTTTAGCTAGTGATGAGAGGTTTGTTATCTCTTTAAAACAAAATCACCTTGTATTTGTCTGTCTCATTTTTTGAATGCAGGAATTGTTTACTCATTTCCTGGTTAAGGATAGACACTGGATTGTCGACCTGAAAACAGTTGACAACAAAAGATAAACAGTTATGTGTCAAAGTTAGTTTGTTTAAACAAACCGCTAACCAAAAATATGAGCGACAGTAATAGGGATGTTTCTCTTTGCAAACACCACCAACCATATGCGTGTAAATATAAATACGTTTGAATAAACACCATAAAGTTAAACATAAAATTACACACAAAAATTAACAAGAGGAACTTGACTGTAGTATAAAGACACCTGGATATTAAAATGGTCCAGTATCGCAGTTAACTCCTCCTTCTTTGTGGAGATAACCTGCCCTAAAAAAAGAAAAGAGATGAATATTAGAAAAGAGATGAAGGCCACATTTATGACTCAAAGGACATATTACCTGATCTGTTCTTTATCTTACAAGTCCTGCAGCCATCACTCGTGATGTGATGCTCGATACAGATGCTGTCTCCATAAGTCTCGATCTTATAGGCCTCCTTCCCTCGGTTCTTTAATTTTACTTTAACATCTGCAGCGCTGTACCCAAAAGGCTCAGAGTGATAAGAGAAGAGACACTATCACATAAAGAGATTCTTGACTGTAGCATTTGAAAATAAACTAACCTCTCTCCATATTTTACAAAGTCTTTCAAAGATGCTCCTCTGTTGGTTATGGTGGCTTTTCCACCAAGACCGACTATGAGAGCTGTCAGAATGGCACTTTTCCCACCTTACAAAGATAAAAAGTATAAAAGCGATGACTTTCTAAAAACCAATTGACTTTGCCATTTTAAGGGCACAGCAAGTATAGTAAATAAACAACAATCACAAATACAATGCATGTCATGAAGATTGCTACCATTATATTAATACTACTTATTTTAACGTATTAACTGATTGAGTAAAAGAGTGTGAATATCTGTAAAACATGTTGGACAAACTGATTATAGCCTTCATAATGGGTAAACATGTCAAAAAATGAAATTTCTTACTTCCATTGTTTCCAACAATGAAATTGACATTCGGTCCGAAACTGAACGGCCCAAGCAAATGGTGACTCATGAAGTTCTTCAAAGTAATGTTTTCAATAACACCGATATCCCCAACGCTCTGAGAAAGCGCAACAGTAAAATGTACTTGTACATAAACCATCACAATTCAGATCATTCCCCAACTCATAAAAACAAAACACTCCAAAGCAACAAACACAACCATAGTACTTTTCTAAATGCAACAACAAAAGATTTTGTAGTCATCTGAAACGATTATGTATACTTTTCAGACAAAAAGCCTTATGATTTTCTTAATGCGACCAATGATTTTGATGTTTTTCCATACACGGAATTGAAAAAGATAAAACTGACCGAAGAAGAGAGCGGATGGTCTTGCTGGGCGTCCTCCTCTTCATCAACCCCTTCCTCATCCTGAACACATGTTTTTCCCTCTATCCTGGGAGATTTTGAGGGTTTCACAACATTAAAGACACAGGACCTTCTCTTGTTCATGACTGATGGATTACCTAAGAGGATAAAGTCAGACAAAGGTTTCAGTACAAAGAGATGAGATAATCTGACAAATGCACAGCTGACTCCAACTTTTATTCAAAACTTGCAAGAAGTTTACATCATCTTTCACCAATCCGATTTCATGATATGACATCACCTTATTTTATTAGCCAAGTTCCCCCCTCTCATCTTTAATTGTGGCACACTTTTCTTTATCAGGGTACAAGATTATAGTCACAGTAACGGGGCCTTAAAGAACCTAGATTTCTAAAACATGTGTCTGATGTGTAGGGTGCTTCATTAAATCTCAAACAATTGACATGTGTTCAAAAAGAAGAGCATTACACGAGCAATGATGAAAACCATATAGACATATCATGAACTTCCTCCAAACGACAAAACTATTATTATTATTATTGTTTTAAAGAAACTATTAGTACAATTTCACAGAAAAACCAGCATCCATCTGTAAACATGGCAGGAAAGCATCTTCCAACGGACCAGTTACAATAAACCAACAACTCTACGATTGTAAGCTCGTGCTGCAAAAAGATGTTTTAACATTATAAATCCACAGACGATTTTCAAATGTCATTGAGATGAAAGAAATGCGATTGCATGGTGCAACACAAATTAAACAAAAGGTGCACTTGCACACAAACGAATGTTGACAACTGACATTGAACAGCTGACCTGACCATATAAAAGCCTTTTCAACTAATATTCGAATAAACATTCAGAAATATATCGCGCAAAAATTGCATTAAACCATAAATAAAATTGATCTTACGCATTCCTCTGCATCTGGAGCGTGTTTTAAGACTTCCTGGTTTAACCTCGGTGGACAGCGAACTCCTCCCTCGAAATACAACTGAAACCTTCACCCTACTTTTACAATATGCCTTAAAACTTTCAGTCCACTCTTCAAATGTGACTCAAAAACATTTAGTCCACCCTCAGAAAACAACTAAAACTGTAATTCTTTACAAGATGAACAAGAAAGCGCTCAATCCATCCTCAGAATATCAGTTAAGGTTCGGTCCCCCCTCAAAATACAACTAAAGTAGTCCGACTCCGCTCCGCTGTATTTAAATGCAAGTGGCAGTTGCTGCTGCGCAGACGATTCGGGGTGCGACATCAAAGTACCGCGAGAGCCGTAATGAAAGCAGCCTACAAATCACGCTTCCGAAATGTTCTCGCGGTATGTTGCTGCTCTGCGCCGATTGGTCCACGCAGCGCGTAAACTGCGGTTTCTGAACGGCAGACCAAGTACACCTGTCTGCAGACTGCAGATCGAGGGAGGGGCTACACCGTCAACATGCCTTTTCATTGGTTAGTGGGAAAGTAATGACATCGATGCCACTGTAAACAGGAAATGGTCGATTCCGTTAAAATGTCAACCTTACCAAGTTATACCAAAGGGTTTAATTAAACTAACAGCACGGATATTCACATTTGCTGCCTGGTACAAATACTCATGTGATGTCTCTCCTCGAGATTTTAAGGCATTTGTTTTATTTTTACTGCATGTTTTCCAGGCAGATAAGTGCCGCTTTCAGGATCGTCACATCCGCTATTTATTCTTCTTAAATGGATTATGACATTTTTTATCTAAGAAGAGAGGCATTCCTTCTTTATTTGTTAGGTATTATTGCTACTGGTTTGTGCATTTTAATTCACAGAAATCCTACAAGAAAGGCTTGAATCGTCTCCGCAGTAAACAATGTGTCCTTTTTTGTGACATCCATAAGCATATTTACATATATTATATAAAACAGTGAATCCATTAATTAATAATGCTTGGAAAATGGTGTCAAACACTTTGAATTTGATAATTGTGTTTTTGGCAATTATGACCTATAAATCACCATGTCATGAGATAGGTTATTGTTTATTTACAATGTATCGGCATGTTATTTATGTATATGTTTTAAGGTTACAGATGTTAATAATATCTAAATAAAAGTTGAGTGTTTTTAGCAATCTAGATGTTATTAAATTATGAATATCCTACATAACGACAAGGGTTATGGTAGCAGCAATATAATTGTTTGTGCTTAACGTGCGACAATATGATTATTTTATTGATATTTATTTAATACTGATTTGATTGCACATTATTCATCCCCCATCACATAAAGCCTCTATGCAGCCATAAAATCCTTCAAGACAACCAAGCTTCCCAAATTGCAGAGAGCAGGATTTGAAGATTTTCTAACATATCTTACACACTTTGATCTGGAAAGGCACCCTGAATTCAGTCTTGGATGATGGCGTCACTCCTCCCCAGTTTACAACACATGTAGCCGAAAGCACAAGGCAGAATTCTTTCATATACAGGTGCATGTCAATGAATTAGAACATTGTGAAAAAGGTCAATAATTTTTGTCACTAATTTCAGAAAGTAAAACCATCATATTATATTGATTCATTACACATAGAGAGAAAAATTCAAGCCTTTGTTTCTTGGAATTTTGATGATTATGGTTTACAGATAATGAAAACCCAAAATTCAATGTCTTTCAAAATTTGAATATTGAATAAGTTCAATAAGAAAAAAAATTAAAACAGAAATGTCTGGCTTCTGAAAAGTATGTTCAGTTCTATGCACTCAATACTAGGTTGGACCTCCTTTTGCACGATTTACTGCATCAATGCGGCGTGGCCTGGCGCAAACAGTCTGTGGCACTGCTAAGGTGCAATGGAAGCCCAGGTTGCTTTGATAGCGGCCTTCGGGTCATCTGAATTGTTGGGTCTGGTGTCTCATCTTCCTTCTGAATATTAAAATAGAATATAACGCATAAAAAATTGAAACAGCTAGCTTAAAGTGATACTTCACCCAACAATGAAAATCTGTCATCAACCTCCGAGTTGTTCCAAATGTGTTTATTTGTTCTGATGAATACAGAGAAAGATATTTGGAATAATGCTTATAACCAAACAGATCTCAACACCCATTGACTACCATAGTAGAAAAATTACTTACATTTTTTTGTTCTGTTGAACACAGAAGAAATTTTGAAGAATGTAGGACAGCAAACAGTTCTGAGGCACTTTTGACTATCATTGTTTTTATGTCAATGGGTGTTGAGCCATGGTAAGCATTATTTCTAAATACATTTTTCTGTTCATCAGAACAAAGAAATGTATACACATTTCGAAGGTGAGTAAATGACAGAATTTTCGTTTTTGGGTGAAGTATCCCTTTAATTGGCTGATTACATTACAAAATCAATAGATATCACTGATAAGTCACTGTGAAATCAAACAGGAAAATTGTACCATTATTTTTTTAGAATTAATTTGCACTTAGTTGTAATCTTTAATCAAAAACATGTGTTCTCGTACATGATGTTAGAAATAATGTGGGCATTTTGTATAAATTTTTATTGTTTTAGGGGCATTTGAAGCATGCATTTTCCATGTGAAAACAAACATTTAAATAAAAATATAACTTAGAAAAGCAAACAGAATTCCTGGAAACGGTTTGAAACAGGCTTTGAGATAAGTTTTCTCTTGTTTGGTGTCAAGAATATCAGCCCAATCAGCAGCAACATGAATACCACACACGCAGTATTAAAGAGAGAGCTCGCACAATGGGTCCAAGTAAAATCGTTTAAATGTGTTCTCTGCAGCTCGGTACACGCAACAATTGAAGATATTAGAAGATATTTATTTTGCAGTATTCATACCAATTTTATGCAGGCTGCGAAAAGTCTTCAAAAAGAACCCAAAGAATGGCCTTCTCAGCCGCCATTAAACTCTTGCGTCATCACAACAGGGTGTTCAACCGTACCACCGTTTCCGTATAAAAAGCGTTTTGCATCGTTTTGTCGGGGCTGAACGCAGCCCTTTATTGTGTTTTTTGTTTTGTTTTAAAAGCCCATCTCTTGTTACACAGTGTAAGAAATAATGTGGGCATTTTGTGTTAAGTTTGATTGTTTTATGGGCATCTGAAGCATGCGTTTTCTATGTGAAAACAAACATTTAAATAAAAATTTAACTTACATAACTATTGTATAAAAAAAGCAAACAGCATGGTTTAAACAAATATACATAACGAAACATGCAATCACAACATATCAATTGAACAATTCACTAAGCCCATTTTATCACGTACGTTCCATTTAGAGAAAAACAAATGAAATATTTAGCAAGTAAACGCTTAACATAATGTGCTATCCGCCGTGCGTGTCTCCGCTCATCACCTTCGTTCTGTTGCTGTGGTTCAGAAACTGTGGATATATCTCCGTGAAACACCTGTCGTCCTTTACGTAAGTGGCGCGTTTGATTGACGTGGATTTGTTAAAAACACGGCCGCGTTTGTTTGAATTGTTCTGGGAAGATTTTGAAGTCACGGACCGGTAATCATAGCGTCGGTGGAATTAATGGGGAAGTTGGTAAGTTTCTATTGTTTGTAACGTTTAAACAAACCATAGAATCAGCGTATTGACAATGACGGATATGTTCAAACCACAAAGGCAGATCGGTTGCCTGAATAAGTTTATTTTGTAGTTAGTTGTAGCCTACTCCGTTTGACTTGATGTTATTGTAAAATAACGTTACCTTTAGCTGATGGAGGTGTCAATACTGACAGAATCCTTCTAAATAATCATTTTAAATACAATAAACCGATGTACTCGTTATAAGTTTGAAGAGATTTAAAGAAAAATGTATTTAAAACAAACACGTATTTTTGGGAGAATCAGATATTATGCAATATATGCATATTTATTTTTGTTGTATTATTCTTTTTTTACAGTGAAATTAATGTATGAAATATGAAGATTTATTCATATCAGCACAAACAAGTCATATAATATATATTTGTGTATAAGCCTGCATCTGTTGTTTATAAATGTATTTCTATATTAGAAAAGGTCACCTTATGAAGCATTTTAAACAAGGAATGCCAAAAAATTTCAGTATTTACCTTCGTTGAAACGACTTGATGGCATGTTGTATGGTATTTACAAAGATTTAATACTAAATGTAGGCTATGTATGACTTGTTTACCTTTGATAGTGTAGTCTTTATAAACTGTTATGTATAAAATAGCAGAGTACAAATGATTTGGAAAGACATGAGGGTAATGAATTTTTTTTGTTTTATCTCTCTCAGAATGTTCTTGAAGTTTCTGGAAAATATTCTGCCCCAAAATGTGTTCAGTTCCTGGTTTGCCAGATGTTCGATCAGCTATTACCATTCATGTTACAAGGGTAAACTTAAACCCTCACGGTATTTTAGTGGAATTTGGAGGAAATTTAAGTCCTGTGCCAGAGACCGGCGAAGTATATCCACACATAAAAGAAGAGATTGATGTTGAGACTGAGAGGCAGGATAGTTTTGAAGGCAAACCTGGAGATATATGCTTTGTATATGATGATAAAACCTGGCATAGAGCAAGAATACTTTCAAAATGTGAAAATGAATACAATGTGTTCTTAATTGATCAAGGTCGAATATTTTGGGCATCAGGGGATGTTTTAGCGAAATGTCCACCCAGCCTTTTAGATCTACCTCCCACTGTAGAACTTTGTATATTGGGCAATGCATCAGCTCTCTGTGAAAAGAGTGGATGGTCTGAGGCCGCTTCAGAGTTCATCAGATCTTTATGTGGTAAAAGCCTCTCTGGACATGTTCAGGATGTGATATTGCCTTGCAGAATCTTAATTCTTGATATTCCAAATGTATCCAAAGAAATGTATGAGCTTGGATTTGCCAGAAAGATATCTGATGAGGATTTTAAAAGGCTTGTAACCAGTTCACTGCATTCACCAAAAGGAAACTCTTCTACACGAACAGATTTGGAGATGCCTGGTGCACAGGAGCTTGCTGAAGACTCTGAAACTATGAATCAGTACTTGTACCCAGAGTTGCTAACTGGAACTATTGAGATTGTTACCGTAACGCATGTGCATCATCCATTAAAAATCTTCTGCAAATTGCATGTCTTTTCACAGGAGCTCAAGAAATTAAGCGATCAGCTGCACAACTGCTATGAAGATGCATTACCTTCCCTGTTTTTACAACCATTTTCTGACGGGTCCCCGTGCGCAACCAAAGGAAGTGATGGCAAGTGGCATCGTTCTGTCCTTCAGCAAAACACAGTCTCTGAACTCGTCAAAGTTTTTCATGTCGATTATGGAATAGGAGACTTCGTTAAACTCAGCAATATCAGACCTTTGTCTCCAAGGTTCTTTCAGTTGCCTGTTGTCACCTTTGCATGCTCTCTGCATGGGATCATTGACAAAGGCATTGGATGGCGGACACATCAGATTGATTCCCTCAAATCTATTGTCTTCGATCAAGTCTTCATTGGAAAGTTCAAGCAGCTCAGAGAAGGCTTCTATGATATCACACTCTATGGGAAAGATAATGTGAACGTGAACAATGTTTTTGGCCTCAAAGAGGATTGCTTGTCTGTAGCAGAGGGAATGTGTGCTGACCAAACTCTTGAGACATTGAACAAAGTAACATACGGATCTTTGAATGAAAGTGTGTTTGTGTGTCCTCCATGCACAAATTGTTCAGCAGGTCCCTGTGAAGATTTCACCGCAGTCTCCAGGACTGAAAGACACAAAGAAACCTCAGAGAGAATGGAGTCACTGAATGATGCTGTGTCTGGATCCCTGATTCACAGGGATGCTTATGAAATTTTACCACACAAAATTGATCTAGGCACAAAAGAAAAGGTATGGATAACTTGTGTCAGAAATGTAAACCAGTTCTATGGCCATTTTGCACAAAATATTGACACCATTAGAAAAATGACCAGCGATATTGAACAACTGTGCAGCAAGCGGGCGCAAACATCATTTTCGGTTTCCCCAAAGATGATGTGCTTCGCCAAATATCCTGATGGCCATTGGCACAGGGGACAAATAGAATCGACACATCCACAAATACTTGTCCGTTTTGTAGATTACGGCGATCTTTTGGCTTTGGACAAATCTGAAATTCTACCCCTTACTCCGGAGGCCAGTGCAGTGGCATCTGTTCCCATTCAGGCTGTTGAGTTTGAACTCTTCAATGTGACATTGCCCCAGTCATCTGAACTCAGTAAGTGGTTTGAAAACTATGCCACAGACAGCATGTTCTCCATCACTGTAATGAAACGAAATCCATTAGGCAAACTGTCAGTGGAGATGCATGATGAGAAAACAAATCTCAATTTAAAAATGAATGAGAAATGGAACCCGGCTAAAAGGCTGAATCAAGAAGCAGATAAGATCTGCGCTTGCAAAGTGTTCTCAGAAGTTATGGAGCCTGAGAGACTTAAAGACCATTTAAGTGCTACCACACAAGCCCATGAGAATATCTGTAGGAAAGAGTCAAAACCAGTTGTTCAAAATCGTATCTTCCCACCCGTTAAAGTGAACACATCTGGGACCACAACAGATTCAACACAACAACAAGTGATGTCTGATTATCCAAAACTGACAGATCTTCCCTCAAAGACTTTAGACGAAGGATATGTCACAGAAGTTTATCTTTCACACTGCAATAGTCCTTGGAGTTTCTATGTGCATTTGACGAGTGAAGAGGATAAATTATTTTCCCTTCTTAATGAACTGAATTGTTCTCCACTAAGCATTGCACGAGTTGAATACCACGTGTTGCATCCGGGTGATGTTGTGCGAGCAGAGTATCCCTCTGACGGGGCTTGGTATCGTGCTGTTGTTCAAAACAAAAATGACGACAATGTTCATGTGCAGTATTTTGACTTTGGGAATGAGGCGACACTCACGCCCCTTCAGATAATGAAACTCGAAAAGCGTTTCCTGAACACGCCCGCGCTCAGCGTTCACTGCTCACTTGAGGGTAATAAGTCTGGAGGTAAAAGAGATTGGACTAAAGAAGAGGTAATGGCTTTCAAAAAGGCAGCAGGTGAAAACGGTGAGAAGAAAATTCTTTGCAGGTTCATTCGCCATGACGGATCTTCTTGGCTGGTCCGTTTGGAACACCAGGGTGTTGTGTTGGAGTGGCCATTGTTTGGTGTGAGCTGTCTTCAAACTGGCTCACAAATGATATTCAGAAATGAAGATATCTTACCATTATTATTAAAAGAACCAGATGTAAAAGAAGGACAAACTGTAGAAGCGTACGCTTCATCTATCTGTGGGCCAAATTATTTCTGGTGCCAGTTCAAGAACTCAGAAGAACTTGACAAAATCTCTTTGATTGCTCAAGAAGCTGGAAACTGCACTCCAATGGAACCAATTTGGCTAGAGCAGCTATGGCAAGGCATACCGTGCCTCGCACGCTTCTCTGATGAGCTGTGGTATCGTGCACAGGTAATTAACAAACTTGCCATGGCAGTATCTGTTGTTTTTATAGATTATGGAAATGAGTCCGAAATTGACCTGAACTCTGTGAAGTCCCTGTCCTGTGAGCTACTGGAATGGCCACCTCAAGCATTTCTCTGTCAGCTAGGAGGTTTCAAGTCTGCTCATGGCACGTGGAGCGATGTTGCATCTGCTATATTTGCTGAACTTCTGGTGGATGAGCCTTTAAACGTGACTATTCAGAACATGGCAATGTCCTCTGATTTTCCTAAGTGTCCTCAGTATAATGTGTCCGTTGAATGTAAGGGGCTTTTGGTAAATGATCTCATGAAAGATTATTGGTGTGAACTGAAACCTCGAATCTGCAGTCAAGCCACTAAAGTGAAAACTATTGAAAGTGTACAGAAAGATGACATTCCCAAAACTGATTTGGTTCAGTTCAGTAGAAAAGATGTAAATGCACAAAAGGTGCCTAAACAACACTTACCTCAAGCAACAAGCCTTCCTCCTCGTGTGATCAAAAGAGGTATGGTGTCTGAAGTTTATATTTCGAATATCACCAGTCTGAGGATTTTTTTTGTGCAGCTGGCCGAAGATGAGGATACTTTGTTTTTTCTCAATGAACAATTAAATTCCTCTCAGATATCAGAGCCCGATGTCATTCATGCATGCAGTGTTCAGAAGGGGAGTTTGGTGAAGGCTGTGTTTCCTGAAGATGGTTGCTGGTATCGTGCAGTTGTCAAGGGAACCACAGAGGATGGCATGATTCAGGTGGAGTTCATCGATTTTGGGAATCAAGCCACCGTTTCTCTGTCTAATATCTGCAGGCTTGGTGAGCTGCTACTTTCTTATCCAAGATTTAGCATTCGTTGCACCTCGAACATCAAGGATCAATTTCAAATCCAGAAAGGAGTGGAGGAGGAAGCATTTCTCTTCCAAAAAATATTTGGTCAGGCTGGTGAGCACAAACTTTCTTGCAAGTTTATTAAAGAAGACATGGCCACTTGGGAAGTTAAAATGGTGCTCAAGGGGAGCACAGAAGATTCTTTGTTATGTGAAAAATGGGATTATTCCAATCTGAATGCGTTACAGATTCACTGTTCCAAACAAATGGTGTCTCAAACTGAAGTTTCCATTACTGTCAAAGAAAAACGGGTGCTGTTTAAGAAACCAGAAGTGTCTTTGGGACAGACTGTAGAAGCTTTCGCATCATGTATTGTTGGACCAAATTATTTCTGGTGCCAGTTTGCAAACTCTGAACAACTTGACCAAATTTGCCTTGCAGCTCAAGAATATGGAAACTCAAATGACACGCAGCAAATTCAAATCGATTGCTTGAGTCCTGGAAGCCTGTGCTGTGCTCGTTTCCCTGATGACCTGATGTGGTATCGCGCACAAGTTATAAAAAAATGCAACGACACCGTATCTGTCCTTTTTATTGACTTTGGAAACGAGTCTGATATCCATGCAAGTTCTTTAAAAGCTCTTCCCTGTAACTTATTGGAGAGTCCACCTCAAGCATTTCTGTGTCAGCTGGAAGGACTTGCACCTTCAGAAGGATCATGGGACGATACTGCCGCTGATCATTTTCACGAGTATCTGCAGGATAAACCTCTGAAAGTTACTGTAAATGGCCTTGAAAATTCTGCAGACCCCAACATTCCTTCATATTATGTTAAAATTGAGATGCAGCCATTCAGTATTGTGAATGAGCTCATGAGAAACTTTTGGAGGGCTTCTGTGAAGCGAGATGAAAATCCCACTGAGGTCTCATCTGAAGATGTTGCATCAACATCTGTGGATAGCCAGAAGAGGGAAACTCATTCTGTTCCTCTTCATGGAGGTTATAAAGAGTTGAGAGCAAATGGAGAGTTGCCTGAGGTACTCAATGTTAAAGACGTGATTGCTAACAGGCCTATACGGGTGGATTCACTTTCAGAAAACCACAAAGTAATCTATGAGCAAGCGTTATCACTCACAGAGGAAAGCAGAAAAGATGCCGAAGATACACCGTCTGAAAAAGGTTTCTGTATTTTATATTCGCATATACTTCGTGTTTAATACTTTTCATATGCTGGTTTGGTGTGTTTGCTTAATAGTCTTGTTTGGTTGTAAATTAGTTCTTGTTTTTATTGGTGAATCACAGACTCGTGCTTGGTTTTTGTTCACAGATGCCCTGGCAACAATGACCAGGAGTAGAGGCTGGGCAGCTGGTTTAGAAAGTCGAACATTTCCCAAGGTATGGTAGATTTCCGTTTACAATAAAAAAATTTCTCCAGTAAATACGAATTGTACTATTCTTTGCCCTTTTTATTCAAAGGTTGGCACTGAAGAACACTGCGACTCCATCAAGTGAATCCGAAATGAGCAGCTTTTTAAGGATATTTATTGCTGGGGTGGGAGTTTGAAGGTTTAGAACTTTGCAGTTTTTTTGTTCATGGGAAGAATTGGTATTTATATTTGCCACTTAAGGAATATGTGTTCTAAGCAGATCTCTCATCTCGTAAAAACGAGGCGATGAGATGACATAGAATGTTTTGTCAATCGTCATGTTAGTTGACATGAAGCTTGTTTGCAGTTTCAAATGTGTTTAAATATTAATTTGGTGGAATAAAACATTTTCATAGAGTTGGCTTTGTGTTGCTTTTATTTTTGTGTCTAAATTTAGAAGAAACGTTTTTTAAAAGATGCCCTTTCTGCAGTGGCTGTTCTACACGGAGGCCTAGGGAGGCCCTTGCCTCTGTAGAAATGTCCCTGGCCACCCCCGTGCGGACCAAAAAATAAGTATCAATTAATTATGATTTTACATGCGAGCGCCAAAAGCGGAACTAATACGACTCAACGTTCTACAAGGGAAAATTAAAGCGGCGCACCCAAACACTGTAGCCGCCTGCGGTGCTGCTGGGCACAGAACCTACACTTGGAGAGCGGAGCTACAATTTCTCCTGGTGCAAGAGTCGAAGCAGGTAAGAAACAATTATTTGATCTCATAAGTGACTTGTTGTTCTTGCACATAACCATATTACTTTTGTTTCTTACATTGATAATAAAATAAAGTTTGTAAATGTCTGGTTTCGAAACATATTCATATCTAAGCAAACTTATTGAAGCAAAAGCGAATATCTATTTTGTCAGTATCCTTGCTACTAGATCTACACAATGCCCTTACGGAACAAAAATATATGGGAATATACTTCAAAATGTAATGCGATATATTACATAATGCATCCTTTTTTGCCCGAATAAACAAAAAAGTGAGAGAAACAAATCAAGGTGTTGAGGAGCAGGAAGAGGGAGAGCCAGATGAGTCAGTGGAGGTTGGAGAGAGAGCATGTGATTAAAGTAAGGGCTCTGACACAGAGAGGGCGATGAGCATGAAGAAGAGGGTGAGGAGGAAGAAAATATACAGGGACAGAGAGGGGAACAGCCAGAGGGACAGAAAATGGATCCATGTGGATCAAGTACTGCACCATCAGGTTTGTGATGAAGAAGGTCTTTAGTATTTGCAAAACAGTGCAATGATAATTTCCTTGTTGGCCTACTGTGTGTCCTTAAAATGGTGCTTTCTGCTGTAAATTCCTTTTTGTGACAATATGACTCTAATATTATTTTTTTTAAGTAAATACTTGTCTTATGCATGTATATTGACATGTATTTCAATTTATAAGTCATTAAATGTGTGTTTACTGTACATCTTTCTACAGATATCAGCAAGTCCAAGAATGATGTACCAGTCTTGCCCTGCCATCTTGAATATATTCCCAGCCACTTTGATGGGGGACAGAAAACGGAGCTTCAGGCCAAACTGGTATAATCCAGCATTGTTATGCCAAGTTAAGTGTGGACTCAACTGTCCACAATAGGAAATGGCACATTGTTGTACCCTGGATGCATTTTTTATTATTTATGGCCCTACCTCTTTTGCACCTGCACTCACTCTTGCACTAAATAAATGTTTATATGATTGTAAAGTAAAATAAAGTTTGTAATCTTTAAATATCATTTGTTGCAATTTTTTTAATGTGCCCCTCTGGTTAAACACTGGCCCCCCTAGTAAATTTTGTCTAGAACCGCCACTGCCTTTCTGGCTAGTCGTGTAGTTTGGTGGGTGCAATAGGAGCACAGCAGGAGTATAAATTCTGACAACAAGTTAATAATGAAATGGGCAATTTCAGCAGTATGGATGTGACATTTTGCGTTATGGATTGTGCTCGACTTGATTGGATGTGTAAAAATAGCTCTTGCATTGAGTTAGAAACGAAAGTTGCAGCAGGCTGAAGGGCGGAAGTGCATTTTCAGATTTTAACTAGAGATTATGAGAGCACATGAATTTTAAAAAGAAAATGCCCCACATGTTATTTACTATAAACGCTGCAATATTTCATGAAAAAATTAGAATTGTCATTTTTAAAATCCGAAAATGCACGTCCGCCACCATCCATCTCAAATGACGTAACCCTCGTTTGAGTGAGCCACGCCCACTACTTTTCACATTTTATATCGCGTTCACTTGAAAATGCGTCAGATTACGGAAGTAAAAACGATCGCAATTTCTAATCTACAATTATATCTCGTATAATTGGCTATTAAATTGAATCTTTACCATCACGTTTAAGGTGTGTGTGTTCAAGAAAAGATTGAAATACATTAATTCACAAATGATGCACGCGGGTCCCTGTTAAACGAAAGGGGCGCGTGGAGCTCACAGTACCAAATCCGGAGTTGAGCCGTATATAACTGTTAGCTGCATGATGTTTGTTATATTGGAGCTATTTGTACACAGTTATGTATAATCGCTTAATTTCAGTCATTTTGCAGATCTCGTACACACAGGTGTAAAACCGTCCAACGCATCTATCCTGCGGTCACAAACGACTGTGATTGGCCAGCGCGGAGACATGTAACACGGACCACGTGACGATGCTCCGATAATTCCTCAAAACATCACAGTCTGAATTATACTTTACACTTAAAAAAAGGTCAATTTGAAACGTCATTGACCGTTCAAATGAAAACGTACAGTAGACAGCGAAAAAAACGTGAATTATTTTCCGGTTTATTTTGCTGTCATGTTTACCCCTGCAGGCGCATGGCTGTGACGCAATGACGCAGCCAGCAACGCGTGCAGCTCATAGCAACGGTACACTGAAAGGCTGCACGTCTTTTTAAGGTGTCAAACAAGCATTTTTGAATGTCCCTTTCGCAAATGACGGAGTTGCATCAGGCTGCAGCCGTCGGAGATTATGATCTAGTGGAAGAAATTATCAAAAATAAATCTTGTGACCCCAATCAGAAAGACACAGACTGGAATAACAGGACACCACTTCATTGGGCTGCATCCAAAGGCAGGTCGACTAATATTCCTGAAGCATATGGGGATAAGTAGTTTCTGCATTTGACATTCAGCATGTCTTGCTGATTTTTATCCTAAATGAAAAGCCATTATTACTTGAAGTGGCAACTTATTTTATTTTAAAGCCTACAGTTGGGTGTCTAGCAAAGAAAGCGTACTGGTCATAAAAATAATTATTCAGGCATCGCTTTACTCTTTTCTATATGAGGGTGCCTGCGCTTATTTGTTGGGTAAATGGAAAAAAATTTAAACCGGACAAAGCATGCATAATATAATATCATTTCTTGATTTTATTTCTTTATAAATTCCATATATTATTATTCTTTAAGGCCAAACAGAAGTGGTCAGGATACTGATCGAGAATGGAGCAAGGGCATGTTTGAGGACAGACAATGGGTGGACGCCTGCACACTTCGCAGCTGAGTCTGGAAGACTAGCTGTACTGCGCCTGCTACATTCTCTTCATGCCCCCATAGACAAAGTGGATTCATCTGCGGACAAACCCATCAGGATTGCTGAAATTTATGGACATGAAGATTGTGTTCGTTTTCTTGAAAAGTATGATTATTTGTGTATTTTGACATCTTTTCACCAAACACTCTTGACGTTAGACTAAACATTGTATCTTTGTTGTTTATTTAATCTTATGGTGGTATTTATGAATATAATAACCATCATATTTAATAACTTGGTGTTTTCAGGGCAGAGGTTGAGAGCAGAAACTATCGACGGATGGCAAAGTTAAAGAGGATGTCTTTGGATGACACTGATGAGGAATGGCAACAGGACAGAGAAACTAAAAATGCTGCTAAGTAATTGAGAATATTTTATTGTTCTGAAACACGAAACAGTTTACGAAATCAACACACACCCGAGTTTACATGAATTAAGCAAGATATTTAGGGAACACAAAGAATAAACAAAACACTAAACTTTTGTGGGGTGGCCAAATTAATCTGGATAGAAATAAACAGCTTTTGGATATGTTTATAAAGTTTAAAAACACACTTACAAGTTAATATACATTTTCTATTAACTTAATTTCATAATATTGGTTTGTACAAATATAACGTGTATTTTATAAAAAAAACAAACGCACGATAATATATAACATTTGAAAAAAATAACATTAACAATAACATTTTATATTAAAGTGATTCATTTCGAGATATGAAGATGTGGAGGAGTCACACATACAGAACTGACCCATTAACATGTTAAACAACAATATTTATAATTTTTAAACTAAAAAGCATTAAACAAATTGCAAATATCTTTCAAATAAGATGATAAGATGTCTATCCCTGAGAGAAATTTTAAATCCATTAACAATCACATTAAGGCCCGGTTTCACAGACAAGGCTTAAGGCTAGTCCCAGACTAAAATGAATGTTCACCCTGATTTAACTGAATATAACTTTCCCAGAATTATCAGTGTCTTTGTTTTGTCTCGAGATGCTCCCCAGTAATGTATTCTTCTAAGGCATTTTTATAAAAGCGACATAAATATCTTAATTCAACTAAGGCATAGTCCTGGCTTAAGCCAAGCTGTGTCTGTGAAACCAGGCCTAAAATATTCATATAACAAGAGCTGATACAAACACACATAAATGTAATCTGTTTCATAGTGGTTTTAGTCTTTAGCATAAAGGCGTACAAAGTTATTTATTGTATGAATAAATGCAGATCAGACAGAATTGCATCCTTAAATGTCTTCCTTGTGCGGATAAAATATATTCTGGGTAAAAGAATCATGTTAGAGTGATAGTGATGATTAAAACATTAAATACAAAGGTTTCCCAAAACATGTTATGTACCTTATAAATCTGTCCAATCATTTCTTCTTTATCACTGATGTCACTTTGGTCGAGTGGTCATTTTTTGAATGCGCCGATGGCTAATGTAATGAGAACATTCGCTTGTATTATCATATGTATTTGTATCAAAAATACATTCTGCTATAATTAAGATGAATATGTGTGCTAAATTTGCCTTTGCATATACTAACCTTGGCTCTAAAACGCTTTGAAAGTGCTTCACGAACCTTTGGGGGAGAAGCAAATGTGTAAATTATTCAGATTACTAAATATGACTGTTTTACATTAGAGAAGCAGGCCAAAGACAATTCAGTGTTTGATAAAACTCCAGTCGACAAACTAACACAAACCAAGTTATGTTACATGATAATAACATTTCAATAATGCAAAAAAAGGACTGGGTTACCTTTTTCTCTCCAAAGCAGTTCGTAAGCAATATGAAAAAGCCCTGTGTTATAACAGAATGAGATATTTTAGTTATGAATGTTTCCAATGTGCATTCAGGAGTGTAATGAATGTCAAGAAGTACATCTTTGGTACTAAACTCTCACCTGTAGTGAATTCAGTATTGTAAATGCATAATTCACAATCTGGGCATACGGCTTTAGTGTAAGATCCAACATGAACACAAGAAATCCAAAGATCCATGTTATTCCAAGGATGGGGCTCAGGAAAACTATGGTCTTAATGATGCCCTTTACAACGGCCTTCTCATCTCGAGCTTTGGCCTCAGACACAGCAGGCGTTACGATTTTTGTGATGACCACAAACAACGCAAACATATTTATAATCACAATAGTACCAACCGGAAAAATGAATGCAAAGATGGACCCTTTTATCCCGGAGTCATATGTTAGCCAGCAAGTCTTATTCGAATAGTATTTACCGACCCGACCAGACTCGAAGTGAACGAAAGTCACTACCACACACACTAATGGACACACGTAACCAAGAGTGATCGAAAATGCCAAATAAACCTTCTTCCGTAGCTGTTCGAAAACAAATATTAGCTGGTGAAGAAGAAGAAAACTCAAGCACAACGTCCAGAAGAAGACGGCCAGGAAACAATAATGTTTCACCACGGTCAGTATCAAGCACCAGTTTGGGGGAGTTTTCTCTGGTTCTGCCGTTCCTAAAAACGCACAATACGCAAAAAGCAACCAAAGGCAGATGTTCACTAAGGCTATGTGGCGAAAATTGCTGATGTTTGATTTCACGACGGTGTCCCACACCAGAAACTCGATCAGTATACACAGCACAAGAGAAACGATTGAAACCCCTAAGCAAACGTAAGTCAGTTGTTCCATATACGGGAGGGTTACCGGATGTTTGGACATCAACATGGAGAAGGTAGAGTTGTGTGTACAGTCACACGATGTCGGATTAGACGCGCCACCCCAATTACAACCTTCACGGGACCACTCTGTTTCATTCCAGTAAACACAAAACATTTCATGGTCGCGAAGCCTTTGTATGCCCTCGAAGGTCATCTTCAGAGCGACACTGGTGCTGTTTACTACAGTCACTGATAAGATGGTGTTTCCTGAATCTAAAGGGACATTATTCAGGGTTTTTGGTAAAATATCAGCAAGATTCTTATATGCAACGACTACAACGTTCTTCTTTGTCTTGACACTGACATTAAAGGGCGAACAGTTGCTGGCGTTACAGGTCATGAGATGGACGTTCACACTGCTCTGGTTCATAGAGGACAGGTTTGAGTTCTTTATCACACTCTCAATAGTCTCTAGATAATCTGTAGATAAACTGGTGGCTTCTTGTCTTTGATGCCAGGCATCTGTGTCATTCAAAACATTGCTTATAGTTGATACAAAATTCTGAAAAGAAGAGGGAAAATGAATACATGAACGTATGAACGTATGAAGAAAGAATGAAGGAGTGTGTCTAACACACATTCCAAAACATAAAGCTTCTGTGGTTTCTTAAAATATCATTGACACTCACAAGAGATGAAACATACTCACAGGCATGATGGTGTTGTTCCATTGATGCGACTGATTTAAAGACACGTCATTCATTTGTTTCAGAATACCTACAGATATGTTTATATTTGCATAGGAGTTAATAGACGTATCGGTTGTTGTGATTGTTTTTAACGAAGAGAAGAGACGGTCCGCGTTTTCACGAATATAACCCAATCCTTTACCAATTTCCTTTATGAAAGACAGAGATTGAGAATGTATGACTAACCTTGTTCGATCAGGAGTGAAGAATGAGAAAATGATTGCAAATAAATGATACCTGAACATCTGTGTAAATATCGTACAGGCCCAGATTCACACAATTAGAGATAATGATTCTCCAGTGACCGTCCGTGCAATTTCTACTTTGCTCACCAACAGCAGAAGAGTCACAATCCAGAACAGCCGTATAATTACTTTTAGCTTTCGGCCAGGGACTGTCTGCGGAACAGGCCACTAAGTTATCTGTGTGGAAAAGTACAGGTTGTTTTCGTTCATTCACAGCTTTTCACGCATATGAAATGTATTTACCCCTGATTATGGCATCATTCAAACAAACCTTCAAAGATTTTGTCATTTATTAACCAATTTTGTTCCTCCATACCTGTACTGTGCATGGAAAACTCTCAAACAAGTAGTACTAAAAACAATGCCGATATCATCTACAGATGGCTTACTTATGATTTTGCAGATTTAAACATCTAAAAACTACACCAAAACTTACCATGAATGATGGGGATCATCACAGTCATGTTCCTCTCAGTGCTCTTATGTCTTTGGTTTGTGAAAGTACATGTGACTGTCACATGTTCGGTTTTCGACATTTCTAGACACCTAATCGTTGCGGCTGCTTTGTAAAAGATGGAGTTCCCTGTGGTCACTTGGGAACGCAATATGAAAATTCTTCAGTGTGTTTAAGTGCGTTAAAACCATAAGCCCTAAGTTTATAGAAAAATAATGAGACATTCTTACCTGACGAAACACTTCTAAGATCGTTGAGGTCAGAGCTGCTCCAGCTAATGGTGTACTTTTCTGTGCTGACTTTAATGGCACACTGAATTGTAACCTGTAGATTTTTGTTTGAACCCGTACAATCAGGAAATTGGGGGTAGCTTCTGCCACGTATGTCTGGCAAAAGTGCAATGTCCAATGTTTCGCTTGCTGTGTGCGTTATGAGTGCTCTGGTATACTCGCATGTATATAGTCCTTCAGTCAGCCGAGGGATGGAGGGATGGATAGCCAGACAGACACACAGAAAGACACATAGATGGAAAAATGACTTAAGGCTGCTGGTTTCATTTGTACACTGGCTTACGTATTGTCTGCATTTAATACATCGATAAGTGTACACATGCAACCCGGACGCCCTCTGTACAGTTTACTGTAATAGACTACAGCATATGAGCGCACATTACCTTTCCAACTTCCTGCAATGTTTTGCAGCTGAACCGTGTCGGTCATTCCTGTACGGCTCAGTGTAGCTTGTGATCCATCTGTGATTGCTGTCGTTTTATTCTGTCTGTCCTTCAAGACCCACTTCACACTTCCCAGGTCCTCTCGTGTCGTACAGTTAATTTTTAGACTTGAACCGATAGCAACAGGTTGATCTTTAGTTACATCAATAGTCACGAGTCCTTTGGGTAAAAGAAGCAGAAATAATAAAGCAATTCTATAATAACCTTAAATGAACACAAATCACGTCTGAAGAACATGAATAGAACAGCTTGTTGCGATCAGGTATACTGTAAAACAGCACCATACTATTTGTTCCAATGAAATCCCTCCTTTACGTCCAATAACGCCATACGAAAGCTTTGTGTGAAATTGTCATGATTCTGCCTGCTCTTGTCTTGATTTTCTGGTCTAGGGGCAGAATCATGACAGACCCACGTGTTTTATGTGGAGAGGATCATATTATGGTCAATCAGGACATAATATGCGTTCTCTCCTGTCTCGTCATTTGGCCCTGCCCCTCTCGTTTCTAGTATTGCTCTCCTCCTGTGTCGCATTACCCACACCTGCCTATCGTTATCCCCTTTGTTAGTCTCCCTATATAATACCCTCTTGTCTATTGTCTTGGGCTCGTTCGTTGTACATGTTTCATGCTTTTTGCCATGCCATGTCTTGGAGTCTTTGTCATTGTCATTGATAGTCTAGTCAAGTCAAGTCAGTGTGAGTGTTTTGTTTTGTTAGTCTAGGTGTTTTTGTAGTTGTAGTTCTTGTCAAGTGTTAGTCTTCAGTTTATTGTGTTCCCTGTTTACCCCCTCGTGGGTTTTTGTTTTGTTCCTGTTTATTATTTATTAAAATCCTGTTTAAACCCTGTTTCGCTGCCTGCACTTGGGTTCTCTTTCCGCGGTCCTGACAGAAATCAGATTGTCCTATCTATCCCTGAACAACTTATTTTATCTCAAACCGTCATCGAACCCATGATATGTTCTGCTATCAAATAAAAGGAGTAAAAATGTTTAATTTCTGGGCGAATTAATTCTTTAAAAATAAATCAAAAGTACCTCTTGTTACTAGTGTAGTTCCATCGAGTGTGTTAGCTATCCCTTCAAGTTGAGTGACGTTAATGGAATCGAGCACCTGCACCGTGTATTCCACGATCACACTGCCTGGTCTTTATAACACAACACACGTCTTCAGTCATTTATCAAGTGTTTCACTGACAATAAAATGCAAATTATTTTCACACGCAGAAATGTTTTTCTTGTGGCCATCATTACCTGAAAGCCGTGATAACCAAAGAATTAAACCACGGCAGTGCGCTGAAATATCCTTTGAGCTAAAAGACATTAGACATGTACATGATTTTTCTGTTAACCATAAAACTGTGTTACAGTGTTTGTGTGTTATCCGTAAGACATACCCATTCGGTTATTTGAGTAGTTATATTGACATACTTTTCAGTTTGTTTGTTATCTGAATCAAATAAATCATTGTAGCTATAATTCTTAAAGATAGTCTCTCCATTGATGCTCACTATAGAAATAAAATCAGGCGGGAGGGTTTGGTTAGTGACCGTAGAATGTTTATTGACCAACACATGCATATACCGAATAATACTTTACCTGATTTATTAGACAGACACGTGGCATTTTCTGTTTCTCCGAGATTGCACATTTCAGTTTTGCAGCACTTATAATTGGTGCACGCGTCTGAACTCCACGTGTACCCATCTTTACACGAACAGTTTTTTGTGTTTTCATTCCACGTACACACTACAAACAAGATCAGTTTTTATTTATCCTTGTTAAACCTATAGTTTATTTGTTTGCGATATCTTTACAGTGCAGTACATTTAAATATGCGTAAGATAAAATAGACAGATGATAATCATATTAGTTTACTGTATTAACACAATATCACAAATACATGAACATACAGTAGAGTTTAGTGAATGTCTGTAAAGAACTAAACAGTTTGTCAGGAAATATTCATAATTAATATTATATTTTTTTGGGGGGGGGGGTTGTTTTCATTATTGATGTATGTCATTTCACTTTCAATTCTGTTAGTGTAATATTTATTTTATTAGCCACATGTTTTAAATGCGTTCATGAAATATTGTTTTAAATTAGCCTTTAAATCAGTCCTTCACTGACCATTGACTAACCTTACCTATTATATATCACAAGGCTCCTGTAGTCATTTAGCAGATACTTTTATTCAATGCAACAAATTTATCCAATAAGTCAAGTATATTAATCATCAATAAAGTGACCTATATGTTACGCATTTGGATATTTTCCAATATTTTGGATATACTTAATTAAACATCATGTGCTTTTGAATACCTGTCGAAATGCGGCTGTCATTCACTGATGCACTTGAAATGTTGGCTGATGCACTTAAAATATGTTTTTTTACAGTTTGGTTTACCGATGAATCAGTTTCGATCTCAAAAAAGTAAACTTGCATGGAGATTTCTGAAATACAGCATAATGAGATTGCTAAGACTAAGTATAACGTCAAATCATATATTTTTATTTATGCTGCACAAAAACAAAAAACACAATACCTGACACAGAAACCTATCAAAACAAAAGCACACATGCATGCGTTCAATATGATGTGATTGTGAAATATCTATATTTTTAATTCTCAAGTTATCGAGGAAACATCAACAAACCTTAAAAAGAAATCCCAGAAAAAGGATCACGATGCCTTTGCACGATGTCATTTTGTCTCATAATCTGCCGCATAAATAGATTAAAGTCATTCATGTGAGTGACACGAGCCAGTCAATATCTAAATAACCACAACAAAATGCATTAATTAACTTTATTTATATTGCATGTACATCAAAAATTGACCTCTATGCCTCGCAACTCTTTAAAGCATTACTGACCTGCATATTCGCTCCCTCTTCTGAATGATGGCTATTCAACTAAGAGGCAGGAGAAGTATGGAATTAAAGCCAATTCCAAAGAATGTTCTCAATAACTTGATTTGCATAATTAAGGGACATATGGAAGTAGGCAAATGACAAGTGCTAATTTATTCACATTACAAACAAGAAAACCTTTTTATACTTCAACTTCAAGTATATATGTGGCATTCCTCATGCCCATGTTGCTGGGCTCTTAAAAACCTAATCTTTGCAGATCTGGTGACCAA
The DNA here is from genome assembly GCF_947034865.1 of Barbatula barbatula. Lineage (NCBI taxonomy): Eukaryota > Metazoa > Chordata > Actinopteri > Cypriniformes > Nemacheilidae > Barbatula > Barbatula barbatula. The sequence continues at coordinate 24,779,019 of NC_136765.1, forward strand.
CTGGATCTTTTTTGTTTCAAGGGGTCGAGGAGGTCAGCAGTAAATCATCTAGTGGATTGCAAATAGACATATTGTTCGTTTGAAAGTCACATCCTGTTTTCTTCTCTCTCCTCCTGTTTAATTTCCTGGTAACTGCACATTATTGTTCAAATAAAGCTGCTGTACAGGGGTAATGATTGTGATCAAGAGATTTTCAATGTTTCTGATTGAATTGCTATTTTATGATTCAGGGCCGACATGTGATATTCATATTATTTATAGTCAATCATGTACGTTTTTCCTGTATAACATGAATAATATTGGTACTTTGCAGTACTGTAACAAAACCAATAAGATTAGAAGTATATTTTAAGTACCAAGTAAACAAACAAACAAACAACTGTTACTGACCATGATCTGCAGCGAGTACCCCGGATACTTTTGTATTTTATCTGATAAATTATTGCAGATTTTGCTGTAGGCTCATCCATGCAAAACATATGTTGTAGAACACAAATTTCCAATGCAAATCCATATTAATTAGGGGAATGAAAGGCCTATTGTGATGTATGTTTTTCCTGTTTAGACCAAAGGTTTGGGCCGACATGTAATTCTCTGCTGGAGATCCTGGGCATCTTGTTCAGATAGACGGCATCATAGATTCAAAAAAATATCTACGGATAAGAAATTCAAACCTGACTGTCCCTGCTAGAAGTCACATAAAGGATTAAGTTTGGATCTTGCAACAGAACACCGATCTTCAAACAAACATCCAAACAAAATGGGTCATGGAACACAAGACCAAGCTTCTGCCATGTGGCCGTCCCAGTTTCCAGACCTGAACTGTGAAAATGAGTTGAGAGAACGGAAGATGAGAAGCACCAGCATTGAGCTTGAAATCCGAAGGGTCTGCAGCAATTCTCTAGGAATTGCCTTGATCTCTTGTCAGGTGTTCTCCAAACTCATTAGGCATTATAGGTAAAGACTTTATGCCTGGTATTAAGATGCGTTTTGATCGATCGGATCACAAGGGGAAGAAAGAGGCCCATACATGTTACCTGCTGCTGTAATCCGTCTATTTTGACCACTTCTGTCCTGATTTCAGAAAATATCTGAAAAAGCATACACATTTACCCAGACATACACCCTGGCAGGGAAAATGTATTTGCTTTTTTACAGTCTTGTATAAAGTACTTGAAAGCGATACTTGAGTAAAAGTACAAGTATCTTACCAGAAAATGACTTTGGTAGAAGTTAAAGTCACCCTTCAAAATTTTACTTGAGTAAAAGTCTTAAAGTATCCGACATTTATTGTACTTAAGTATTAAAAGTAAAAGTATTTCAAAAAAAGTGAACGGTTGGAATCAACAATAACAGTCACATGAGCATTTTTTTATATTATATTTTCCTAACTGCAAGACCAACACTATTAGCTTGGATTCATTGCTGTTGTTGTGTAGCCTGTACTGTATTATGTTAACTGGTCGTTTGTCTCCTGTCTATTACTAGCTGACCTATGTTATGTGGCAATAAAAGCACTTTGACTTTGATCAATATGTAAGCCTACATTCACAATATATAACATTAGCCGATAACAAGTTTTGAGGTAATTAAATCAAAGCAAATCTCAAGTTTAACTAAATGCATGGTGCTTTAGAAGACACGAGTAATCCTGAACGCTCCTCTGGAAGCTGCCATATGAAGTTGCCTAATGTGCTCTTAAAAAAATCCCTCCACCGGTGTAACGCTAATTTACCGAAGGAAATATTCGGCCGCTATACCAGAAACCGCTATTAACCCTTTCAGTATTATGGACATCTCTTCAAGAGTTTCGTGTGGAATTCTTTCGCAGGAAAATCATTTGTGTTGTTAAATATCTGCACATTGGCTCATCAGAAAAGTTAACTAGCACACATTAGCCTGGCCATCACGTTAGCCAGATATCAGAACAGGCTTATATGATAACTAATTCATGTAAAATAGCGTTGACATTACGGCTTCATTGAATGAAAATGTATTTAACCTACCTAATTTAAACTGCGATGTGCTTCTTCATGTTGGACGGGGAGTTTTTGAATGCCAATATTTCAGTGACTCTCGGTACGAATAACAGGCACTTAATCCGGTAGAAAGAATTCTCTCTCGAATATACGAAAATATTTCTTGCAAATACGGCCACGGGTGTGTCACGTTATCTTCGTCACTACCACCAAGTTCACAAAGTTCACGACTGTAGTCGAGATGCCCGTCAGTGGTAACGTGCTTGGCGCTTGACATGACTTCGAACAGGCGTCACGTCACCAACACAAATTTCTTCTAATTTGTAGTAACGAGTAACGAAGATGGTTAGGAGAAATGTATCGGAGTAAAAGTACACGATTTATTTCGGAAATGTAGTGGAGTAAAAGTGAAAGTTGTCAGAAAAATAAATAACGAAGTAAAGTACAGATATGTGAAAATTCTACTTAAGTACAGTAACGAAGTATTTGTACTTCGTTACATTACAACACTGCTTTTTTAGATATTTCACTCGCATAGACAAAATAATAAGTGACCTCTAGTGTTGCAACTGGGCAACAACTACCTTACATGCATAACCTGTTAGTAATTTAAAGGTTACATAGATTATCCTGCCATGTTTTATTACCATGTCAGTTCTCTGCGTTGCGTCGTGTATGCATTTAGTCTGGTCCCTGTCTATTACTATAAGTCTTGGTTTATCTTGTTCCCTTGTTTTATCCCCCTCTAGGGAAGTGTTTTTTTTCCAGTTTATATTATTCGTCCAGTCCGAGATATACAGTCCAGTTTTTGTTTTGTCGTGTAATTAAAGTCTTGTTTCTTTTCAAACCGCTGCCTGCAGTTGTGTTCTTCCTCCTTCTCACTCCCCTGGTCTACAGACATTTTATTTTCTAGCGCTTTTACAATTGACATTGCATCAAAGCAGCTAAACAAGAAAACCAAGATAAACAAAAGTTTAACAAAACAATAAAAATAGAATTGATTATTATAATATTGTAAGCTTCAAACCCCATATGAGAATTCATGGTTTAAATCTATACAGAGGTGGGTTTACTCAAGTTAAAGTACAAGTAACAGGAGAAATTGTTACTCAAGTAAAAGTCACTATGAGTAAAAGTAAACGACTAGTTACTTAATTACTTTGTATCTTATTATACTGCACAGGCCTACTATTCATAAAATTAATATTAACGCCAATATTTGTATATTATTATCATAAGCAGATATCTTTGCAATATACACACAGAGACTAAAGAATAGACAAACACAGTTTGTGTAAGTCCTAATATCAATGTAGACAACACAACTACTTATAATAATAGACCATATCCGACTAAAGTGAACCTGCAGAGTTTGGCGTTTTCAATGCATTTAACTAAACTCACAGCATTTCCTAAGATGATGTAATTACATTTAACAATTACACAATTAAATTGTTTTATGATATGATATGATGTGATATGAAATGAAACTGATTAAATGAATGCTTTCACATGTTGTGTCACATACGTGTGTTGTGAAAACTCTTACTTGTCAACAAGTTTTCTTCCTTCTGTTCTTTAAATGTTTATTTCTGCAAGTCCACGTCTCTGTGTCTAACAGGTCGCGCGCACGTTGCTGTCTGACGAACAGGTCGCGCGCATGTTGCTGTCTGACGAACAGGTCGCGCGCATGTTGCTTGTCTGAGGAACAGGTCGCGCGCATGTTGCTTGTCTGACGAACAGGTCGCGGGGGCGCGCATATGGCGGGGATTTATCATTGCCGGCAAACAATATGACACATTTGCAGTTTTGACTGTATAGATATAGATTCATATCACGTCATATCCGCTCTTTGTTTTCTGTGTGTTCTTATGTTTCGCGCTACGAGGAGCGATCCGCCGCTTCAGATGATTCAGATCGTGTTGCGAAGTGAACAAATCATTTGAACTGATTCGTGAACCTATTCAGACGGTTTTGCCCATTGTTCAATGAATGCTTTCAAAAGAATCGACTCAAAAGAATCAATCACTCGGGAACCTGGATATAAACAACACATTTAATAATGCCTATTTTAAAACGAAGGAACGTCACGCAGTGTAAAGAAGTAAAAGTACAGATTTTCTTTTAGAAATATACTCAAGTAAGAGTAAAAGTTCCCACCTTTAATTGTACTTTAAAAGTACATGTTTTTCAAAATGTCACCTTTAGCAGAGAGGTTGAGAGACAGATGGCAAAGTTAAACAAAATTTATTTGGATGACACGAGGGATGGAAACAAGAAGGAGAAGCTGATAAGTAATTGATAAGACTTTTTTATTGTGGAAAGGTTTTATAATACAAAAAAAAAATCTTTTTAACCTTTATACGTGTTGAACAAATGAAACTGGACAGAACTACAGTATCTTTATTCAGGTACGTGTTAATTGTTTTTATACATTTGCAAGTATCAAAAGTGTGCTTATCTTTTTCATATCTGATATCCACAATTATACAAATTAATTGAGGTGAACATTTATTTTTGACTTGCGTTAAGTTGTCATATAATTATCATCATCAACATGCGAGCAAGGTTCTTTTTTTAATTTAGTGTTAAATCCTCATTCACAATAACATATGAAAACATGTTTAACAGTGATGCTTTTCGAGATATGAAGATTTGGATGACTCGCACTACAGAACTGAATATATAAACATGGGATACAGAATATAATGATAAACAACAATATTCAATAAAACAAATAAGCAATTCTAGAAAATAAATGTATCTTTCACCCTGACCAACAATACCTTAACACGATAAAATATATACACGACAAGAATAATTTAGTTACCCAGGGATACAGATCTAACTGTGTTTATATCGTAAACAATTCAGATTTATAATGTTAATTCTGTCTGATAATAATTTCTCATTGAGCGAAGACAACATCATAAGCTTCCACACAAGAGCGCAACGTCCCTAAAGCGACAATTCACCCAAAAGATTATATCATGAATTACTCACTGTAGTGAGTATTACTCGCAGAGAAAGATATATGGACAAATGCTTGTGACCAAACAGTTCTTGGACCCCATTGACTACCATAGTATAGAAATTGACAAGTGGCCCAGAACTGTTTGCTGTCCGACATTCTTCCAAATATCTTCTTTTGTGTTCAACAGAAACAAAAATGATTTCCTACTATGGTAGTCAATGAAATCCAATGAGTGTTTGGTTATAAGCATTCTTCCAAATATATTTCTCTGTGTTCAACCAAACAAATAAATGTATACAGATTTTAAAACTAGAGAGTGTGTAATTCATGACAGAATTTTCCTTTTTGGGTGAACTATCCCTTTAAAAACATGCTTCTCAACACATAAAAATGTTCACAAAAAAATTACATCTATACACAAATGGCGACACATGCTGGCCAAAACAATACAATACAATATTTATTTATATGGCACATTTAAAACAACCAAAGTCGACCACAGTTCTCCACAGGGTTATGTAAGACAAAACAGGTCAATAAGATTCTAGGTAGTAAAACATGCGCTGTAAAATGGTTAAAGATAAAGTTGAGCAGTTCTGATATGGATGGGAGACTTCCACAACAAAAGGCCAACAACAGAAAAAGCTTGAAAAACTGTAAATAAAACATATTCTGTCGCAGGGATGTTACTGATTAGTTTCGGCACATTTTAAGAACTTCTACCTCTTTTCTTTTGCCTTCCTTGGATTCACCTTTACATGTGTTTAAAAATTGTTGATTTTCATAGAGCCAACCAGATGTATTTATTTTTGATACACACTCTTGTCCTTTATGCATCAATTACACTTCCTATATAGTTTATTTTATAAAACAATGATAAAATATGTATTTTAGAGTCCTCCCCCTTTGAATATTTGTCATTTCCAGCCCTGGATTTACACATATGACTACATTGATATATTGTGTTTAGTCTCCAGAACAACACATAGTTCCATCAGAATTGAATCTTCCATCTGGACAAAAATACAAATAATGTTCTAGAAAAATGAAAATACATATTTCCCAAAACACTTAAACGTTACTTATCTGTCCAATCAATTTTTCTTTATCACTGATGTCACTTTGGTCGAGTAGTCACTTTTTGAATGCACCGATAGCTGTAATGAGAACATTTGCATGTATTATATGTATCTGTGTCCAATATATGTTTTGCAATAATAAAAATGTATAAATGTGTAAAGTTTGCCTTTGGACGTACTAACCTTTGCCCTGAAACGCTTTAAAAGTGCTTCTCGAACCTTTGGAAAGCAAATTTTCATGTTAGACAATTCCAACAAATTCAGTGTTTAATAAAACTCCAGTCGACAAACTAACGCAAAGCAAAGTTACATAATAATAATATTTCAAACCTATATTAAAGAAAGGACTGGGTTACCTTTTTCTCTCCAAAGCAGTTCGTAAGCAATATGAAAAAGCCCTGTGTTATAACAGAATGAGATATTTTAGTTATGAATGTTTCCAATGTGCATTCAGGAGTGTAATGAATGTCAAGAAGTACATCTTTGGTACTAAACTCTCACCTGTAGTGAATTCAGTATTGTAAATGCATAATTCACAATCTGGGCATACGGCTTTAGTGTAAGATCCAACATGAACACAAGAAATCCAAAGATCCATGTTATTCCAAGGATGGGGCTCAGGAAAACTATGGTCTTAATGATGCCCTTTACAACGGCCTTCTCATCTCGAGCTTTGGCCTCAGACACAGCAGGCGTTACGATTTTTGTGATGACCACAAACAACGCAAACATATTTATAATCACAATAGTACCAACCGGAAAAATGAATGCAAATATGGACCCTTTTATCCCGGAGTCATATGTTAGCCAGCAAGTCTTATTCGAATAGTATTTACCGACCCCACCAGACTCGAAGTGAACGAAAGTCACTACCACACACACTAATGGACACACGTAACCAAGAGTGATCGAAAATGCCAAATAAACCTTCTTCCGTAGCTGTTCGAAAACAAATATTAGCTGGTGAAGAAGAAGAAAACTCAAGCACAACGTCCAGAAGAAGACGGTCAGGAAACAATAATGTTTCACCACGGTCAGTATCAAGCACCAGTTTGGGGGAGTTTTCTCTGGTTCTGCCGTTCCTAAAAACGCACAATACGCAAAAAGCAACCAAGTGCAGATGTTCACTAAGGCTATGTGGCGAAAATTGCTGATGTTTGATTTTACGACTGTGTCCCACACCAGAAACTCGATCAGTATACACAGCACAAGAGACACGATTGAAACTCCTAAGCAAACGTAAGTCAGTGGTTCCATATACGGGAGGGTTACCGGATGTTTGGACATCAAAATGGTGAAGGTAGAGTTGTGTGTACAGTCACACGATGTCGGATTAGACGCGCCACCCCAACTACAACCTTCACGGGACCACTCTGTTTCATTCCAGTAAACACAAAACATTTCATGGTCACGAAGCCTTTGTATGCCCTCGAAGGTCATCTTCAGAGCAACACTGGTGCTGTTTACTACAGTCACTGATAAGATGGTGTTTCCTGAATCAAAAGGGACATTATTCAGGGTTTTTGGTAAAATATCAGCAAGATTCTTATATGCAACGACTACAACGTCCTTCTCTGTCTCTGTCTCTGTCTCGACACTGACATTAAAGGGCGAACAGTTGCTGGAGTTACAGGTCATGAGATGGACGTTCACACTGCTCTGGTTCATAGAGGACAGGTTTGAGTTCTTTATCACACTCTCAATAGTCTCTAGATAATCTGTAGATAAACTGGTGGCTTCTTGTCTTTGATGCCAGGCATCTGTGTCATTCAAAACATTGCTTATAGTTGATACAAAATTCTGAAAAGAAGAGGGAAAATGAATACATGAACGTATGAAGAAAGAATGAAGGAGTGTGCCTAACACACATTCCAAAACATAAAGCTTCTGTGGTTTCTTAAAATATCATTGACACTCACAAGAGATGAAACATACTCACAGGCATGATGGTGTTGTTCCATTGATGCGACTGATTTAAAGACACGTCATTCATTTGTTTCAGAATACCTACAGATATGTCTATATTTGCATAGGAGTTAATAGACGTATCGGTTGTTGTGATTGTTTTTAACGAAGAGAAGAGACGGTCCGCGTTTTCACGAATATAACCCAATCCTTTACCAATTTCCTTTACGAAAGACAGAGATTGAGAATGTATGACTAACCTTGTTCGATCAGGAGTGAAGAATGAGAAAATGATTGCAAATAAATGATACCTGAACATCTGTGTAAATATCGTACAGGCCCAGATTCACACAATTAGAGATAATGATTCTCCATTGACTGCCAGTGCAATTTCTACTTTTCTGACCAACAGCAGAAGAGTCACAATCCAGAACAGCCGTATAAGAACTTTTAGCTTTAGGCCAGGGACTGTCTGCAGAACAGTAGTTTGAGTGACCTGTGTGGAAAATGGAAAAGTACAGTCATGCATATCTTATTCATCCATATCAAATGCATTTATCTTTATTTAAAGGGATAAGACATTCATTTATAAACCCTTATTTTCCTCTAGACTTGGCAGTCCACTTAAAGAAGCAACGTTTTTAGCTTCGACTGTATCGATTTAACATTTACAGTAAATGTAAAAATAAAATCGCCTCCCAAAGTGACTTATTCTAAATAAGGACACCAAAACTTACTTTGAATGATGGGAATCACCAAAGTCACGTCCCTCTTATTCATGCCTACTTTGGCTCTGTTGTTGGTGAAAGCGCATGTAACTTTTACCAGTTCAATATTTGACATTTCTGGGCAGTTAACCGTTGCTTCTGCTTTGTACTGGATGAAGTCCCCTTTGATCTCTTGGGAAAGCAATAATATAAAAAGTGTATAAACAGATGTATAATTTTTGGCTTTTCCTTGTGTTTACACTGAAGTGTGAGAGCAAAAACAATTCTTACCTGATGGTTTACTTCTGAGATCCTGGAAGTCAGAGCTGTTCCAGCTAACGGTGTAATTTTCTGTGTTTACTTTAATGGTGCACTCAAATTTAAGTAGTATTTTTGGTTTTGAATCCGAACAATCTGGAAATTGGGGGTCGCTTATGGCACGTATGTCTGGCAAATCCGCAACGTCCAGCATTTCACTTGCAATGTGCAGTATGGGCTCTTTGGAATACTCGCATGTAAACAGTCCTTTAGTCAGCCGATGGACGGATAGATACAGAGAGAGAGAATCAGTCAATCTATTCAAGGCAAACCCCTATAGCACACATACATCTGGCTTATGTCTATTTGACGTCTGCATTCACATCTGCAAGACATCTATAATACATAGTTTGAGCCTGTCTGTAAGATGTTTATGATTTAGAAATAGATGTAAGCCAGGTAGATTGTGCTCTCTGGGAAATGTCTTCATTAGGTTTGCAGAAACGCACATTACCTTTCCAACTTCCTGCAATGTTTTGCAGCTGAACCGTGTCGGTCATTCCTGTACGGCTCAGTGTAGCTTGTGATCCATTTGTGATTGGTGTCGTTTTATTCTGTGTGTCCGTCAAGACCCACTTCACACTTCCCAGGTCCTCTCGTGTCGTACAGTTAATGGTTGGATTTGAACCGATAGCAACAGGTTGATCTTCAGGTACATCAATAGTCACGAGTCCTTTGGGTAAAAGAAGCAGAAATAATAAAGCAATTCTATAATAACCTTTAAATGAACACAAATCACGTCTGAAGAACATGAATAGAACAGCTTGTTGCGATCAGGTATACTGTAAAACAGCACCATACTATTTGTTCCAATGAAATCCCTCCTTTACGTCCAATAACGCCATATGAAAGCTTTGTGTGAAATCAGACCGTTCTATCTTTCAATTGAATTGAAACAAATGTATAATACAATGCAATGTAAGTCGCTTTGGATGAAAGCATCTGCAAAATGTGTAAATGTAAAAGTAAACAGACGTTTCAGTTCTGGGCGAATTAATTCTTGAAAAATAAATCAAAAGTACCTCTTGTTACTAGTTTAGTCCCATTGAGTGTGTTAGCTATCCCTTCAAGTTGAGTGACGTTAATGGAATCGAGCACCTGCACCGTGTATTCCACGATCACACTGCCTGGTCTTTATAACACAACACACGTCTTCAGTCATATATCAAGTGTTTCACTGACTGTTTGTCAAAAGAACGGAAATGATCAGAAATGTTTTCCATCATTACCTGAAAGCCGTGATAACCAAAGAATCAAACCACGGCAGTGCGCTGAAATTTCCTTTGAGCTTAAAGAAATTAGACATGTATGATTTTTCTGTTAACCATAAAACTGTGTTACAGTGTTTGTGTGTTATCCGTAAGACATACCCATTTGGCTATATCAGCAGTTATTTTATCATACATTGCAGTTTTTTGGTTGTCTGAATTAAATAACTGATTGTAGCTATAATTCTTTGTGGTAGTCTCTCCGTTGATGCTCACTGTAAAAAAAATCAGGCGGGAGTGTTTGGTTAGTAAAGAGCCCTTTTAGGGACATGGTGGTGGAAAAACCTTATTTTTAAAGCTTTTGCAAAACGTTTCTGCTATCTCGCAAAACTTTTGTGTTATCTCGCAAACATATTTGCGTTATCTCGCAAAACTTTTGTTATCTCGCAAAATTTTTGTTATCTCGCACACATATTTGCGTTATCTTGCACAACTTTTGTGTTATCTCGCAAAAATTCAAACGTCCTGTTATCCCGCTCCGTACACTAACAATGGAGCGGTTCATAGTAGATTCCCGGACAAATAACTCGTGAGCTAAACGTTGTAATAACACAAATAACACATCATTCCTTAGACAAGTATCAACGACCTAGTCTTCCTCAAAACGAGAATATACGTTAAATTGATCTCTAAATGGGCAGGCGACATGGACTAGTTTAAAGGGACCGTCTGCAAAGTGACTGTAAATCTGAAAGGCAATGATCTTTGGGTTTTGCCGGCTCTCGGCTTTTTTGTAGAAAATTAAGTTAAAGTTCATTGTTTACATTACATTGTTTACGTTACATAGAATGATGTGTCATTTGTGTTATGAGAACATTTAGCTCACAAGTTATTAGTCCAGGAATCTGCGACTGTAGACAAATGTTTATGTACTCAAACTCGGACAGCAGGACATTAAACATGAAGTGTTTGTCCGAACTCGCTGATGTTTTGCGAGATAACACAAAAGCTTTAAAAATATTTGTAGGGTAGTGACCGCAGAATGTTTATAATACTTTACCTGACTTATTAGACAGACACGTGGCAGCTTCTGTATCTCTGAGAATGCACATTTCAGTTTTGCAGCACTTATAATTGGTGCACGCGTCTGAACTCCACATGTACCCAGCTGTACACGAGCAGTTTTTTGTGTTTTCATTCCACGTACACTCTACAAACAAGATCAGTTTTAATTTATCCTTGTTAAACCAACAACCAATTATTTTTGTGCCATTTAACAATGCAAGACATTTTAATAATAATTTAATAATAATTCATAATATTGCCACTGTTCTACTGAAACCTTTGATGTCCAAAGTTTTTCAGGAGACAGAAAACAAACACTGAACCACACTGTTTTAATATGATTAAACACCGTCTTCTCAATGTCGACTGGTCAGCTATTTGCAAAATCCAGTGACAAAAAAAGAGTGACTAATAATAAAAATGTAAGACAGGGGGTTTCAAAAGGACAGCAGATAATAAACGTATACTTTTTGCAGATATTAATTTCCTTTATTAACACAATATCACGATGCAATAACATGTGGAAGTGTTGAACTACACTTTTTTTCCAGGTTCTCTATGTGCTGATGCTTTATCACTTCTAATATGAAAAAACAAATCAGTTTGTCCCAAAATATTCAATTTATTTTCTTTTTCTGTTTTAAACCAAACAAACCATTTTTAAGGAATGTTGTTTTTAATTGTTAACGTGTGACATTTTGCTGCAATGTCCCTTTCCATTATGTTCGGGTTGAGTAATATTATTTTAATCTTGCAACCGGTTACATCATTTTTGCTTAAATATCAATTTCATTGGCCTCATGTAAGCTAACTTTGTGTCCCTGTCTCTTTATCTCCATTCATTTTATTTACTTGTGCTAATCTTCTTGCCATTGAGTAAATAACGTCCGATAAACAAAGTGTCACTAGAAGATGATTTCTAATGTTAAATATAATGTCCTGCATATCAATAGCAACACTTTAACATGTTATAAAAGAAATCCATTTTTATTTGGATTTTCTTTCTCTGACAGATTTCAACGGTGTTGTTTGGAGTACCTGTTGTGGGGTTGACGTCTGAAACAGTCACACCAGACACATTGTTGGCTGACAGATTTGAGAGAAGTGACTCTACCCTTTTAAATATAGATGAATCTATTTCGAGCTCAAAAAAGTAAACCTGCGTTGAGGTATCTGGAAAACCAATAGCACAGTGAGATTAAGACCTATAAAGGCAAAACATTGTTCATAGATATTGCACAACAACAACCACAAAAAATAAGGTGTACTACCTTCCCTGGAAACCTATTAAAGAAAAGCACACAATGTTTTTAATATGAAGCGTTTACTCTAGTCAGTATACTGTTATGTGGTAAAATGTTTAAGTAACTCGAGTAAGGAAACATCAACAAACCTTGCAGAACAACCCAAGAAAAAGTAGCACGATGCCTTTGCACGATGTCATTTTGTCTTATTAATATCTGAAACATAAAGTGATTACAGTCATTCATGTGAGTGACAAACTGCACTTACTGTATAGACTACTGTATAAAACTCACCTCTATTCCTCACACCTCCTCATAACATTACTGACTAGCGTATTCAGAACGTTTTCAACTTTCGAATATAAAAAGGCATAAAACCTTCCTGATTTGCATAGTGCAGGTCACATGATAGGCAAATCAAAACAATCAATGTTTTCTTCATTTAAATTACAAACAATAAAAAGTAAACAGAGGTGCACTATATATATATAGATTATATATATGTATATTTCTTTACATTGAGGGCAATCGAGAGACTCATACACAACTTTATGTATATACTGTATATTGTACCAGTCAAAAGTATAGTAAATCCATCAAAACCATGCAAATATGTAACTTTGGGAATTATGTTGAGACTAAAAGCATATAAACTCTGTTATATTTAACATTTGCAAAATCTTACACTCGCCAATCGAGTCTCAACGTGGGAAGCTTTTTAAGCAGTACTTAAGGAATATGAACCTTTCTTGGACGGTTAAGAATCACCGGTGGAATGAATATACTGTATGAGAAAGTGGTTAATGCTGTTTTAGGATTCAGTGTTAGGTTCCTGTTAGTCAGCAAATCTGTCAACGTTCCAGAATTACCTTCCACCAGACTCTACAGTAGTTTTTTTGCATATCAGTAAAATCTATATTTTTGGGAAACAACCATCGAGGAAACAAACTCTGTTAACAGCATTCATCCATCTCCCTAAACAAACAAGAGAACAACATACCATAGTTGTTCAAAAGAAGTGCTCAAAATAATACAGACTCCTTTTTCACATCCTTAACATTTTTATATTTTTCTTATTCTACCTAAAACTTTTTAAGTCAGAATTGAATTGTATGATGGGTGAAAACTCATCTCGTGTTTTTTCCCTCGTTTGTGTTTTAATAGTTTTGCTGTCACTTTTTGGACCTCAAAGTCATTGCAGGTTCAATGTCACTTTTCTTATATGTGTGTAAAGTGTTTATGTAAAAATAATGATATAAAAGATCTGCCACCGATACAAACATGTCTATAAATGTATACGCAGATGTCACATTTGACCGTTACGGACACACCTGAAATGGTCAATATTTCAGTTCCTCTTGTAACTTAAGAATACAAATGTATGCGTTTTCCAAGATTCAACAACATTGTGAAGCCTGGTTAACTGCAGATATGTGAAAGTTTTGTTTTGTTTTTATATATACTGTACCTGTCTTAACTTAAAATGACAGGAATTGAAAGTATTAGAAAGAATTTTGCTTTGTCATCAAGTTTAGTTCTGCACAAAAGCACATGACATTTGATATTATTTATAGTCAATCATTCAGAGTCAGCTTTGGCCGGCCAATATGGGAACCGCTTCACATATGGTTGAAATAACGTAGCACACTGAAGTTTGTAATGTATAAAATGAATAATACAGTATCGGCACTTAAAACGACACAAAAACAAAGGATTGAAGGTAATGGTTTCAATAGCATCCAAAAAAACATGATTGGGGCATCCACACCACCCTAGATACTCTTGTATTTTAGCTGATAAATGAGGTCTCTTTAGGGTATTTCTGAAGGCTTATCCATGCAAAACATACTGCTGTAAAACATACATTTCCAATGCAAATCCACAGCGATGATGATGACGACATTAATTTCAATAAAAGGTGGCAAATGAAAGGCTCTTTGTGTTGTATGTTTATTCTCGTTTAGGCTGAAGGTGGTGGTTGAATAGAAATCCATGACTGTTATGAATGTTATTCATGTTATGAAGAGCCCAATTGTGGCTCTTTCTGGTGCTTGACCTGAAAGCGCTGTCATACGCTATTGTGTAACATTAGATTATATGGGCTATTCAGTGAATCCCAGACAGAAACAATCAGCTTTCTATATTTCGATATATATATATATATATATATAATATCACACTGAATTTCAACGGACAATTTAAAAAGCAAGGTGTAAATAAAACATCTGTCAAATACTGTAAACCGAGAAAAACACAGTGGTCAAATTTATATGGGATGAATGAGTCCTGCTGTACACTATAGGGTCTAATAATGTGTTGTTAATTTGAGTATTACACTCTATATATAAACGGTTGGTAAGAACCACACGATGTGTCATTTCTTTTGTTATTTTCAAGTCAACTTTAATTGAAGGGACAACACTTCACATTGTGTGTTACACAAGCAATGTGATTAGATTTAACACATCCTTTTTCTGAGTGTATGCATTGTAAACTACACTGTAAAAGTATTTTTGACTATAGACGGTTTCATCGGATGCGCACGCCTGGCCTGAAGTTAACTTCCGGTCTGTGTTTAGTTAGAAAACACTTTTTAGCCGGAGGTCTACCGCATGTTATGTTTAGCCCACATCACGTTTGTTGATGTTGTTGCCGCTGAAACAGTCTTCAGGGTCTTACTGTAACTGTAAACTAAGTTGAGAACTGTTAAAGTAATAAACTTAACTGAAAAAGAGGTGTAAAGGGCAAACGTATAGGGAAAGGCAATGTAAGTCACTTCGGATAAAAGCGTCTGCCAAATGCATAAATGTAAATGATTGAAATTGTCCTACCTGTGCAATTAAAGGCCTGAATAACAACCCTGTTAAACACTACAACAAAATTCTGCTTCATTGAGACATCAAATGAAAGATTTTTACAATAACAAAGTAAAAACCAACTGTGCGTATCCCGAAATGACCATATTTAACCTATTTTCTTTAAGATAAAGATCACTGAGAGCAGTCGTGAATGATGCACGTATGCCTTTATTGAAAAAGTGAAAAATCATCATCTCAGATTCATCCATTACAGGCATCTGGTGTATGTTCGAAAAAAAAATGATTTCTTTTGTTTTATATACGGCAGCTACAAATACAAAAGCATACACCATGAAACGCACGTACAGCATAATATGAACATTTACAACAGACACATACGGTTTCCTATAAATTAGCAAAATATTACAGATTGACTGAAAATATACACATCCCTGTTATTTATAACATCATTTAATTACAAAATATCTACAAGATCTATATTGTTAGTTTACAGAATAATCTGAATACTGCTGTGACATGCATTGTACTAGACTGAAGTCTCGTGCTCCACACACGGCGTCGGGTGTGACGGGAGAAACGTTTCTCTCTCTTCCGCTGGAGCACTTTCCTCCTTTACGTTGCCGTTAACTTCCTTATTCTGCTGGAAGCAGTTTTGCAATGATAAACCTCACAAAGCAACAATGCATTTCATAGTAAATCCTTTATACGATCTTACCCTGAGCTCAGGAGACGAACTACAGCAAACGCTGGGCTTCGAAAGATTTTGAAGATTTTTCACCACAGGATAAACTGTGCCGGAGGTGATGTCATTTGGTTTGGTCGGACCTTGCAATCGAAACATAACATTTTACCGCGCTAATAATGCGAGTTATTACGCATCACCAACTGCATGTGACAAATTGAGTCGAAAGGGACATTTCACCCCAAAATGAAATGTGCTTAAATGTATATTGTGTCCAGTGTCTCATTATGAATAAACACAATCAAGCTCTTACTGTACCTGTCATGAAGCTAAAAATGAGTCCAATGAGAACCACGGTAGAGGAGTTGACCGCACTGTACCACATGTATGACAGAGAATAGAGCCCATGTAGCCCTAAACGTCCACTAAAAATATATATATTTATACCTTAGATGTTTTCTCTTAACACATACAACATTACACCACACGTTGGTCGAGTATAACCATCACCTGCTTTTATTATGGGCAGAGTCTATGGTGGCTGTCAAAGCTGTGATGTTGTCAGAAACATCTGGCCTGGTGTTAGTAAAGTTGAGAAGGTAAACCTCTACAGGGATGGAAATCTGAGCCAAAAATCCACCAATGCCAATCCAGAAGGCCATGACCAGACCTGCAGCGAGTCCTATTAGAGCTCCCTGGAGTCAGAAGTGAAAGTTTAGTAATATTTAAACACATGGTTACACATTATAACCAGATACAGATCTGCAAATGTGTCTGTAAACACAGCTGCTGGACTGAAGTACAGATATAGCAGATATAAAGAGCAGCGTGTCTCCGCTGACCATCAAATAACCAGTGATGTTGATATAAGATGCAAATAGATCTATATACTCACAATGCTGTTAGCACACGGGAAGAAGATTCCAAGACAGAAGAGACCCAACAGCGGCCCTCCGACCATCCCAAAGATACTGAGAGCTGCCTTTTTAAAATACAATAGACATACATGTATCAATCTATATACCCATCTCTCTATTAATCCATTTTTATAGTTTTGTTTTTAGTTTTAGTGTATCTACTAATACTTTGAACCTTTATTTTTAGATTTTGATATTGCTACGTTACATTTTTTTATTACTTTCCAATATATATGTTATTTCACATTTTATTTATCTATCAATATCAATTGCATCTATCTCTACAACCTCCAAACTTCAGTCTCACATGTTTAAAACTTTCAAGCGTTTATAAACTTTACTACCAGGCCAGGCTTCCTCAAACCAACATCAAAGCTTGTCTAAAAACTTTACTATTTAGTATTATATACAGTCACAGACAGAACAAATACAAAGCAAAAGCTGACATGCTTACCTGTAGAACAGAACTGTTCATCAAATGGACAACATAAGACACAGCAAGACATATAATCCCATATGACAAAGCTGGATGAGAATATAATCAGATATTATAAAACATGCTTACTGGAAGGATTAATTTGATGTAATTGAATCAGAACATCAGATATGAGAAACTAGACATTCTAATGTGAGAATATGTATGGAAATAAATAGACATGATGTTGTCTCACCCAGAATCTTAGATAGCAGAGTGGCTCTTGACTCGCTCATGGAGTAATGAGGTTTAATCAGATCAACCATGGTCACAGTGGTCAGCGAATTAAACGCTGAGGAGATTGTGCTGTGGTAACACAACATTACTGCATGATTTATGTTGACATTTCATTCTTACAGGTAAATTAAGTAGATTTAATTGAGCATAAACTTAAAGCAACAGATTTTTTTTGTTTAGATTTAACACTTTTGCTACTCTGACCATGTTTGTGCATCTAGTATAAAGCGTAGAAAAACATTTTTTAAAACCTTAAATACTGTGTTTTCTTGATTTCAATTACAAAGCAACATTGACAATTTTATTTTCAAAAAACATGTTTTTTTTAAGATTTATTGTGTAAGTTAGCTGTATTTTTTGAGTTATTATGTCTTAAAACAGAACAAACCAACTGCAGTTTGATAAAAAAATATTTTTTATATATGTTAAAAACAGAGTTCTCATTTTGAAACCAAACTCTTCATATATATATATATATTATATATATATATAAATATATATAGATGACAAATCTTTGCTAATTATCTTTGTGAAATCACATTTATAAAATACACATTATATTTATAAATGTATCATTCATGAACCTCATGTTACATTGACATCGGAACGCCACATAAGGGATATTTGGCATCCTCCCATTATTATGAGCACCCGATCTTATTAGATCCTAATAACGTAACT
This sequence comes from Barbatula barbatula, assembly GCF_947034865.1. NCBI lineage: Eukaryota > Metazoa > Chordata > Actinopteri > Cypriniformes > Nemacheilidae > Barbatula > Barbatula barbatula. The sequence continues at coordinate 24,797,309 of NC_136765.1, forward strand.
AAAACGTAAAAAAATGACTATTGGAGGATAATAGTAATAACATTTGGGGAGGAGGGTGTCAAAATGCTAAATATCACAATCGTCCTAGAAATGCATGCGTATTTTTGTCTATTCAGTTTGGGGTTAAATATGACATGTTCTTAAATGCCTTATTAGATTCACAAAGCTTGTTTCTTAATTTAAAATAGCCATGGTTTTATTACAGCAAAAGTGTAGTAACCATGGTGTATTCATTACCATTTGTATAATCAGTTTTACTGGTAAACCATAGCTGAGCTAGGTTTACAGTAGCAACACCATGACAAATTTGTGGTAACCATGTGTTGCTTTTTAAGTTATGGTTAATTTTTAAGGGGTGGATGATACCTTAGAGACGCGCTGAACAAACATGCCACGAACAATCCCGGCAGCCCAGGAAAGTCTTGCAACATGTCCATAACAAAGTAAAGTACCATCTGTGACATGGAAAAACAAAATTAGTCTAGAAAAACATTTTGTGGTCTAGCGCTCGGTATTAGTTCAGCTAACCTGGTCTTTAGACTTGACGTAAGGGTTCGATTCATCGCCGTAACACGCATACATGACCAGTCCCATTAAACAACTGAGAGTTAAACCCACCTGAAGACAGGGAAACACCATATAGCACGACCTGCAAGAGAAACATCATATACTGTCACAACCTTTCTTTCAAAGATCACCTGAGACTCTTTAGGTCAGTAGTTTGGTGAAGTGATGCTTACATGACAGCTTCTCTCTCCGTGCGAGTACTGAGGTACCGCTGGACCTGCGCCTGATTCACACCATACAGAGAGAGCATCAGAAACACTCCTCCGACCCCTAACGTCCAAAACGTGTGTCTCACCGTCGGGTCTGGGTTGAGACTGAATCAACAGACGAATGGATCCATTAACAGTAAACATTTTGTGAAGATGTTTTTTAAGAAATCACTGCAAAATGTTTGGTTTATATGGATAGTTAGTTCACCTAAAAATAAAACATTTATTCAGCCTAATTTATATCTCGGTATTTTGAGAAACGTCTCAGTGGTTTTGTGTTGTTTGGTTCTCAACGTTTATTGCAATATCTTGTCTTGAGTAGAAAAACTATATGTGGAATCAATTGAATTCTCAAAACGACAATGTTTCAAGGATAACAGGATATTCTATCAGAAAAAAGGGTTTTCATTCATCAGATACTGACTGAACAATGTTGTCTCTATATGCCAACTCGAGCATTTTGATGTTGATTTTAATGAAAGATAACCAAACGTAATTTGCGTGAAAAATAATGTTAACTGATCAGAATTTGCATTAAGCAAGTCGGCTTCGAAGTGAACATACTCGATCCCTGAGATGCGGCCGCCCTCTCTGACTTTAACCCAGACTTCAGACAGACCACCAGCCTGCTGTATGCCCACGATGATGACGGCCAGCTGACCGGTGAACATCACCACTGTCTGAAAAACATCCGTCCAGACCACCGCCTTCAGTCCACCCTGACAAACAACAACTCAATTTCACAATCTACTCTGCACATGACTGGCATTATAACACTGCACATGACTGTTGTCTTACTAGTGCTGTATATAGAGTGCACACTGATCCAGTGGCCAAAACTGCTCCCCATAAATTAAATCCTGTAACTAGAGACAACCAGAGTGAGAATTTCATTGTGGGTATTGTGTTTAAGTCACGTTAGCAATGCATTTTTTTCATAGTTACTGTAATGTCACCTGCATTCAGCGCAAGAGCGGGGGTGTAGATACCAACACCCATATAAATGACCTGCAGAGCCACAAACAAACTGTTCCAAACACGTAATGTGATAAATATGGTAGTGTGGACACTTTTTTCATGATAGAGAACAAACAGGCGACGCTTACCATCTGAAAAATAAATGTGACTGTACCACATATACGGACGGCTTTACTGAAACGCAGCTCCAAATACTGTGAATGAGAATCGAACATCAATGACAAACGTTTGGTAAAATGATCTGAAGTGCCATATTTGCATATATTTGTATATGTAGATGCTACATTGGGCCGCTCCAGACAGATTGCCGCCTTGGGCCTGTTGTTTACGGTGCACATTTCATTCGCTGTCTAGTTTTACAGTTTATGTTTTGCAATTATAATATAATGCAAATATAATACTCAAAGAGCAATGTACCTGGTAGGCACTGGTAAGGTGAAGTCTGTAGAACACAGGGATGAAAATGTGTGCTGGTATCAAGAGACCCAGAATATAAGAGCAGCCTATAAACCAGTACTGCGTGCCGTTGGTGAAGACCTCAGCCGGCGTGCCAATGATGGCCACGGCCGACTGGAAGGTGGCCATGAGAGACAGAGAGAGAGGCAGGCACTTCATCTTCCTATCAGCGAACAGGAGCTCCTGCGTGGTCCTCTGACGCCCTCCGGTGAAGGCGTAGTACAGCCCGATGGTCATAGAGGCTATCAGCAGCAAAGCAAATATGACATAATCCACAGTACCGAAGTACTTGTGTCCTGTGGGATCCATACAGACACTCCAGGCGTGAAGATGATATTAGAGAAAGATCATAGCCGTCCGTCTGGACTTCTAATGACAACCTGAAACATCGCATGACGCACGGGTTACGTGAACGTTGCTGCCATATCAAGTTATTATAATGTGTTTGTGTATTCATAGAGCACTGTAGTAATCGCAACACAAAGGTCGTGGGTTTCAGTCTCAGGGAACACACAAACTGATGAGAAAAATGCATCAATGTAAATTTGATTGAAACACAAACATCCCACTCCTGTCAACACAATAGTTTTTAGAGGGTCTTGTTCAATGGACAATACGCAGTAAAGAGCTTCCAAGTGAAACCAAACATATGGCATGTTTACAAAACAAGCTACATAAATGTATAACAAGCTCCAAATTTTATTGAATAATCCTTTATAGACTTTGATCAAAATGTATAACTTCTATCTGTTCCTCTCACATAAAATCACTGAGTAATACTTTAGTAGTTACTCTATTTTACATTATATATGTATATAGATGTAGTTTTTAAACCATATAGTAACCTATAGTGATTATTAAAGTTATTTATAGCTAGTACAAAATACTGGAGTGAACATTTACAAAGTGTAGCAATAAATATAACATACTTGAGTTTACTACAGTAGTTTGTCCTGTTGAAACACACTTATACTATAATAAAACCATGGTTCATTTTCCTAAGACTTATATTAGACTGCAAAGCAGTTCAGGGTTAACAGTCCTGGCACGTGTTTACAAAAACACTTCCGACACTAGATTCAACTTTACCCTAAATCTATGCTATGATTTTGAAATGTTTACTTCCTTGTTTTAATAAAGGCGCGCGCCTCGCTACAATGTATCCGTTCACGATCAACTGAAAGCAACAAGCAGACACACGTGTGTTTATTATTGTTGTTGTTTTCTTACCTAACAAGAATCAAGCAGATTTCTGTAAGAGCTTCATGCGTTCCGTGCATGTCATCCCGGTGCAGACCGCAGATAGCGAGAGTCGCTGACAGTGTCGTTGTCGTTATGGTTCAGATATCATCACATCTGAAGGTTACAGAGCTAATTTCATTCAGCCCAAACCTCCAGTTTCACTACGCATCTCCCTAATAGCGACTATTGCGTTGATTATACCCACATTAAACATTATAAACCTCTATTTTCTCAATATCTTTCTTCATATCTGCTATTAAGTTATCTTAACGGCAAGTATGACGCAATTGTAATATGCAGACATGATACAACTACAACCACGTGGATGAAACGTGCTCTTAAAACAGGGATTTACCTGACTGTGTTAACCGTGTGCAGTGATGAAGCGCACGAGTTAGCGGATTAGCCGGCTGCGTTAATTGCGCGCAACGATGAGTCGAAAAAAACACGCTGTTTTCATTTCAGCTTCCGATGTAGACGTTGTCACTACAGCGCGATGATTTTATAAATGATTTAAAATGATAGAGAGCTGAATGAACGTCTGAAATCAGTCACTTGTTCACACACACTCGTTATTTCCTATATGGTGAATCGCATAAAATCCAGACAGTGTAAATATGATGACGTCCTTTATGGTCAATGAAGTGAGGGGCTGCAGCCAAAGACGCGGCGCGGCGCGCATGAAGATTATATTACTGTAACAGCAGTTTAATTATACAATCTAAATCGGGAATCTGTTAAAATACATAAAAAAGAATCCAACATTCTCATGAATTATGCTATTTAAAGATGATCGCTCTTTTATTTATAGCCCGGAATAAACCTAAAAACACAGCAGAAAGTACCAAGACTTAATGGCGTTTTTTGGTCTAGTTGCTTTTCAGAGTGATCTTTTTTGCGTTCAGTAAATTCAAAGCTTTGTTTTAGATTTTTGTTACATGGTGTAAATGTACGGTTCAATAAGGACATTGAAGTGAAAACATAGTTTACAAAAACAACATTAATGGTGGGCATCTTGAGACAAAACAATCGCACTAAAAGATTTTAAGATAAATCAGAGCAAATTGTCTTCGATTAAGACATCTAACATTTCAATTAGTCTGACTCGGCTTAAACCCTGTCTAGGACACCGCACTATTGTCAATAAACCACCTAATGTGCATGTTGGTGACATCTTTAAATCCCATACCTGTAAAAGTAAAGCGTCCTTTTTAAGCGTAGTGAATATTTGAATATCTGAAATATGTCTTAATGGTTAAAGGAACTGTTGTAGAAGTAAGTGTATGACCCTATTCTCAAGCTTTAAAAGGAAACAAAGCATTACTCCGTGTATTTTTCAAGTGTCGTGAAGGCATACGTTCGGGTTTGGTGAAAGAACATACAAATTATTCTCACCATGTGGGCTTCTAAACATACATTTCCTCCGAGTTTTCCAAGACCTTTCGTAGAAAATAGCAACAATTTGTGTGCCGTGACCCGAGTCCGCCACTAGAGGGAAGAGCGCGCTCATTTTTGAATGAGCGGATCCGCGAGCAGAGGCGGTTGTGGCTAGAAGGGATATAACTTCGGCCGGAAGTTGTGCAAAACCTCGCCATAAAATGACATTAGCTTACGCCTACACTTACCCCAACCCTAAAATTATAATAATACAAAAATAGTTATAGACTATTGTCAGCGAGACAATAATGACGCGCTATTGAAGTGCGCATGCCCAGTGATGAAGCTGTATCCCTTTTAGCCATAACCGAGAGGCTGGCAGCGCAAATTGGTTTTACAAATACTCGCACGAGGCTAAAAGAAAACAAGAAGCTACATAAAGGTGTCTGTTGGGAAACAGTTTCAAAAACAAATATATAACAGGAAACTTGCTTACTACACACCAGTCCAACATCAAAACAGCCACTGACACCAAATCGTAAAGCATGCGGTTTAGGTGACCCAGAATCAAAGGGGTAGATGTAATACCGACGACAAACATTTATTGGTGACATGACAGTGAATTTAAATAGACGGGCAACTTCATCCTCCTCGTTACGCGATGCGTCTTTCGGTGCGGAAGTACGCAGTGACATCATCGACTGTTCGACCAATCATAGGCGTTGTGTACGCGACGCTACAGACGCGCTCGGTGTTGTATAGGAGGCTTGACCGTCAGCATCTGAGTGCGTCTTGGTTAAGGTAGGCATTTCATCAGAATACATAAACAATATAAATATGCACTGTTTGCTGAGTTTAAGAGAGTTCATCTTTGATATTAAGGCTTTTCTTTAACCTTAATAATTGTCGTTACATTTGGCAGACGCTTTTATCCAAAACGACTTACAAGTAGAGCATATAAACATTTATAGTTAATTATCTATGAATATTAAACTACACATAAACGTTTATTTTTGCTATTTTGGTTTGGGTGAGATAAAGTAATCTGCGTAACAACATTTTTATATTTTATAGGTTATGCTGTAACTGTCTATAAATCTAATATAAAGCTACTTCATCGGTCTTCCTCTAATAAAATAGGCCTATCGGAAGATAACAGGGCATCACATGAGCTTTTTCCCATTTCTGCAGTATAGTATGTATGCTGTGCACAGTATGCTCATGTGTTACACATTTTTTATTAGCCTGCAATAAACGAAAACGTTATATAAGCACAAAATAAATAATAATTCAATAAATATTTTTTAAATAATTTTACATGTGCAACGTAATGATAATACTATAGCATACTGCTTGTAATGTTAATGAATGGCAATATTGTTTCATATACTAAGTAAAACTGTGGAATATTCATCAGTAAGTTATTTCCTCCAGACATCTCTCAATATTACTATTGTTATAACACATGTGAGTCATGAGTCGGTTTATTATCCTCCAGTTCAGCATTTGAATGCACGACCATCTTCGCATGCTTTTAATAATCTGAGAGGCGTATGCATTTTATATATCAGTGTTCAATACATGCACATTTTGATGCAACCTTTTTGTCGTTGCTGTATAGGTAGTTGCATGTAACATTGTTAAAAAGAAAATGCACCAAACATGTTGATGAGATTTCCTCATCTTACAACATAGTTGTAAATGTTTTGGCATCATGGCAGCGTTCAACACAGTGATGCAGTGGTTATTCATTTCCTCCTTTACATTTCCCACAGTTTAGTTAGTCAACAGTCGTTCATCCAAGCACTGTTCCCTCAGACAATGAATAAGATTCACACATCCTCATGGAAAGTGAGCACAGAACCTGGAGAATTTCACGAGTTTTTCATCGGTGTGTTTCATGATGATGGGAGTGTTGCTGAGATCTGTACTGGTCTCAAAGGGTTCCCAGTTTAGCCGTCAACTTCCATGTCCTAGTTTCCTCAGTCCAGAAGCTGACCAATATTACATGTAAACAACGATTTCTTATTATTTAAATAATAGCCTGTTTAACATTTCTAGATATCAAATTGAATAAATATGATTTTAAATAGATATTTAATATTTATAAATTTGACAGGTTAAGAAATCTATTTTTCATGTAAAATACTTCCTCCGATGTTTACTAAGCAAGGACAACTGTAAGAAAGATATTTTTAGGTTCACCAGAAGTGTAAACAATGTGACAGGTGTGCTTTCAAAACATTCCTCTGTTTACTTGATTATCCGGACAAGCCAAACGGACCATCACATGTGTTTGGAGGCGGACCTTATGAAAACACACAAGATAAAAACATCCTGATGTTAAAGTTCTCATACATGTGGCTCACTGATATTCAGTTTATTGTGAAATCATATACGAAACATGATTCACACACATTATCTACAATGAGTTCTAAGGTTGAAAAGTCCCATTTCATTTCTTTGTTTTCTCTGCATATATTACAGACAAAGATTAGTGTTTCACATTTTAGACGAGTGAACTTTGAGTCAGGTTTAGCACATTGAAGCTCAGTAATAAATTGAGGCCATTTAACACGATGTAATATTTGCATTTCTGGTACAGATGCCGCAACATTAAACGTCCACAAGAATGCTCAACCAGAAAAAATGAACTGGAAATCTGATGTTTCTGAAAGTTTTTCTTCGACCCCCTCAATGGAGCCTATGGCAGCTAACACCTCAGAAAACCCAGAATGCATTGCAGCATGTAAGGACGACCACCTCTCCAGTCTGAAGTCTTTGACCGAGAAGCTCAAACTTGAGACCAAAAAGTCATCTCAGCTTGACTGGAGAGCCCAGCTAGAGGCCATGCTGACCACTAGCCACGCAATCTCGTCCAGTGAAGCAGAGAAACGCAGAAGCTCACATCCTTTCAGATGGTCAAAGCTGTCGATGAGCTCTGGTGTGTTTAATGAAGCGAGACAGCCCGGAGAGCGCATGATGGGATTTAAAAGTATAGATCAAGCGCTGGAGTGGTTCAGAAAAGAGCTGGTGAGTTGTGTTTTTTTAACTAGTTCTGACTCCTTTGGTTTGTAATGTCAAGAAATGGTGTACTGTCCCTTTAAGACAAATTTAAGATGATGTATAAATGACCTGCTTTGGTTTCTCTGTTTCTTCTCTCACAGACAGAGATGCGTTTGCACGACCAGCAGCTGGCGCTCCAGCTAATGCGACTGCGCAGCGACATCAACAACCTGAGAATCGTGCAGACGTGCAACCAGCATCGCATTATGCTGAACGATGTCACGTTCGAGCTTGAAAAGCGAGATGATATGTCGGGTTTGTGTGACGTCCCTATGTCTCCTGGATTAGGCCTCTACACGCCACTCAAGGTCATTGGGGTCACCAAGATGAACATTAATTCTCGACGTTTCTCCCTGTGTTAGCAACCGTGTGTGTTTATGCCGCATGTCTTATACAGAATATATTTGACTATTTAACTTATATTTTCAGAACATATCTTCCCGTGAGATGAAGATCACAACTCATTGTGCTTGTGTAATGTTATTTCAGGGTTAACAGGATATTTAGCATGAAAAAACAAGGCTGGGTCTTGAGTTCATTTTTCTGTAATTGATGGATGGTAAAAAGTGTCTTTATATGGCAGGTGGTTCTATGACAAGAAGACTTGGTGGCAACAGCTGTAATGGAAAGTCGTCACACAAGATGAGCGAGTTATTCAATTTTGCTCTCGACGTGAGACCAGGAAACTATCAAGTTAATAGGATCAACGTGTTTCAGGAAATCTCAATGTAATGTCACTGTCTTTGCCAAGATTTTGTTATTTACCTTTAACGCTTCCTACGGTTTGGAACTGCACAAACTGTGAGGGGTAAAGATCACGCAACAGACCTGCTGAATGAAGCTACGGTGATACAGATACGACACAGACCGGTTAAAAGAAGACCGACGGGATGGGCATCAAAAGTTTTTTATTCAAAAAAATTGTCTATAGGAGAAGGTACAGAATGCATTTGCAAGAAGGATTATGAACCATCCGCGCTCTACCATTAAAAGCTTTACAAATTTCATTTTGCAGTTTGTTTTATTCCAGTAAGATTTAATGGTACTTCATTGGTTCCCATTATAAACAATAAATCCATCACACTTTCTGTGTTGAAATTATCAAGGATAAAATGTTTGCAACGAGAAGGCTTAAGAAATAATATGAACAGATGTAAATCAAGCTGAACACAATCTACAGAAGTGTTAAGTGTACACACAGGTTTTGAGTTTAAATGTTTGTAACCTGTTTGTCGTAGTTTAAGAGAATTTTTAAGAAGTGTGCCCAACAGTTCAAACCGGTTTTCCTTCAGAAGAATAACGTTTTTTATTCTGATCATGTAGATCAATGCGTTCACAAATCATGCGTTCACAAATACTATTTTATAATAAAATAGTTGAATAACAATTTCAGTTTTTATTATGATATTAATAAATAAAAATGCCCACAACACCAGCAAGCACCCCTTCAATGATCTTTAAATAATCCAAAAATAAAGATAGGCCTATGACATTTTATATCAAAATGTATTATTGATATTTAGCCACATTAGATCTAATGTCACGTGTAATTCAACAGTTTAGTATGATATGTTTTATAATATAATGTAATAATTGATCCAGTCTGACCTATCAAACGTCAAACAGGTCTGTGTGTCAATACACAACAATGAAGAAAGACTTCAGTGGTGTTTGTATGCTAGTGGCACAATCTCACATGGGTTATTGTTCTATGGGTGTGTTTCCAACATTTCTTTGCAAACCTGCTCCTGTTTTTTAACCAGTTTGTTCAGTCAGTGCACGGGAAGGTGTATAGATGTTTAAACTCTTATAGTGAGTCTGAGACTTAAGTTCTGTGTGTGAACTGACGTCACAATGGAAGTGCCCTGGAACTTTAGATTCGGGATAGTTATTCTGGGAGACTCGGCAGTGGGTAAATCGTCTCTTCTGCATCGCTTTACTGAAGGAACGTTCGATGATTCCCGACAGTCTCCTCTCGGCATTGATTTCAAGGTTTATAATATGCACTTTGACCCTGATGTTGTCATCAAGCTGTTGTTGTGGGATACTGCCGGTCAGGAGAGATTCAGGTGAGTTTTCCAAAAGCAAAGTCAACAAATGTTGTCATGTTATTATTGTTGTACTTAGTTATGCCACTCAGAAGTGCAGATTTTAGATGGGACAGTGAATAGACTGCTGTACAAGCCTAAAAATCACCGGGGCTAGTTGTCACAAGATTTTTATCTTGTTTATTTCTTATATCTGGAGAGTAAATAAAAGTGGTTTGCATGTTTGTTTCTTTATATAATATATAAGTTGTGGATTTCAATATTGTAAATACACTTTTGATTAGTTTATTTTGGATACATTCTGAACATTTCTGTACAGTATATTTCCCTTCACATTTTACCCTTAACAAGTTAGGTCAACTTTTAAATTTGACTTAGTTTATTGAAAAACTTGTTTTTTAAAGTTGAACCAACTATCGTTTTACAGCGTGAATTATTCATGAGCTATTCAATATTTCTAAATACAATTTTGTTGTGAAAAACATTTCATTTCATTACTCTTTTACATTAGGTAGTATTTCAAACAAAAGCATTCTTCCAAACGTTGTGTCTGGACCACTGTGACAACTTACCCCATAGGGTGGGAGTGACCATGTGATTGTTTTTCACTTGAGGAAAACGTGTGACAACTAGCCCCTGTCATCTTTAGAGTTGCCATGGTCTTTTTCAAAGAAATCTAAGCAAGCAAATAAATGTGAAATATTAAAATACATGACTTGGACCATTTCGTCGGCTGCAGGTCCATCTGTAAGTCTTACATGAGGAACTCTGTGGGTTGCATTCTGATGTTTGACATCTCACAGCGACAGACGTTCGATCGGGTGGGCAAATGGCACCGGGAGGTCCTGGACTATGTGAAACCGAACCCCATGTTCTTTTTGCTGGTGGGTCATAAAAGTGACATGGCTGTAGGACGTCAAGTCAAGAAGAGCGAAGGAGAGGCTCTGTCTAAAAAACTCAACATGATCGCATATCTCGAAGTGTCCACGAAAGAAAATATTAATGTGAGTGAAGCTTTCGAGACACTGACCAGAGGCATACATAATCTTCTCCGGCAAGGCAAAATAGTCACCCGAGACAACTGGCAGGGGTTAACCATCGGGGCAACCGTCGATAAAGAGCCACTAGTGGCCAAAAAGTCCAAATGCTGCAACTTTGGATGAGAACTTCATGGATCAAGACACGTTTTATTCCACAGTACATCTGAACATGAACAAGTATTGAACAGCATGCCTTTAAAGATAAAAGCACTTCCATCACATGTGAAGTCTTAAAGGCAAGGCCAGCTAATGGCTGTCTAGAGACACAGAAACGTTTGCACAGAATGTATTTTTCACTTGCACATGAAAATAAATTATTTGGGAACCAAAATGACTCTTTTTAAGCAATGGGAAACTTCTTTTTGGCATCTTTATGTGTAGATGTCCATTTGTTTACTTGCCAAAACTGAAGAAATAACTAAAATCGACGTTATATCAACATTCTGCCAATGGTTTTCTGTTCTGTAAGGGAAACTCATATACAGACTGCAGAATACAAGACATTATTTTGATTGTAAATTAAAAATAAAGCAAGCCGTGTTTGGGAAAGTATAGCACCACTTACAGGTCATGACTCACATTGTCTTAGACTTCCAAAAATGAAACCGTTTTATTTCAGTCACATTTTATTGTATTAAATGACAAATGTAAGCATTTACTTTCGTGTGTCCATCTGTATCTTGTTAATCTGTGGAATCTGTCCAATATGTATACGGTTTATATCATTTCCATTAACAAAACCTTGGATGTTGCATAAATGTTTAACAGAACAAAAATAGATTTGAACTCAGCATGTTGCGTATCTAATATGGAACACAAAATGTGAACATCTGGCAAGATCCCTAAATCACAAACAGACGAAAATGGGAAATACAATTAAAGAAGATCTCACCGAGAAACAGTTGGACAATGGATTCTATAACTTTAACCATGAAAATCACAAATAATAAATGAGTAACAAAATAATCGCTGCTTTTACCCTGATCTGCCGGGTGATGTTTGTCTAGTAAAATAGAGTTAAAGGGTCAGACTGAACCATATATAACAATATTATAGTAAATAAATAAAAACAAATAAAATGACACGTACGGTTCATGACTGGTTTAATGTCATGAACAGTTTTTTTACTTAATTTCAATAATGCGATTATTCGACCTGCCTCATATTTCACGTTGTAAATAAAAGTAATAAAAAAGCTTTTTGCTGGTGATTATTGAAGAGCATCCTTATGAAATCACACGAGACGACAGAAAACAACCACAGCAGCAGCATCTAATTTCCAAATCACATAAATAAACATACAAAAATATGTTAATATATCTTAATACTGTTCAAAGCATCAACTATGACACAACCATGCAAAGTAACACAGACATAGTTTGTTGTTCTAATATTATCGCGGTCTTCCCTTATATCTCATTCTTTATTTCTTTCAATATAAAACACAGACAAATGTTCATATCAAATATACAGCCAAATTGAAACAGTCAGATATCTAGAGCATAACACACATTTTCATTTTCCATACAGGTTTGGACAACACATCACATAGAATTTTCAAAAATAAACGTATACCTTGTTTTCATTAGTCTGTTTTAACATTCAAACGAACTGGATAACATTAATACAATCCATAGATCCAATGGAAGAAAAACTATAATCAGTTTAACAAGTATAAAATATCTTTCTCTAAAAACAAACTACAAAACGGTTCAAGCACAAACTTTAGAATATTAACTCTGACACTAACTTTCAAGGAAGATAATATCCTTACCAACACGTTGATGGGTCAAATATAATAACCAGGTATTTTTCCCACTTACATTTTTTTTCATTTTACCTAGGCTTACCCTCTACAGCATCACCATCAGATAGTTTATAGCAAGATTATAGCAAAGTTAAATTTGGCGTCACAAAAATAAACCTCTTGTCCTCAAAGTCCCCATGTCCCAATTTGATGGTGAAAAAAATGAAATCTGATGTGTGAAAAATCACAGTTTAACAAACATAACAGGCTTCATTCATGTCTGATTCCAGATTTAAAACGACTTCGATTGTAGCACTAACATAATGTGCATGTAAATGCATGCTTACAATGTCTCCTACTGAACCTACACATTTCAACTTCACACAATTCCTGGAACCTTAACAAACAAACAAAGATGTGCGTCCCTGCATGTGATGTTCATTTTCAGTACAGACTGTTACACAAACACACAAAACATTCAGTTTCACATTCCACAAGGATGCATACAGTTTAGCAAATCTAGATTTCTCAAACACGTATAACAGAGAACTGTTTACACACCACACTTTGACCTTGGACAATTCAGAGCCCTGCTTGAACGGACGTGTTTGCACGAGGAACATAATGCCTTGAGATTTCACCTCCGTGAAAACAATCCACCGTAGTACCTGGATAACCGTTTGAGGCCTTTCAAGAGTTGAACACTTCAATATCCAAACAGAACAGCTCCGCTCAACGTTTTTGAAATATTACAAATACAACTGGCTCTGTACTCCACATTCATATGAAATCACTCTACAACTGTACGTCTTCATGCAATACAATATCAGATTTCTCACTTTTGTATCATATCATCATAGCGGGCAGACGACGATAAACTAAATATGTCCAAAAGTCTGAACGCTGCCCAATAGGAATTACAATCTACAATGCTCTTCAACATGCATTTGACCTTGTGCGGTGAACCTGTTTTTTGTCTCGTAAGTCACGATAAGCCATTCTTAATTATATATATATATATATATATCTTTACATTTGAGTTTAGGTAATCTAAATAATTTAAGGTGTCATATTTGTCCTCCAAGCCACTGATGGACATATGTGAAAAATTTATATGAGGGGTGACATTCTATCTAAAAGCATCTTTTAAATCAGTCAGAAGAAAAGACTATTTGTACTGTTTGGATACCAAAGATTATGTTCTTGTGTTTAACCTGTTCAATAGAAAACAATGTTCTGTCCCTGTGCTACATCGAGGGTAACACGTCTCATTTTAAAGTGTATTTCTGAAACACCGGCGGCCATCAGGCGTGATAACTGAGGTCTTTATAACATGCTGTAGGAGGCATTTTGTCTCTTGCTAAAACTACAAGTGAAAAACATTTGATTTACATTGTACACTGAATTTAGAGTTGTTCTGTCAATTGCACGACAAACTTATTCAACCAACGTAAAACAAATTGAATGAGCTAAAACCAAACATCTGTATCACCACAACAATCTCAAACCTTCTCTTAAAAGTTGTAGACAGTAAGTACAGTAGCGCTATGATATCGGAACAGTGTTGGTTTTACACGGCGTGACAGCATCAAACCACCATAGATGGTTGAGATAGTTTATTTGAGTTTTTTTTGTAATTGCATAGTCTGGAATCAACAGATGAATTTATAATTGAATACTTTTGTTGACCGATTGTAACCTGTTCTTCATGAAACCACGCAAACATGAACCTATTTACATATACAATTTTGTCTTTCAATTAATAAACACACTAATGCTCTCTTATTACAAAGAATAGATTCAGTATATACACAAAAAAAAAAACATTTACATACAAAACGTCGTTACTTGAGAAGATGAAACTTTGTGGCGGGTAAATGATCTCCCTCAAATATTTCAGTGCTAAGGAGAGTTTTTATTGAAAAAGAAATGAAAACATTTTAATTCTATGATAAAGTATTACACGGCTACCTACAACCTTCTATACATTTGTATGTCTCGTAATAATGTCTATGTTCATATCACATATACGCCCCTCCAAAAAAACCTAAACAAAAATATTCAGTTTCTGTACATTAAAAGAAAGTATTTATATCATACAGTATGTACAAGTCATTTGGGTTCTGTATACTTTTTTTGGATGAACGGTCTGATACAGTGATCAGGGTAAGGCTTTACAAGAACATCTATACATTTATACAAAACATGGTTCCGTTTTAGCACCTTAAAGATATTGAGCTTGGCAACGGTGAAGCTGTGCTGGACATCAAATAGACAAATAAACTCTTTTAGCCCTAAGATTTGCTTCCCGCAAAGCAATAAGGCCGATGTCTGGCATGGCTTCACCCCGTCTGTTAATGCAATGCAGCCACGCCCCCCCAGAACCGCAGCCAATCAAATGCTGGAATGTTTACGTCCCCAATCTGCCACGCGTTTATACTGTACGTACAGTTCCACTTACTGCATTGGCACAATTGAAAGAAAACAATATCAATACTGGCATTGTTGTTTGCTGAACTGGTTGCCTTGTGCGGTTAGAAAAAAACGTTGTAAGGCACCACAGGGTAAAATAAACCACGGGTGTGAAACGAAAGAACAATGGCAAACAAATGACATAGTGGTGATAACATCATAGCGGATACCACAAGGATCCTTCATGATGTCTGAACGTGACTTTTGAGAATCCCAGATAGTTATGTTTCCTTGTGATACGTTCAAATTCAATTAACATGTGCACGTCGATATTCTAGTTTAGTCTATTTTCTGTGCATATCAAGGAAGCCCTTGACTTTTCTAACAAAAGCGGATATTCCAGTTTGAGATATTCAAGTCTGTCAGAGAAAAACCAAATGCCTGAGTACAAAAAAACAACAACAACATGCAATAGAAATAAAACAAATTATTTTACCCAAAGGCTTCGAATGCGTCATTAAAAACTACATAGGATTAAAAATAACCTTTCGAGGTGTTTATATTTCACAACCCTAAGAGATTTATGAGGACTATAAATCTGTATTTATAACCATCAGAGCTTAATAAGCAGGAAAATCCGGTTGTAGAAAAATGAATCACAGTGTATTAGCACCTGGAGGCGGGAGAGCATTTACAACAGAGATGTTCATGCGTAAGATGGCAAATAAGATAGAAATCAAAACAAACACGATTTGGCAAAGCTGAACGTAATAAACCGAAGAGATGCAGGTTTCTCCAGCAAACAACAGTGGACCAGAACACTGCGATGAGCTGAAACAAAGCAAAACATGTAGGGAATCACATGAAGTGTGTTTAAAGTCCCAGTGAAATAAAAAATGACAATGCCTATTTTTTCATGAAATACTGCAGTGTTTATTGTAAATAGTTAATCAATGTGGGTCATTCTCTTTTTTTATTCTTGTGCCCTAGTAATCTTTAGTTAAAATCTGAATATGAATTTCCTTCCTGTAATCTCAAAAGACGTGACGGCTCGGGCGGAGCATCCGTTAACTCCTCCCCTTTAACTGCCTTCTGCTGCCAGTTCCATTTCAAAATGCAATGACTGTTTTTATACATCCAATCAAATCGTAGAGAAAGACGAAATCCACGCCCACTGTTTTCTCATTGGAAATTCGTTTCCACTCGGAAACGCGTCACAATATGGAAGTAAAAACGCTCTTCCGGTTCACAGGGACTTTAAGATCTCAGAATGACTGAAGACTATTCAGAGGAATGTGCACAAGAATACACATGGGAAAAGGGCCAGCAGCGATCAAGACGGAAGCCGAGTCAAGGGAGACTTCACATCTAGCCATCAAGCAACTTTATGAAAACGTCCGCCAATTACTGTTCAGTATTGCACCGAGATATATATGGACAGAAAAAAACAATCATTATATTTCTAAAGCTCTTTTCCCAACGTGGCAAGAACCTTTTCACCTGTTTGATGGACGATGGACACACCAAGACACCGATGCTGTACGTTTCAATAAAACGTTACGCATAAAACAGAGAAGAAATATATAACTTACTGCGAGATCTGAACCTGTTGGTTTGTTAAAAACTGAAACTCGAGCGTCCAAAACCTATTTAGTAAAAGTGATACAAAACACAAATTGATCAGCAAATGGCGGTTCGTCAGGTTTTTTGTTCTCTCCGTGTATAAATTTAACTTTGCCATAGAGAAAAGGAGCGAAATATTACATTTTGATGAAAGATTTTTTTCAAATGTTCTGAATAACATGCACCCATTCTTCTGAAACAAGACCACAATTGTTGTAAATAAGAGTTCAACCTAAGCTTAAAAATATAGAAATGTAGCACCAAAATAAATCAACATACAACATGTGTAGAAAATATAATTTCCTAGAAGCACCAAGAAGCAAAGAAGATTGCCTTGACAGGCAGCTGATCGCACCAATAGCAGAGAGAGGCGGGATTTGGCTTTGTTGTTTGTGTGAGCCCAGTGCGTCAAGGTATTGGCTGCAAAATCCACCTGCGGTGAGACTGTTGTGTTAATACGCTCAGGTCAAGATAACTTCCACTGGCAATAGCTTGTTGCACCTTTGAATAAAATAAAAAACTGACAATTTAATCATTTCGCTTAGGAAAGTATGCATGCCGGGGCTCATTGCGGAACTTCGGCTCTATTTCTGCACCTCAGGAGTTTATTACTTGGAATAGCCGATGAAGATGCAGAGACGAGATGTTGATGGTGGTATCACTTTATACAGTGTAAATGCTTGAAAACAGTTGGAAAAATGGAGAAGAGCGTTCATCAACGTAACCTTGTGCGTGGTTTGGCTGTGCTTATTTCTGAAAGGCCCGGGGGTTTTTCTCTTCGAAATTAACTAAAGAGTTGTCAAACGATTCATCGCGATTAACCGCATCCAGAATAAAAGTGTGTGTTTACATTATATATGTCTTTGCGTATTCATTTTGTTTTTAATAAACAAAACTGTAGCAAATATGCACATGTATTAACCAATAATTTAAATAATTAAAAATAACTAAAAAAATAACTTAAATAACAAAAAATGTTGAGACAACCAGGTTACTTATTTCTTTAAGTTAAAATATTAGTTGACTTAATGATTTCCCCAACATATCATTTAAAGTGAACATACATACATACATGTTTATTAATTTCAATATTTCATATTTTCTTTAATATATGCATCTATGTGTAGCCTATGTTTTCATAAATACAAAATTAATATGCACAGTACACAGAGCTATATTGTGTGAACACAAAATTGAATTCTGGATGCCATTAATTTAAACTCTAAATATTACAAATAAAATAATATTGATTGTTGAAGGGGCAGTTCACCCAAAGATGAAAATTCTGATCATTCAAACTTGTATGACTTTCTTTTTTCAGCAGAACACAAAATAATATATTTTGAAGAATGTTGATAACAAACATGAAGCCCCACTGACTTAAATAATAAAGAAAATATCAGGGAATTATATTTTCTGCATTCAGGTTGACAAGGGGACATCCGAAAAGAGAAAAACAAAATCACATGTGCGGAGAAAATCTGAATTGGGCACTTTAGCAATCCAAACATTCAAGGTCACTTCAAAGACATTCCCTATCTGTTGTGCTTTCCAATCCTTTTAATTCCCACTAAACTACAGACTCAACATTCGTCATATTGTGCAAAACGTTTTACAAACCTGATGCGCTATACCAAGTCAAAACAGATATTTCCTTTATAACCTAACAAGAAAATCATCACTTTGCAAAGCTAAATTCAGATTATAAAGCAGACACGGAATGACAATAACTAAATAAAAATAATTTCGAATCCGTGAGGCAACGGTGTAAAATGAAGATCAGAAATATCAGACATTACAAGCCTGATACATCCAATCAGGGGGTAGAAAAATGTGTGAAAAATGAACTGTTAAAGACACAAGGCTGTGCTGATGTGTTCAACCCATCTCCATTTCTCCAATGTAATGGTTTAAGCTTGCTGTAAACACCAAGACACGTACAAATCCCCCGGACGGGAACATGTTCCTAAACAGGTACTGTAAAAAAACAGACTGTATGTACATATCATATTATATTTACACTTGTCTCTTCTCCATGGTTACGCCTGTTGTTCCTCTTGTTACAGAATTATGCTATTTAGATTTTTTTTACGAAGATACAAATCCCAGAAAGCAAAATGACATGGATTTGGAGAAACATGAATACTTCTGAATGGCTGAAATAAAAAACATGGATGAGAAATGAAGGAGCTGTCACAGGGACGACTCGTATTGCAACAGCTCGTACAGCAACGGTCCGTCCCTGTATCGGATCCCGACGGCCGTGGGGGTCATAAACTGGAGGATGTTTATCGTCCTTCTCAAGCGCCTGTCCACAAAGTGTGCGTCCCAGGCCGGGTAACGTTTCCTGGGCATGTCGATCTTGATGAGCGGTCCGTCCAGCCTGTACCGGCCCGAGGGCGGAGCGGGCTCGCGCACCTGAAACACAGGTAGACAGGTGTCTGCCGCATCGTCATCGTCCTGTTGGATGAAAGCCCCTGTGGAAGCCCGCATGGGGGTGGGCTGGGATGTCTGTGGAACGGGCGCCATGGGCTCGGCCTCCGGTGGAAAAGGAAGTCCCCAGAGGAGCTCAGCGCAGCAGGAACCAGCTAGCAGCCTTATTTTGGGTCCCATGGGATGGAGGAACCCGTAGTAGATACCCATGAGCGCCACCCCTGAGGCGAAGGTTAGGTACACTCCGCAGAGTACCGGCACCGCGTAGGAATCGGTGGCGACCGGGTCTCTGTACGCGTACCACAGGCAAGTAAGCACCGTGTTTTCAACGAGCACCACAAAGTAGTAGATCACCATACGGTACCTGGTTCGGCCCTCCTTCACGTTGAACCAGCAGAAGATGTAGACGATGCCCACCACCATGTTAAAGAGCACCTCTTCCCATTTGGACATGCAGAAATCCGTGCCACCGTGCACGATCCAGAAGGCCATGGCACACCAGTGCACCACCACGAAGATCCCGAAGTAGATGTGAAAGACGGAAGCGAAGAGGGCGAAGGAGAGCACCCGCGACGAGATGGTGAAAAGCCTCCAGAAAATGTGGATCAGAGCGCCTCGGTAGCTCATGCTCTTTTTGTCATCTCGGGAATCCCGCAGAAGCTTGTGGTACGAGGCGAGGACCCAGGCCAAGGAGAGCAGCGAGGCCACCGAGGAGACGCCTGCGAGACGACACACATCGACACCGACATGTCTTGAAATGGACGGCAAACACATTCAATTTGCAGTGAAATATTTCCAATTGAGTCATCAAGCATTACCGTAGCGAAACGTTTGTGGGTTTAGTGCTATACTGTTTTACTCACACTGTAGCGTCTCGGCTCGGTTCTTCTGGATCATTATGCAAAGCTGTAGCACCAGTTGGGGGGCGCTCTCCAAAAACGTCTCCAGCAGGCGGAGCATGTTGACGTCAGCGTACTCGTACATCATCGCCCAGTAAAAGCGTCGTCTGTGCTCCTTCCGCCTTCGACTCTGAATGCCCAGATACATCGTGCGGATGTACCTGTTCAGAAATAATGAAAACAGTAATACATACATTTGTTACCTCCTGAATAAAATGGAATCTGCTAGACTTAGATGTTACGAAAATCTTATGGATATTAAATTGTTTTACATTTTCACTTATAGACAAAACAAGACTCCAATTTACAGATACTCAAAAAAAAGTTCAGTTTCAATAGTTTCACTATTAAGCAATACAATACTAATATTTCGATATGTATTTAGTCTTTTTTATGTGACTAGGAGTCTTTGACTTTATGTCAGTCCTTGGGTTTGAAGAACATTTAGAAGTGTCGCTTAATTTTTTTCTACGGCTGTATATATACATTACAATTAAATTATTATCAGTTTACCATCTATAGGTAAGTGAGTAAAACGATCGTTTTTGTTTCTTTCTGTGAACTTGTTATGCCTTATTTCAAATGGAAATTCTCTGAAAAGTGTCCTCAGCCTGCGTTAAAATCTAGCAGTACAGAATATTGATTAATATCCTGTACAGTACTGAATACATGCAGACAACATTGTGTTGACCAAGAGGATTCTTATTTGAAACCGTGGATAAACAACAATGAACATTTCAACTTATTGTGATTATTTGTCTAGTATGCCAAT
Source organism: Barbatula barbatula (assembly GCF_947034865.1). Classification (NCBI taxonomy): domain Eukaryota; kingdom Metazoa; phylum Chordata; class Actinopteri; order Cypriniformes; family Nemacheilidae; genus Barbatula; species Barbatula barbatula. The sequence continues at coordinate 24,818,178 of NC_136765.1, forward strand.
CGCCCACCAAAATGTCATGCCTTCTGCAAAATAAGTTTAATTTAAACATAATTCAGTAAATAGACCTCAGTCAATTTATACAACACATTGGTTAGATGATAATGTTATGCCAGGACCCTTATTTAGTCTTGCAAGTTCACATAAATCATTATTTCCTGACAATAAATTATTAGATTTTTCCCAACCATTCTATTTTGTGTTCATTCGCTTTTTGCCTTGGTCCACTCACCTACTGGCATAGTCATGATCTCCACATTTGGCTGTTTGCGCTAAGTGCAAAAGACTAGCTAGGGAACAAATCTGCCACATCTGGGAAAAGTCAACAGGCATAGGATACTTACATCGTTTTTGAATAAACAAGGTGATTGTTTTTTGGCTCTTCATTGCCTTCGGTCCAGAAAAACACCAGGTCAGTCATAGACGATGGCATTTGATCACTACGGTTACCGTTACTACCGGCACAATTGCTAACATCTCCTCATAGGATCAGGAGTTGTAGAAGCCTAGCAACACGCACAGAGAACGTAAACCCAATTCTGAAGCATTGACGATAAAATAATAAAGGGGTGGCGGGCCTGTCTTCTCCGTAGGGACAGTGAGGGGGCCAGATCGGGTCACTATGAATCTGAGGGGGTCATGTCCCCCCCATCCCTAATGCCACCTGCGCCTGCTCACAGTGGAGGCTCTTCAATGGTTTTCATTCACTTTATGTTGGTCCTTCACTTCTAAACTGAATGGGAACTTGGACAGCTGTGCCATAGATATCAATCCAGTTGGGAATTACTGTAATGTGGAGTTTTATGTCACTCAAGCTGTGTTAATCAATAAAGATCTAACTGCAAAAGGCCATAGAACCAAATTTGCACTGAAAGCTTTTGCATGCAGGTTATTTATCCTTTTCGCATCATGACAAATTAAATGCCTCTGTATTCATGTGATTGAGTCTTAATATTTTTGGACCAAAGAAAGCAATCACTGTGGGCGGAGCTACAAAGAGGAGACGGAAATAGTGAGAAAAGAGATTTACCAGCATCCGTCGCAGTTGGTTGGAAAAAAAGTGGAGGAATGTGAAATGTTCATTTGCTTAACGTTCAGTGTAAAATTTGTGTGGCGGCTTTGAACACAGATAAATAAATTGCAATTTCAAGATACTTTATTGGCATGATTGCATGTTCTTACAGCATTAAACATATAACATAAAGACAACCAATAAGTACAAACGTTAAAGTTAAATCTACAGGTACAATAAATGTACAGACTTCTACTGATTTGGAAGTTACATAAAACAACCGTGTAATGTCATGGGACTAAAATCCTGATAGAGTTTCGGGAGGTTTCCTGATTAGTCCTTCCCGGGGAGCACTTTTGGGAAATAAAAGGATTTCCTTCGTTTCATAACTGGGAGAGAGCTTATTGAAACAGACAATGGCAGCAGTGGGAAAACCATCAGGAACGTTCTGCATGTGTGTCATACGGAGAAGCCTTTGATAAAACTGATGACAATTTCGATTCATTCCGGCTCACTGAGCAGTTTCAGTTTGGCGCTTGGTACCCGACAGAACGGAAGACTATGAGACTAAGTAAAGCAGAGAATAGAGTATGGGCTTCATGCACAATTACAGTTATTGGCTTTTAGAAAACCAGATATAATTCAACTGTTTATGACTGTGGCAGTGGCAATTTGAAAGAGATGAATGTGAGGATGCAAACTTTTAAGAAAGCTTAACCCAAAATATATCCATCCATCCATCATCATCTTGACACAGACAGAAAACAAACAGACAACAATGTAGTCGTGAAATAAGTATGTGCTGAAAACAACCCAACTAGCCAAATTTGATATGGGTGTAATGACTCCAAAGGTTAAAAAAGGTGCAAGTCAACCAGCGCTGCTGAGAAGAAAAACAAGTTATCCCATTTTTTTTAAATACGATAAAGAGTACCTCGATGTATATCCATTCTATCTGTATTTTATTTGATGTAAATGATACACATATCAGGTATAGCAGTGATTCATGTTGAATTTCAGACAATAAGGTCTCTCCTCTATTTGACCTCTACAAGACAAGTTCAGCGATCTGCTATTTCTAGCATGTGCATCATGACTCAGAGAGAAAACAAGCTGCCGAGACCATGTGAACTCCCTCGCTTTCTTTCATAGAGGGCTGAGAAGATAAATTGACATCACAAACTTTAGACTTCTTTTACCTTTCACAATCTAAACACATTTCAGTGCCAGCAACCCGTGATTGAACAGGGCTTTAAGATAAATGTCTGCGCTGTGTCTGTGTAATACTGCCATCGCCAAAACTGATAAATATAGATTTTTAGATAGCATTGCTACTAAAATTACTATTATTCTGTAAGCATACATGAACTTCAAGTAATAGTTGAAATTGAAACCTTAAATAACACATCAACAACAACTCAAACCGTCCTCAAAATTGCCAAGAAACTACATACAGGCTTCTATAAACCTTGGGCAAACACACAATCCTAAACTCACACATTAGTTGCATAAGTAGACAGAATATCTACTTACAAATAACACGGGATGAAATATTCATAAAAAAATGACACTGCTACAACTTTTCTACTACTAGAGCCAAAACAGAAAAACTTCTGCTAAGTGGTTGATCATATTTCTGGAAAAAGTGCTCAGTCAAAATGAGCCAGCGTGAAGCACCCAACATTGGGCACCATACAGGTGGCATGAGTGGGTAGATGAATTGAACCATACAAAATGAAATGGTAAGTCTGAAAGACGGATGGATATGTGATGCAGTGAAGTGTTTAGAGAGGCAGTCGGGTCTCTCATCCCCAGCTGCAGTCAAGTGGAGGCTGTGAAAGCTCTGTAGAGGGGATAAGGAAAAGTTCATCTCAAAATCATAATTGTGTTATTTTTTACTCACCCAAATGATGTTCAACATGTTTTAAGACCTCTCGGCGTCTTCGGAGCACCAATAAAGATATTTCAGGTGACTTTCGAGAATTTCCCAGGCCTCCTCATAGACATCACGGTTACAGTTGTTGTCAAGGTCCAGAAAAGCACTTAAGACATCGTTAAATTGGTCCATATGCTCATAGTGGCTCAATTGAATTTTTTTGAAGCGACGAGAGTGCGCATGCATCAAAGTGCTCTCGTGAACGCGCGCGATAGACTGACAAGACAGAGGAGAATATATCCATTCAAGTCGTTATTTTGGTTTGTTTTTCGCACAAGTATTGTCGTAGCTTCAAAGAAATTCAATTGAGCCACTATGAGCGGATGGACCCATTTAACGTTGTCTTTAGTACAAATTTGATTTAGAGATGAACTTTTCCTTTAAGATGTGAACTGTGGGGCTCATGGTCAGGCAAATATTCAGGTCAGTGTGCCAATGTCACAATGACTGCTAGTCTCCTGTGTGCTTTCTAAACCGCAAGTTCATCACAATAATGCTCACTGTTTATCAATAAATATTGGATCAGAATCCAAACCAAACATACGTTTTTTTAAATGCATGAGCACATGCATTGCACGTTTAGGGTTTCATTAAGGTCCAAAACATCTCCTTGTGAAATTGTCTTGATGTTATGAGCTCAAACAACACGTTATACCAACTGGACATTATCTACACATCTAAATTCAAAGGCCTTTCACATCAGGTGGACTCAGTCACGCTGGGGTCTTACACAATCAACCCTCATCAGTGTGTGATCTGTGCCAGGAGCAGCATATGTGCATCCCGAGAGTGTAAGTGGTGCCAGCGGGAAGCCGATTTTCTGCTGGAGCCTGCCAGCGTCTGGTCACCCGTGTGCTTGACACGCCATCTTAACCGGCGTGACAGTCAACTAATTGTCCTAGTCTGGCCTGCGCACACGTCCTGCGTTTCCTGCCATCAACATGTCTTATTCTTATACAACTCACTGGTCTCAATAAACAGGTTACAGTGCTGCAGAGAGATAATCAAAAATATTGAACACAACACAGCACGACAATTTCCACGCAACTGTTTAAAATAAAGTTGAATAAAATTGCATTTTTACTTCAAAATGCTAAATAATCGTATTTATAGTCTTAGAAAATAGGCATATTTTTTCATCATGCATCGTGACATTATTTTCTTGACCTTATGCCATATATATGATATAATATCAATAATAGTTGTCATTTTCAATTATAAGTATAATATAGAAAAATGCATTATAATAACAAGAAATTAATCGGAATAAAAAGCTAATAAAGTATATGTCCATGCAAATAATATCATAAGACCAATAATCGTACTAAAATAGTCTTCATTTCTTTTAGATTTATTTATTATGTTTAACTGTGACGCGGATGTTTACAGTACAAATGACAAAAGTATATTTTATTTCAGATCGTTTACATTACATTTAGCTCCTATATGTAAAATATGTATAATCCGTGAAAAAATATGAATTGTTACATAAAACATCTTTTTACAATGTTTTGAATAGCCTTAACTAAATAGACGTCTCCCACTCCAGCAGCATCAGCATCAAATTCATTTGACATTGAAAAAAGACGAAAATATTTGCAACATCCTAAAGATTTTCCTAAAAGCATCTTAAGCAGTGGTACAGATTCCACATCGGTCTGGATGGCAAACGTAGCTTGGTTTGTTTTCTTCAAGCAGAGGTCATTCACGTGAACTCATCACGAGCTCTATCGATCCCACACCGTGTCATACTGTTTAGCATCATTACACAGATGCTTAGGGGAGACAGAGCGAGCAATAAAACGCGACAGAAAGAAAACTATCGAGTAATTCCCTCTCGCTATATTCGACTGCTCTTTACGTCAAAGCATGCACGTTTCAGTTTTTAATGCATAAGCGAAATGATGGATTCCCGCACTGATGTGTTTGCATGCACCTGCATCCAGCGCATCAATATTAGGATGCTGACCGGCCAAAACAACCAAGAACCATTTGCATCTAAAATGCAATCGTACCCTTAAGGCATCAGTCTCTTACCTCCACACTTGCCCCATCTGAAGTACGTGCACGCAAGCGTGCCATATCCAAATAGAGATCATACACCATCGGTCCCTGCTGTAGATGCGCGAACTTAAATCCGCCGCGGCGCTTTTGCTGAGCCCCTCCACGGCCCCCACGCCACCGCCGGTGTAGTCCTGAACAAACCACCTGAAACTCAGAATCTGGACCAGAACCGACGGCACCAGCACGAAGAACAGAGTCAGCCCGAACCACAGATAGTCCCTCTTGGAATAGTAGTCGACGGCCAGCCACAAGTCCGTCCCGACATCCCAGAAGAAGACGAGGAGCGCCAGGATGATCCACAGACAGTCCAGCCACAGGCGCTCCTCCGGCTGGTGCTGATGCTGCGGCCGTCTCCATCCTCCAGCATCACTCTTCCCGAGCAGAGAGTGCAGACACGCGCTCCGGCAGCCCCAGTAACACGACGACGTGTGGCAGCAGTGGCAGATGTGTATGGCCGCGCTGCCCAGTGCGTCCTCGTCGCAGACACCGGTCGCTTCGTCCAGGTTGTGCAGCTGGGCGAAACCGGTAACGACCCCGACGCCATCGGATTTTGCTGCCATCTTGCTCCATGAAACGCTTCATCCCCCCTTCTTCCGGGGCTCGTGGCGTCACTTCCGCAATACCTGTGCTGGTGTGTGAGATGATTCAAATTGTCTGTGTGGATGTCAAATCAACGAGGAACATGGGGTTAGTTGTCACAGGAAATTCAAAACTTGTTTTAAAGGCTTAGTTCAAACCCCTCTCAAATCATTGTTTTGGCAAAATGGAAATGCAGAATTGATGTATTGTTAATAATTGCAAGCTGTCACATATTATTGTTGTTGATCAAGCTTTCAATAGCAGCAAAAAGAAAACATGCTTAACAAACAAGAAAACGGAAGAGTTCTGCAAACGCGTTGTTATTTTAAAATGTCTCTGAACAAACATGTTGCCTATTTGTGTTCATAACATGAAACAGCACAGTTGTCACATTTTAAGTTTGCAGTTTCATGTTGCCTCACTGGTGATGTTTGCTACAGAGCCTATACGTTTTATAATGGCAGGTGCGTTGTGACAACTTCCCCCGATTAGTGTTGCTGGCTGTGTGTGTTCATCTGTTCCTGACTGGAGTCTTCTATAAAGAAGTTCAGGCATTTGTATGATGTTTGATTCAACTTAACATTGTATTAGTGCTCTTTTAATATTTACGATGGTGAAAACCTCATCTCTGCAAACACATTCTGTGAGCTCACTGCAGTCTCAACACGGGGGAAATAAACTAGATTAGCAGAGCACAAGAGTCTCTGCCACAGGAATACTACACAAGCCGCCATCTTTAACTCCCTCCCTCAGGGTGCAGAGAATCCAAATCCTCAAAGACCCCGTGCAGCATCTGCCAGAGATACCGCCGCTTCAATGCTCATCACTAATTAAAACTGTCATGAAAAATGAACCGAGATGAGAACATTGTCAAGCACATTTCTTAGAAAGAATAAAATAAATATATTATGAGCTTGGTCACAAAATGAACCATGTTGACCATGGGTCATTTTAGATAGAAGAACATGCTTGCATGTCTTAAAGTCACAATGAAAAATCGAAGGAGAAACGTATAATATTATCTATTTTGTAATTTATCAGAACGAATAAATGCAAAAACCCTTTTTTAGGTTAAGACCATTACCCAGCGTTCTTATTCTCATCCATACAATGTGAGGCTCATCTTTCAGTAACGCTTCTTTTTTTTACGGTGGGCTGTTTGTTAAAACAGTTCTAAATCTCTCTGGTGGATCACGAAAGAACAAGAGCAGGACATTTTGATGAAAGCTGATGTTGTGACGGTGGGCGAGTGAATACTGAGGTAATTGCCTGGAGATCTCTTGAGTTCATCTATACTTTTGCTTGACTGGCAAAAATGAAAACCCTTGTCGTTCTGATACAAACTGTTATTATTTTTAACAAATTGCATTAGAAGCATAACAATATGAGTAAAGTTAGGCTACATTTTAGAAACTTTATTACACAGCATGCATGTGAGCTTCCATCAAAATCAATCCACATTTACATTTAGTCATTGAGCAGACGCTTTTATCCAAAGCCACTTACAAAGAGTTCGGGGAGCGATAAGCGATATGTCAAGAGCAATAGTACAATAGGTGCCAATACAAAGTTACAAGTTTCAACGAAAGCCAGGCCTCTTGAGAGAAGAGAGAGGGTTAGTCCATGTGCAATACAAGCATTGCTATAAAACATATTTTTGGTATAATTTCCAAGTGAGCAGAGAAAGTCATGTAGGTGTTGAAAAACCCTGAGCTTCCCACAATTGTACACTGATGGTGCCTTCTGCACAATCCATGTTTCTATGTTCATGACTTTAAATAAATGAAATGGATGTTCAGGCTCTGCAATACACTTGGTGGTTAGAAAACAAACCACTTGGTGGTTCTTTATGGATGACTCGCTATTGATTCAAACCATTAAATACATTAACAAAAGACGTCTTTCCTTTCAAGGAGGAACAAAATAGAAACAATTAGACATGAGGGTTCTTTGTGTTACTGTTAAGGTTCCTTTCGAACACTAAATTTCATTTTGGATCACCATTAAAATCTCAAATCAGAAATAGGTTGGATGAGAGAATTCTTCTGCAGATCTGGGAGCACAAAAACAAGACACAGAGAGGCATCAACTCCTTTATTTCAGCGAAGACACGTCTTTATATAGTGCACAATAAGACACCTGTTAAAACCAAATAAGGTATAGAAACTATATGGAAGAAACATCTTTATATAGTGCACAATAAGACACCTGTTAAAACCAAATAAGGTATAGAAACTATATGGAAGAAACATCTTTATATAGTGCACAATAAGACACCTGTTAAAACCAAATGAGGTATAGAAACTATATGGAAGAAACATCTTTATATAGTGCACAATAAGACACCTGTTAAAACACGCGCGTCTTGGTGAAAGTGAGAAACACTTTTTCAGTGTGGTGAACCTCTCCAGTACAGACAAACGTCACAAAGTTATGCATGTAACTTCATGCACACCCTTCATATTAATTAATTATATAATAAAACGAATGCACTTTTACAATTTGTTTAATCTATTTAATAACATGATTATGTTATTTTGTACAAATTAATTGTGCAGGTTTTTTTATATTGTATATAATAATTGTACTCGTATATACCCTATGGTTATAGTTAATTTTCCGTGATCAGTCTAAAGAGAATATCTGAAGTAATGCTCCAGACAGTTAACCTAAGAAAAAATATGTTCACAAATGTAATTCTTGAATGACATGAATCTAAATGCAGCAACCCAAAATGTAATGTATCCATCACTGGCTGTGTGTTGTTACAACAAATGCAGGTTGTTTATCTAATATATATACATATACAAAGGTTGAAAGTGTAAGAGATACTACACTCGCCTCTGGTCAATGAAACAAATGTAAAAAATACTTACCATCTGGTCATGCAAAGCCTTACAAGGATGTAACTTTTGTTGAGGTTGGAAACTTAAATTAATGACCAGAAGGTGGCAGCACGTTTTAATTCTTAATTTTAAAGACAGTGGTGACCCTGTGTGTAAATGTACAACCAAGAACAGTCTGATCTGTTGTAAGGACGGTGGTGTAGAAGGTTTGTCAGGCATCAGTCAGTGTCTTTCCACCGTTTCAAAGCGCAGACTTTTAGGCTAGACGGTCATCAGGTTCACTCCACACCAGGTTCTCCGTGTCAGACTATCAGAGAATTCTCATGACCTCTTCTCAAAGCCTAAAAGCATGTTATATAAACATGTGATTGATACTGTATTTAGATGTCACGATTCTTGCACAAATGTTTTTTGCCACATTCTGAAGGATGAGATGTAGTCTCCATGGCAACACATCACTGATGATGCCTTTTAAATCATATTTTTATCTGGGGCAGCTGGGAATGAGCCTGTCCAAACTGCTCGGGTAAGTTTCACAAATCCTGTATTATTCATATGCTGAATTTACAAATATCATATTCAGGACATGTTCTGTTGTGATGTTTGGAATCTTTGGTTTAGATGTTAAAAGTTTTGACAAACCTTGTGTTAATACATACTTAAGTGACATTTAAGTAAATCAACTCAACAGTCTTAAGATATTTCCACAGTGGTGGATTTAAAATTGAACACAGATCAGTTTGATAACATTGTGTCTCGGTTATTTCTGTCTAGCTGACAGCTGGCCTGCGATCTTAGATGACATCAATGCCCGCAGTGACTGGGGTATGACCTTCCGGAGTTGATTCAGACGATGCTCAGCTTCACTGGCTTCCATTCCAGAAAGGCTCGGGCAAACTAAACACCATCTGTGCTTTCGGTTTAGCTCAGGTTTTGGGGACCCTGTGGAATGGATGGTAATTGGGCTCTGCAGTGTTTTCTTCTTTATGGGGTATGCCTTCGTGCAGACGATACCGGACGATCCGGTCCTGCACAAACTGGTTGAAGGATAGATTTCTTTCCTCAGGCTATGATGCTCAACATCAAAAACTGACACACTCCATAAGCTCATACTTCTTTTTACCATGCACTGCAGTTTTTGGACTATAATGGATCATGCATTGCACATAATGCAATAACCATCCAATACCAAATTTGCATACCTACAGTATATCTGTACATTGTGCACTATATGGTTGATCCATTATACATGCACGTTCATGTGTACACCTGCATATTTAATGTGTATATTCAACGTCTAATGTGTACATACTGTCCATATGTATATAACGTATCGTATATTGTCTTTTTTTGTACATTCTATCCATTTATACTATGCACTGTTCGTCTGCACTACATACTGTCACTTAAGTTTGTAAATTCATACAGTTGTCTGTCCAACTGCATTCTACATCGTGTGGAGTACCCTCCCAACAATACTTTCAACAATAAAAGTGATTTGTGTTGTTATATGAAGGTCTACATTCTTTTCTCATTTGTATTTAAAACGAAGTAAATATGTACAGTTTTATTGCTTTTACAGTAAACCCAGTGATTATAGCGCTCGGTTGTACTTATCTCTATCCATTCCATTATCGTTTAAAATCTGATATTTTTCTTAAGCATGTAATTAACCTATCACCGTAGTTCTGTCAAATCAATTATTCTGTTGTATATTTCACTAGAATATGTGAATATTTCTTACTTGCGTACTTTTCTGGCATCTTAAGAATGGTGCTTTATGCAGAGGCTTTATACGATTTTTCTATAATAATTTCACAACGCTGAATAGCTACATGCTGTGTTCAGGAAATAACTTGTATCAAAATACAGATTTGCCATTTGTAACTCAGAATAACACAATTCTATATCTATATTAATTAAATGGAATTTAAATCTGAATAGAAACACTACATATATAAAACGATTAATAAATATAATTTTGAAGTCCAGTTTTCCTGGCCCTGGTTTCCAACACATAACACAATTCTAAGTTTTGAATGACAACTGTATGTAAATCCCTTAAATGTAAATTGTATATTTAAAGAATTCACTGATTCCTGAGAGGTTAATGGCTCATATTTTGGGTACAGTGTGTATACGGCATATTCGTTTTCTCTTGCAGCCCCGTACCTGGTGTAGATGTTTACATTTTATTATGTTACATGAATATCTGTATTTATACTCAAACAAACTTCTTTTTAGTGGACGTGGGCACAAAGTGCTGTTTGGTGGAAACCGGATCATATGTTAAGTGTCTTTCTGTTAGCCGAGATTTCTGCCTCAGTTTCAAATTCAGCAGGATGTCGGTAAGACTGGCTTCCTCCATCAGACACTCCATCATAATTTGTCCTTGAGACCGCAGAAAATTGTGCAGTAACGTTTCCAACTCCTAAAGAGAGAATCACAAAGTAAATTATACAAACATATTTTTATTCCTTTATTTCGAATGAGTTTCATCACGCACCATTCAATCCTCATCTGCTAAAAAAAAGAACAATGGGATGATTAATAAGACTCATTTGCATGTTGACTGTTGAATCTTGTCGCCCATCTGCTGTCTCACATAGAGACACAACAGTTAGGTTCCTCACTGTTTAATAAGGAACATTTGTAATCCCTATTGAAAAAATGAATAGGAGAGATACTTTCAAAACCAGGCCTGCTGAAAAAGTCACTATATATTAGGTTGTGTGTTTCTTTATTACATCTGGTAAATACTGACAGCATGTACCATCTTAAGATATTAGTGAGGAGTTTAGCATTCTATGACCAAATAGGTCTGTTACGTTTGTGAATATGAATTATTGGAGCCTTGACTTTTTAGGTGGTGCTAGCAAAAATGGCAAGGTTTTGTAAAGCACTTTTACTGTAGGTTACTGCTTAAATGCTGCTGGCAGCCCTGCAGTCATTTATCTCGGCAGCCTGCCAATAGCCTGAAGATAAACTTTGATCCCTCTTTAAAAGATACAATTCTGCAAAACAACTACAGGGCAGCTTAGATTCACAGCTGTGTTTGAAGCGTCTTCCCTTTCAAAAGCATTTATTTTAACATTAAAAATAAGTTGAGTAGACATGTCATTTGGTACTAAAATAGTTTCATCTATAAAGCTGCTTTGCCACAAAGCACATTGCAATATTAGTTTAACGAAATAGATTTTGGACTGTAATCTCCTAACAACCGCACAGAACCCTAAATTTGATATTGTAAATGTTGAAATTGCTTACCTGTCTGCCAATATTTCCTTCGCGTGGAAGATCATTTAAACTGGCCTGCAGTTTGGCCATCATCTGAGCTTCAGTCTTCACTTTGAGTTTCATGATATCTGCTTCTTTCTTGGACTGAGTCTCTTCCAGGACCTGCTGCTGTTCCAGCTCCACGGCATCTGTTCCCTCACACAGTGGCGGTGGATGAGGTGGCCCTATGACCTCAAGCTCAGATCTGATGTGTCTGAGACCTGTGTTTAAAAACGCCTGATAAAGGCGTTGATGAGGAACATATGTTTTTAGAATAAAGTCTATGAGAACAGCATGATGTCCACTGGAGAGACGAGGCTCGATCTGTGAGAGCTGATCCCCGATGACACGAACAGCATCTGGTGTCTTCAAACCTAGCAGTTATGAAAAGCAGTGATCGTGTAATTTATTAAGGACTGAAATGAAAAATCAAGTACAGTAAATAGAATAAACACTGTCTAAACCAGACACAAGCGGCATGACACGAGACGACAAATGCCTTGTTCTTATTGGGTTTGTCGGGCGTCGCATCCGGTGTGGACAAAATGTAAAATTTTTAATTTGTTCTATAGAGCTTGTTAATCGACGTCACGCCGCATTGAATGTCGCATCATCTTGGGAGGATCGCTGCTAGAACGTTCAATTCAGCGTTTTGTTTTTCTTGTTGGATTAGGAAATATACTGTAACTATGGTAGGTCTGTCTTGCGGTGTTAAAAACTGCAATAGCATTCTGAGAGCCGTTCAGGAAAAGCCCCTGGATCTTTCCCTTTGGATTTCTCCATATATCAAACAAAACAAGTAATGATACATATCAAGACTATAACAACATTGGAGTATTATCCTCTCAAGATGGCGGCGCCACTGCAACATAGGGCCTCATCGCGTCTGGCGTTAGTGTTTTATGGATATAGAACCCATAATGTCCCTACCTAAACAGTGTGTGGCGGGGTGGACAGAAATATTAAACTAACATCAATTTACATCCATGTTTTCATAAAGTTTACAAAGATTTTGCTACGATAAAAATGTATATAAACTGCTCTTGATATGAGCTTCAAACCGAGGATTTGTTTTGGTAAATATATGAACCGCCTCTAGAATAATATTTTAGATGCCATACGATTCCTGACATGTAGCCTACCTGAAATTTGAAAATGTCATTATTAGGTTTTATAGAAAATAAAAAAGGAAGGCTATCGTATTCTAATAGAAAACATGTGCAAACAATTAACCTGCTTAGTAACCACGTTTTTCTTTCAATTCACAAATACATTGTCGTTTTTATTCTGTTACGTTTTTTCTGATAATAAATCGCATTTATTTACAGTACAAGCTCAAAATGAACGTGAAGTGACAAACGTAACATTTTGATGAGCATCAATAAACGTTCACCTTCAAGTTCACCTTCAAGTTTAGGCAGGAGATCTTTGGTCGCACGTGCCACCCGCCCGACGGTCGACCACGGCAGTCCTCGGTTAACCGCGAACATCACATTCTCATACACAAATTCCTGATGTAAATGCTGCCGTTTATCATCACCATTAAACTCTGTCCATTGAAAACAGTCACTCAGTCGCCGGATACCAGCATCTCTCTGAAACAGCACAAACAATCAACAGCGTTCTGTTCAATGTAATAGATCGGGGTCTTATAGGAATCCAACGTAAAGGATTTTTCTAATGGTTTGCTCAGCAAAACACCTGATGCGCACTGACGTTGAATTTTAGGAGATTTCGCGACTGCATCTCCGAACGCGACGGCGTATTCGCGTCTGCCTCGCAGCGCATGCGCAGTTAAACCGTCGAACCCTTCAATCCGTCTCGCAGCGTTTATGATCTGTATGTGTGAGAATGTGCTTAAAGGCAGTAAGTTTACCTTCATTCTCGACATCTCCTGTAAAGTCGCATCTATGGAGGCCATAGTGTGTCTGCGTGTGCAGTTGTGTCTGTTGCCAAGGAAACCCAGTTTATAAATACACGCATGATGACGTTTACACTGCAGGCTCTCTCATGTACTGCACTGTATGTTTGCTGCATTTTGATATGCAAAGGACATATTGTGGGATTTAATAATAATATTTGATCTTTATTATCAGAGCGTGCCAACATTATGATAGTACATTATGAGCTGTCAATCTTTCCAATATTTGTATTAAAGGGATAGAAAATTTAGCTCAGTCGTAGCTGTTTTGTGTCCTTTCGACAGGTGTCAAAGGGTCTGTGTTGTTTGGTTACCGATGAAAGAATGATCTTCGTCTTGGGTATCTCTGTAAGTTAGGGAGATTTGTGCTTATTTGAACTTTACCAAATTGCAGTGCAAAATACACTGTTGCATTATGCATGCGAGCCAATGCACACATGCGGTGCATGCGACTGTATTTCATTTGGTGAGCTCATTTTTGGACCGCTAAGAGTTCATTTGGTTTGACACAGATGGCCACACAGTATAATCCTCTTTGTGAGGAGTCTCTCTCCTCCTCCTCCTCCTCCTCCTCTGCAGACGAAGGTCTGCTCGTGATAATTATCCTAATGTAGTGAATGACTGTGGATAGACAACATGCAGCTGCGGCGTGTCTGTGGCTCATCGGCATGGGTGGGAAGTGACATTCCTCAGCATGTTTTTAGATGGTGTGGCCGCATCGCTCTCACCTGCGTGAGCCAGAGAAAAGAGGCTTCTTCGTGTTAAATGAACCTGTTGAATTCTTTCACTGGATTTCTTGTCTGAGTTTGGAAGCTCAGCAGTCGAGGAGAAGGAATCTCTACTTACGGGGTAAGCCAATGAGCCCTTAGATGCGATGTGTGGAATTAGGACAGGATGTATTAGCTGGACATATATCTGTTAAGGCCTGTTTCAGCGTGTTTGTGTATCATAAGAGTTTAGCGAAGAACATGCGTTAAACTTTGAATAAGCAATGCACATTCGCATGCAATAGTTATTCAATTCCATAGTTGACTGATAAACTGATGCATTGCTGATGCGAATGTCTAACTACACCAGGCTTACAGATCTTACAGGCTGATGCATTTCTCAATATGTAGCAATGTTATGGTTATTTTCGGATCAGATTTGATGGTTTTATGTGTAAAGATGATTATCCTGTGGCTTTTGTCTACTTGTCCTGCTCATAGTGCAACTCTCTTTATTATGTTCAAAAATAAAGAAGACTATTATGATATACAATATCTGCTTTCTTTCTTTCTTTCTTTCTATGTTTTATATTTTAAGCTCTGTGTTTATTCGTGTGAATGGTCATAATCTGCTGTGTTTTACGCATGTATCCCACGAGTCTGAAATGTTTTGGCATCAGTGCCAGGATCTGACAGTGTGGCATCACAGGTTTCTCCCGCCGGGACTCAGTTGCTGATCATGTGTAACACATTCAACTGTTAACTCAACCTCAGAGGTTTTACAGTTTTCTCATTAGTGTCAAATTATGTGTACACCTCTCAAAGTGATTTGGCAGGTCATTAGCTCCAATTATAACTTGTTAGATAGCACCAATGAGCAGTAAGAACAGAATAATATTCCCTCATGCTTATAAACCTTCCAGCAGTTGCTCATATTATGTAGCAAACCTGCAGGGCATTTATGTATCGGTGTTTATTCATGGGGTTTGTGACTGACTCATAAACAAACGTTGCTGAGCATGCGCACGTTCGTGGGCTTTAACTTCCGGTACACATTCGCAAACAATAGAGCGCCTGTAGATTATTTCTGAAAACAAGCAACAGAAATTGAGAAGAACTATTACATTGCTAAAGTTGTCTTTCTGATATTTTGAATTTAGACTGCGACACTGAGCTTAACCGCTTGATGTCAATGTACAATACGCTTTCTTTAAATGTGACCAAACTACAGGATAAAGAAATTGTTTATTTAATAAACAAATATTTGTATACAATTATTATACAATAAAATATAAATTAATTAATATTAACATTACATGAATTAAATGAACTATAAATAGTTATATTATTAGACAAATAAACGTCCAAAATGTTCAAAAGGAATACGTCAACTTTTTTTTGGAATATGCAAATTAATCCGTTGTTTTTCTGACTCATGACGCAGCGTGCAATGGCAGTTGGTTAGTTTTCCCTTTCCACTTCCGGCAAAGTGATGTAACCTTATTCCCTACGCCGTTCGCAATGCCCTTTGAACTGAACATGCTCCCACCGGTTTGGCCTCTCACGTAAGATAGCGGAAAACCCTGTGAAGTCCACTTCACAGTCCACTTGGAATGCACCTACAGTCATGTCAATCACCACATTCATAGAATATATATGCCATATGCTGTTTGCAAATGATGAGCTTTTTAGTTTGAAACACGAAAGGAACATTTATAAAGAATCTCTAGGAGACAAGGATGACTGTCAAGCCCCAAAAAGACAAAAAAGAAAGAGTATGTGTAGTAAATAACTACTTCTCAAAACTTTCATATGGCTTCAGAGTCTTCTTGGAATATAGAGCATGAGTCATATGGACTATTACATAGACTGTAATGGCACATTTATGGTGTCACTTTTAATGATTAATTGGGAGAGATCCATTAACATTGTTCTTTTGTGTCACAAAAGCTAAAAACCCATCA
The DNA here is from genome assembly GCF_947034865.1 of Barbatula barbatula. NCBI lineage: Eukaryota > Metazoa > Chordata > Actinopteri > Cypriniformes > Nemacheilidae > Barbatula > Barbatula barbatula. The sequence continues at coordinate 24,834,480 of NC_136765.1, forward strand.
TCTCGGTTTGAAATAAGAAAAGCATAAAATCCTCTTTGGGAGAACCTGACTTACAGCACGGATAAAGCGGAGTGAATTTGAGCGCTGATGCGTGGCTGAATGTTTCATGTCAATTTGTAAAATGTACACATGTTTTTATTGGGTTACATAAAGCTGAGCGTATCTTAACGCTGTTCTGCACATCTCTCTTTCCGCTCTTTATGTCTCGCTGTCGTGTGTTTAATGCTCCCGTATAGAGTTCAGTGAGATCTCAAGATGAGGAAAGGAGCTTTTCATTCTATCATTAGCTACCAAAGGATCTGATTAGCGACTCAGTTTCTGCCGCACTCGTGTTCTTGGATGATACCTGAAAAGCAAAATATTTTTGCTACTCAGATCATTTGTTCATGTTTAATGCTTTTTAGCATCATATATGATCATATATTTTGTGAATGTCAGTATACGTTCCATGTATTTTATTATACTATATATATAAGTACTTTGTTGTTTTACTGTGCACTTCTGGTCTTTGAAAGCATATAAAGACGATCATTCTTATAATTCTCTAAATAATTATTAAATTAGATTCGATTAGATTCAACTTTATTGTCATTACACATATACAAGTACAGTGTAACGAAATGTAGTTTAGGTCTAACCAGAAGTGCAGTTAGCAAGTGCAGGATATACAGTTAGAATAAATACAGAATACAATATGAGAGAATATAATACAGTGGGCATGGACTATACAAATATTTTGCAGTGGGAATGTTCTATGAAAATATGACAGTAGGTTTATACTATGAACAATATATACAGATGGCTATATACTATGAACATTAATGTACAGGTGGATATGAACAGATAATTTAGACTAAAATAGTGCAAGTGACTTAGGTATGCATAAATTATTGACATAATTATGCTTTTGCGGATGAGGTGTTCCTTTTTAAACTGGCCTTGGAGTCTGTCAAAGTATGGGTTAGTTATCTAAAACATTCATATGTACAAACTAAGTAGGAATGTACTGTACAGAATGTTATTTATTTTTTATTTATTTGTTTTGCTCTACTTGTGAGGCATAAAGGAGTGAAATAGCAATTTGGTGCAATTGTTTTATTTTATTTGTCATTTTATTGTCTTTTAAAACATCTAATGGCAGTCATAGGGTAGGCCTAATGCCTATGACTTCTGTTATTAAATGTTGGATTAAAGATCCTATAAAAGACTTAGAAGGAAATGTGACTGTTTCCTTTAGAACATCAGATTAACTTGTGTACTAATGCCTAGTTTCACCGTTGCTGAACGCATACTGCATAGGATAAAGATTCAAAGATATAATGTGCTATAGAAACAAACGTTTTGTTATAGTTTGGGAAAGATTGGCAGCACAGTTTGAAACACGTCTGCTGAAACTAAAGGACTGAAAACTAATTGAGATTTAATGATTTTGTGTTCTTTCCTGTAGGTTTAATTTTAAATGTTTGTTCATTGAAACTGTTTAGTTTCATATGATGACACTCGCATGTCCTCTTTACTCTGCAGTTTGACGTGACGTGGAGAAGAGATGCAGGGAGGCTCCTTCCAAGCTGAAACCCATAAAAATGCTCCAGCATCCTCCTTCAGCTCCGGTCTGACCACGACCACACCGGCCAAGAGAATCACTTTCTACAAGAGCGGCGACGCCCAGTTTAAAGGCGTCAAGATGGCCATCCACAAACGCAGCTTCAAATGCTTTGATGCATTATTAGATGACCTTTCCCAAAAGGTTCCTCTGCCTTTTGGCGTGCGTACCATCACGACCCCCCGGGGCACCCACTGCATTAAACATTTAGAGCAGTTAGAGGACAGAGGCTGTTACCTGTGCTCGGACCGCCACTACGCGAATCCAATCGACATCGAAGCTGCAGGGAAGAGGCCGACAGTCTGGCACCACAGTCATCCTCCCAACGCTCGCAGGAAACCCTCCCGACCCGAGGACGCCCCCTCTGGACACCAGCATCGTCACCCAAAAAGGATCGTACTTGTGAAGAACACTGATCCTGCAGTGAGACGTTCTGTCCTTCTGAGCAGAAGGACCGCACGCAGTCTGCGTGTCTTCATGGACGAAATTTCCGAGCTCATGCAATGTCATGTAAAGAAACTTTACACACTGGAGGGATGCAAGGTGAGAGAGGATTTTATTCATTTAGCCGCGTCAGGTGTTTTGGAAGGTGGTTCATTGATGTCTGTGGTATTATAATATGTTACGTTAGATCAGCAGATTTGATACACATCAAGAGCACTCCATAAGCATTCCCATAGATCTCAATAGCAGTTGCTTGGCTGCAGTCAATTGGGATGCTGCCAACCTTATAGCCAATCAGGAAACGATGATTGTGAAGCAATAACAAGAGCTTTGACTTAAGACCGCTTTACAACTGACAGGGAAATACACAGACAGCTAGGATCTCCACAATTCTCGCAAGCAAGCATATGGATCATGAATATTTTATGTGAAAATACTTTTTGACCACTTTGGAAGAATTAACGCTGGTCCAGAAGAATCTCCTGGAACGAATGTTTGAACAAAATACAACCGCCAGATCATTTGTAACCGAATCAAAATTTTACACATATATCTGTAAAATTTAACTATACTTAAAATGAAACCGGAAGTGCATCTGGACCAGTGTTTACATCATGCAAAATAGTAAAACATATTATGAATAATAATAGAAGAGAATAAATGTTAAATCGTAAACATATGTGTGTATAGTCATTTAGTATAGATCACAGATATTTCACTGTAAACATAGAAAAGGATTTAGGGGAGTGACCACACTTTTTTAGCCAATCAGAAACATTCTCAATCCGTCAGTCATTTTGTTGTTTATTTTCTGACCTTGGGTTGACTTTTTGGATTTGTGTTTAGATTAACTCATTAAACTTGCAGAGGTCAACAAAACAGCTGTATTTAGTTTATGTAAATGTTTTTATGCATCAATATTCTGCTGTTGTTCCAGGGAAGTGTCTGTTTGCTTGACTCAAGGTCTTTAGGCTTCACAGGGTTTGTTTTGTCAGTGACTGTAGTTGTGGGGCCATAAAGCTTAGAAAACCAAAATGATGCTGGACTGATATTAGATTTAATGAAACACAATGTAATGAGACGCTATGACTGTCATTAAAGGGAATCGTGTGAAATGTGTTTCAGTTGGCTAAATGTGATGGTAAACAGGAGGCTCCGGTCGCTGTGGATCTGCGTGTTATTTTACAGCCATAATGGATTAACAGCTTCTCATTTAAAACATTACATTTATTTCAGTAAAAATGGGATTTAATCCCGTTCAGAGCACAATGAAGGCTTCAGTCCTTAACCCAGGGAGCTGCCTGTCTAGAAAGCATTTTTTTGTGATCGTAGGAATTGTAGAGTAGCCATCAACAATATGCTGTATAGATAGGGTTCACGATGTTGTAGTGTTGATCTGTAGTATAACAAAGCAGTTTCTTTATGGTGATGATCCAGAAACCCCAAAATGGTTATTGCAAACTCTATTAACTTTAAACATATGATATATATTTTTCATATAAATTATACATTTAAATTTTTATTTATTTATTAATATTCTTAAATGTTAAAATATATATATATATATATATATATATATATATATATTACATATTATATTTGTATATTTCCTATATGATTTTATTTATAAAATAAATAGATTATATAAAGATATAGTTTTGCAACATACTTAATAATTAATCAAGAATTGCCTAATTGCTTGTGTTGAAAATATGATGTATTCAATAATAATAATTATTATTATTATTTGTAGAAATTGGTTATTTGATATTTTATTATTTTCCCAGTATACTCCCATATATATTTGTTGAGTGCAAACCTTATGAGTATAACATGTGTTATGTAATAATAATTTGTCCTCTATGTTAGTCGACTCATAAAAATACATTTCAGGATGTGCCCTTAGAAGGCAGCTGCTCATGTAGACAGACAGCATACAGTGATGTTGTTTGGAAGGGAGCTAATGAATATTTATCTTTTATGTCAGTTGGTTGATGTCTGTTCATTACTCTTCACAGATTGACAGTATTCAGAGTCTAATGCAGTGCCCCAGTGTGTTGGTGTGTGTGGGTCTAGAACCCTTCAGACCTCTGCTTGTGGACGAAAGACTCCCTGGAATGGGCACAAGGTCTCGGTCCAGCGTCTGCAGTGAAGGTCATGAAAGCAAAAAGAATGGTAAACACTAAATGAATCATTACAGTGATTAACTCTGTCTACCCACACATCTCTAATAATAGACAAAGAGTGCAACAAACAAATTGAATTTATTATACAACACTGATGGGTTAAGAGCCTTTTAAATAGGTTGTCGGTATGGAAAGGATGCTTTTATCTTTCATGAGGTCATTGGAATCATAATCAAAGTGAGAAAGGTATACCCACAGCTTTATTTTTTATTCTTTCTTTTACAGTTAACTTTGGCCTGGAGACAAAGAAAAGCATCATCCATCCCAGATCTGACTCCAGTAATAGGTCGACAAGATTCTCTCTTTCTTCAGAGAAGTCCTACCAGAATGGATTATGCATGACACCCCGACAGTCGGCCTGCATCAACACCTGCCCCTACGTTAAAGAAATGTCAGTGAACGATGACATTGAAAAGAGAGTGTTTGTTAACAAAGACGGCAGCCTTTCTGTTGAGATGAGAGTTCGTTTTCATCTCTTCAGCGACGAGACACTCCAGTGGTCCACTGAAATCAAAAAGTCATCGAGCAAACTGACCGAAAGCGGCTCTGCGAACGAAACTACCCAACGTTATCTTCGAGCTAAAGCTGAATGTTCAGAGCCAGACTCCATCTCTCCATCAGAGACGGCAAAACTCCATAAAAAGCATCTTGAGGAATCACTACGTCAAAACTGTTGCAACCACTGCCAAGACTATGACATATGGAAAAACCCCATGCACAAAGACCCAGGGGTCTGCAAATCAATGAGTTCCAGTGGATCGTCTCAGAAAATCAGGTGTAAAAAGATGTCGACAGATAGGACGCATGCGATTTTTTGTTCTAGCGAGGACTACACCGAGCATGTGGTGGAAAAGGCTTCATGCTTCGAGCAGACCGTGGAGGAAGGAGACACGAGAGTCGAGTACTGTGCGAGAAGTCGTTGCTGCAGTCGCAGTGAAGTATTAGCTTCTAAGAGCAGGAGGTTGTGTGAAGATGGCTGTGAGAGTAACGCTAAAAATGAATATTGTTATAGTGACATCAGAGAACCTGGCACTGATCTGTCTCCAGCGCAGCATTATGAGGTTACAGAAGAGCGGGCAGTCTCAGTGGTCAGCAACTCATCCAAAGTGCTTGAGTGTTTGAAGGATGATCAGGATGATGAATACGATGACCTGCCTCCAAGCGTCTCGAGAGCTTCGAACTGGTCTCAGAGTGACCATGTTGAAGGTGATGTTCAGTCCAAATGCATCCATTGTTGTGGCTGTCAGACGTCACCAAGATCTCATTTATCCCCCAGACCTCCTAGTAAAGTATCAAGTGGTGCTGTTCGCTCTTTACGGTCCAAAAAATACAGAACCACTTTAGTGGAGACAGATGGGCTGATACATCAGGCAGCGAGGACAGCACCCACAATCTCGAACGTGTCCTCCAGAACTCCCGCTTGTACCTCAAGTTCACCTGCATCTATTAGGCAGCGCCGGGCTAAGAAGGGAGCTAGAAGTATAATTTCCAGACACAGCCGAGCGTCCTGTAAACCTGAAGGCCAAATAAACCCCCCTACTGCCTCAGATGCTCTGGAGACATGTGAGGATGGAAAAGCGCAAGAAAACGGATGTATAAGTGCCATGTCAGTAAAGTCAAGTGTATGTTTGAGGTGTGGTGAATCTAAAGGACTAAGGAATCCAAAGGAGACAGAATTACAGAACGCAGAGAAAGGCGGTTCTTTATCAAATACAAATCCTCAGGAAAACTGTAAAGCTCTTAATAATTATAAATCAGATAGGGAACATTTTGAGACTGCACATTCTAAGCATTTAGATGCCTCTTCTACCTTAAACAACTCAAAACTATCAAGCAGCATCGGTCATGAAAAGTGTCCTGAAGTAGAAACCTCTGAAGAAAGAGCCAAGAGTAGCATGTCAACAAAATCTGCATCTGCAGAGTCGACCAAATCAAAGCCAAGCTGCATCATTTTAGATGGGGAACCAACACCAACATGTCTGTCAGAAGCGAAATCAGATAGTGCCACGTCCAATAAATCAAACCCGGCCTTTGAATGTCGACCCCTTGCATCAGGAGAGACAAAGAGCTTTGTCAAAATGTGTTGTAAACTTATAGAGACTAAAGCCACTGAAGATTTTAGTTCTGCTGATGTTCAAAGTGACAATGAAGAGGGATCATGTAAAACTCATCTGAAGTCAAATGAATCATCAAAACATTCACACATTCAGAAAAAAGACAGCAATGGCAACGTTTCCACCACTGAATTGAAGTGGAGAGTGCCTAGTGAAATGTCAAACACTTCAAGTGCATCTTGTAAGTCTGACAAATCAAGCCACAACCTTCCAGAAACCACGGTTACCTTTGTACCTGAAAAAGCAGATGACTGTGACACTCCGAAAATTGTGTCAAAGAGAGCCACTAGCGCAATGTCTCATACCTTCATCAAAATAAAAAACCCTGATGCTCCTGTTTCCCAAGAGATAAACGCAGAGGAAGAAGACCAAGGCATGACACAGAATGCCTTAACTGTGACCTCTCCATCAGCTCGAAGGTCACAGTCCCCAAGTAGATCAAAATCAACCAAGACTAAAGTTAAGGAGAGGAACAGCAGAGAAACAAGTGGAATGAAAGTCAACTCCAAAGTCTCCTCACGATTGCAAAGATCCAGTAAATGTCATTGTCACAGCTCCTCAGTAAGTCATATAGGAGAGTCCAAGACCCAAAAAGAGGGAGTCGAAGATGAATCCGAAAGAGTTTTGAGTAAAACGTCTGGAAAATCACATCTGTCAGCTCAATCACATGTAAATAACATGAAGTCTTTTTGCAGCCAGTTGGATGAGCTTTTGAGCCCAACGTCCATAGCATCTGTCTCTCTTGGACTGCCTGAAGAACACAAGTGTGATGACTTTGAAGAACAGCCTACCAATGACATCACAGAGGATGCTAGATGTAAGTTAGAGGTTGTAAACTATGTGGATGTTGACGAAAGGCCAAAGACGGCGAAATCTGTGAGATCTCAAATATCAGAAAAGTCACATTACAGTTCGTGCAAGACTCCTTTGCAAACCCTCTCACCCGTCTCAGCCGAAAAAGTCAAATCAGCATATATGAAGACAAGCAACAACATCAGATCCTCCTCCAATGTTTCACCATCATCTTCACCTAACAAGTCACCAGGAAGTACTAAAACTGCAACTGTGAAAGAACATGACACCATCCGAACGGAAATGTCTGAAACGGACAAAGCATCCAACAAACAATCCTTAAAACATCACAGTGAAAGATCCTCTGAACAAACTACACCACCAAGCGATTGTTTAGCTTCTTTAAAAGCTTCTCAATGTTCAGAGAATTCCAAAAAAGAGACATCTAAACATTCTTCAAAATACAATGGCCTCAATATCTGTGATGAAGACAATAATGGAAGCCTTAAAAAATCCAAGAGATCTGTGAAAGAAGACGCATCCAAGCCAAATTCAGTAGTGATGTTTGACATTTCCCAAACGTGTACAAGTGTGCCACAAGAAAAGGAAAACAAGCATAAAGCATCAATCATAAATCCTGATTCAAGCGATGCCGTTTTATCACAAGCTCTTTCAGCAGCTGACCTCTTAAGAGAAATCACTGCCAATGCAAGACCAGTGAGAAGAGAATCAAAGTCAATCGCCTCCAGCAAAAACATTGACATGGTCGAGAAAATAAAGGAGAGTAAAAGTGAAAGAAGCATCAGGAGCAAACAGAGGAAAGTTATGATCAGCTATGCATCGGAACACAACAATGAGGAACCATATTCCATCATGCCATCATGCCTGCCGAACGCTTCCCTAACAGAAGTTGTCAATGACTGGCTTATGAACAATCCAATTCACGGCCATGCGTATGAGATGGACGTTGAATTCACTGAAAATACTGAGATTCAAGGTGAGGAAGAAGGTCCGGGGGACAAAAGTGAAGCACCTGGAAACATAACTGAACTTCCTCTTGAGGAGGAAGTTCAGATGGAGAATAAGATTACACAGTCGTGTGATGAACGACCACAGGTTGAATCAAGTGAATTGGATAAACAGTGTCCTTCTTCTGTTCAGGTCATGAAAGTCTTACTGGGTCCGAAACTAGACAGATGCAGCAGTTTGCCTGAGGTTTCACCTGTGTATGGAAGAAAGCTGAGCCGGTCAGCGCAGGGGTTGCTTGACTGCCTTGCAAATTTACAATTGATTGAGTCAGACCCTACAAATGAAAAACATCCTAAATACCATGAAGTCATGACCATCTTACAATCGCTTTGGCTCCAGGAGCCTTCTGATGACGAACCAAATAATCAAACCAAGCAAGAACATCAGTCAGGGGAAGATGAATTTAACCTGCAGTCTTCATCTGGTGTTGATGTAAGCAGCTGCTCCATGGGGTCTGTTAAAGGAAACATGAGTGGCGTAGTAGAAAAATCAGAGACAGCACATGGTAAAATATCACCAATTCCAGAACAGCAGGCTTCAAATAAAGATAAAGAGGAGTCTTTGATGGAGAATGGGAACACGGCTGCCACATGTGAAGAAACATCCAACATTTCAAATCCAACAACTCCAGACATTACAGATCGAGTTCAAGGGAGTCCAGAGAACAAAGACAGTCAAGAAAGTACCATTATACCTGCTGTTGAAGATGTTCAGAGCGTTGAGAATAAAGATGAATCAGATCAAACACAGCAGGCATCTTCTAACAAAAGCTCAGGGAATGACATGACAGAAAACACAAGTTCAGGAACTCCACCATCTCTTCAAAGAGCTCCGCTTGCTAAAAGAATCTCACAAGACCCGGATCCCGTCTGGGTGCTGAGTCTACTAAAAAAACTAGAGAAGCAGTTTATGTTACATTATGTGGACGCAATGGCCGAGTTCAAAGTGAAGTGGGATTTGGATGACAGTGAGATGCTCAACGCAATGATCAGTGAACTGAAAGAAGAAGTACACAAACGCATTCAATCGAGCATCACTTGTGAGCTGAAAAAAATCCAGACTAGGGCTGGCAGGGGTCCGAGACCACCTGGAAACGCTCTGTCACGAGAGTCTGCCATCAAAACCGAACAGAGACGAAGACGTCTTCGGGTGATGCGCAACAAGTCTATCACTTTCTCAAGGAGTCAGGAGAATTTCACAGCATCTGGCACAGAAAACAGCGATCAGCGGAGCGATGACGAATACTGCCCGTGTGATGCCTGCATGAAGAGGAAGATGGTGTCCAGAGTGGCCCAACGGGCTGAGGTTTTCAGCTCCGCCCCTGTCATGATGGAATTTGATTTGAGAAAAATACTGATGATGAAAAAGGATCCAGTTAAACCTGCAGAACAGAAGGTAAAAGATCAAGACACGTCCAAAGGGACCGGTACACGTGAAGATAACAACTTAGATGTGCTTCATGAAGAAGGGGAGAAAGGGAATGGTGACGTCAGAGGCTGTAACAATGCAGATGTAGACAATGTTTGTGTTTGTGAAGACCATGAGAGAAAAGATTAAAAATCTGATGAGAATGATGGTGAAGAAGTGGAAGAAAAGAAAGCCGAATGTATTCAGGAGGATGCTGAAAAAGATGTAAATGCAACAGAAGAGGATGATGAGAAGAAAGATGAAGACATTGCAGAGGTTGGAAATGTGGAAAAAGCTGTGGATGCTGAGGACAACAGAGACAGAGAAAAACAGGGGAACAACAGAGAAGACAACAGAAACTGATGGGGACACAGAGTTGCACGAGGAGGACAAAACCTCTAAAGGATGAGGCTGAAGAAACCAAAAATTGGGAGGACCAACCTACAACAGATTGTGAATCTGAGTCAAATAAAGGTGATCTTTCTAAAATTAATGACGATGAAAAAGAACAACAAAATGAGATGAACGATGATGGACACCAGAGGATGAAGCAGAAAAAGATAAAGAAAAGGGTGAGGACCAACCCAAGACATCAAGAGTCAACATCCAGGTGGGGTCAGACAAGACTTAGAAAATGAAACGACAAACATGATTCTACTGAGGAAGCTTTTACTTAAGATACAGAGAAAGACAAATCTGCTGAAGGCAGTGGTGTCGATTCTGAAATGACGAGAACATCGATGTAATCCCAACCGGGATCGGTGGAGAACTGTACGAATCAGCAAGCTAAACTACATGTTTCATGGAGAGCTTTGAAAGTCAAGGAGACAGTGTGGTTGTGATCACCAAACAACCACCGTACAAAGAGAGCCATGAGTTACATGGACGAGATTACCAGAAAGACATTAGCAATGGGGTGAGGGAATGGCAGATCTCACCTAAGATAAAAAACAAGACCTATAGACAAAATAAACTAAAGGACAGTGAAATTCTGATGAAGGGAAAATAAGTTTTAACATCTCAATTGATGATCTCTTATGTGAAGGACTTTTCCTTTGATTACTAACGTTTTTGGACTTCAATGTTTGGCTAGTCTGATTTTTCATCTACTGCTGTGAGAACATTTTAAAGACATTTCTGTGAAAAATAGATCAAAGGCTATTGTATATTTTTGAGTTGTTTCAACCCACTGTTGGGTAAAATATGAACAAACCCAACCGTTGGGTTAAAATGTCTTGGTTTGATCCATCCAAGGGTTAAAACAAACCAACATTTTTATGTCAGTGTTCTTGATGTAGTAATAAAGCACATTGTACTGATAAATGTTGAAATCTCAGGGTGCTGAAAGATTTTATATGCTGTAGCCTATTCCCCCAAACCTCACTTAAGGTTAGTATTGCATACATTACAGCCACAATTAGTCTACATGCATTATTATATTAAGAAAACAAATGATGTAATGATATGTTAACATAAATATGTTAAATAATGAGGTATTGTCCTCATTTTGCATGAAATCTGCAGGATTTTTCTATAATTGTGGACGTCAGTATGTTGTAAAGTCACATGATGTTTTGATGCTGATTGATATGGTATCTTTAAAACATATCGCTATGTCTGGTTGGTAAAGAATTTTTGACCAATGGTTCCTTTGTGTTGCTGTTTTTAACTGGAACATTGAATAAATGCTAAACTCTGAGCGGATCGCTTGTTGTTTCGGTACGTCAACACAGTAAACGCGCAATCGAAATATTGTTTAGTCTGGGTTAGAGGTTTGTTTTTGAACTGTTTATCCTTAGGACAGAAGTGTGGAGTTTTATTGAACATAACTTATGTGCATTCATGCATTACTGTGACAGTAAGCTCGATACTCACATAGCCGAGAGCTTCCTTAAAATATCCCATTAAACCAGTTGACTTATTTTAACTGTCTACTGTTTCCATTCACATGTTTACTTTAACTTGCTACGCAAGAGCCTCTGTTCATCGCTACATACTGTATTGTGAGGATGGTCAACTTTGGCATCTCAAACCTTGTGGGTCAAGAATGATGACCATAGGAACCAGCCAGAATAATAACTTTTGCACATATACATTTTTTATGGAACTCATGACTGGGGTATTGTTGAACGTACTAGGTTTTGTCATTTGCTATCGATCTGTGCATTGATTTGCAAATAAACACACTTGTAAAAGACGGCAACAGAGTCAAGCAGGCCGAACAGTTCTTGCGTCATCGTAATCTTCTTGCTTTCGCAATGGGTGGATATCTTTAGTGGTTCAGAGGATTGAGGTCACCCTGCACCAGTAGCATCACTTTAATCTAGTATGACTATTAGTTAATGCTATAAAATGTATGTTCAACAACAGTGTATACTTAAAACATAACATTTAATCTAGATTAGCCTCAACATGACAAAGTTTTTCACGGCATTCTTGGTGTTTTGAACCCTGGTGTTTGAAAGCACGCCTGCAGGTGTCAAACATTCATCGTGTGAGAATTAGATTGTGTAAAAGTATTTGTTCTTGGTGACATGACAGGGAATTATTTAAAGCTGTTCAAACATTGTTGTTATATACAAAAGTCGCTTGAAATGTTTTCAGAACGAAGAAGGAAACCAAAAAGTGTCATTAAAAAGATAACAATACAAGGAATTGTTTAGACCGTACAAGATTTTAACATTAGTTAAAAGATTTCACATGACAAAACATTACATTTATCACATTGTGACCACCGAAAGTTCAGATGAACGTACGGGTCAGAAAATCATACAGACGTTTAGCAGCGTTGCTCACAGAAGGTTACATCAGTCAGAAATGGAATATGTCGTGTTTTCCAGAGAATATATAAACTGTGCTTTACGATTTCCAGTTTATTAATATATTCCCCCAAATGTTTTTCACAGTTTATAATACTAATTCTTCAAAAGATTAATGTCTCAGTCTAAACAGAGTAAAATTGAACTAAACCTAGCATGTTTTTTGTTAGATGCATTGCTTTGCAATAGTTTTTTCTGCAGTTATGTTCAAAACAAACATTCTGTCTTCATTTTTTCACCTTTATGTGGTTGAAACTTGTATGTGACTCTTTCTTCACTGAAAGAAGATGATTTGAGAAATGTCTCGTGGGTTTTGTATTCATACAATGGAAGTCAATGTTCCATGTTTTTTTCTCTTTCAACATTCTTCAAAATACCTTCTTTTGTATTCTACAGAAGAAAGAAACTCATGCAGGTTTGTAATGCCATGAGGGTGAAAAAATGATGAAAATAATTTATTCTTTTTATTAACTGTAAAAGTTGCAGTTAATATTGCTGCACATTGGTTAGAAATAAGATACGTTTTATAGTGTCTTATTAACGTTCAATATTATTCAATAACAGGCTCGTTGATGAGAGCCATGAGTTTCTCCTGTAGCTCTGTAAACGTGGGTCTCTCCGCAGGATTTTTCCTCCAGCATTGCAGCATAATGTCATAAAGTGCTTCAGGACAGCCGTCCGGTTTCGTCATCCTCTTTCCTGTCTGAATGCCTCGGATACACGTGAGTTTGTCCTGACCTGAGTTTGTACAACACAGCAGCTTGTTGTTAAAGTAAATCCTAGACTCAGAATCATCATGTTGTTAAAGTTTAGGTTGTGTTTACCAGGGTATGGCTCATCTCCATACGAGACGATTTCAGTAAGGAGGATCCCGAAAGACCAGACGTCGCTCTTGCTTGTGTAGTTCTCGTTCTCGAATATCTCTGGAGCCATCCATTTCACAGGGACGCGGTCATCTGATGGTCAAAAAGAGTTGTTATATCTCTTTGTTTTTCTTTTAATTTGTGTTTATGGCAAGGTCAAATATCTCACCCAATGAGAGTCTGCGGTTTCCTGTGAGAATAAATTGGGCGAGGCCAAAATCGGCTATTTTGCAGGACTGCATGTTGGTCAGCAGAATGTTGTCGGCTCTTAGATCTCGGTGAACTATTTTATCTTCCAGGTAAATCATTCCTTCTGTGACCTGCAGTATTTAAGAAATTTAGACTAAAGTACGTTTCATGATGTATTTGCAAACCATGAGTTTAATTGAATGTTCTTTTCTAAAATCTTGTAAGAAATCAAGGACCTGGATAGCAAAGTCCATCATGAGTGAGAAATCTATATCTTGTTCCTCTTTGTGTTCTGAGGAAAGACAGAAACATGTCACCGTGGGTTTTTTGCTATCACTTTAACAGAATACTCAAATGTTATTTAAGGTTGGATGTGCTCGTCTTACCGATGAGAAATTTCTTTAAGCTTCCATTGTTCATGAGTTCTGTGACGATACAGAAGGGCTCATCGGTCGTACAGATGGCGTAAAGCTGCAGCAAACGCTCGTGACGCAGGTTCATCATGATTTCAATCTCTGTTGTGATATTTGGACTGACGGCTAGAAAAGTGGTACAGAAAATATGAAACCAGATTACAAAAGATTTTGCAGTATATCATAAACAGAGTTGAACTTTATCGTGGGCATCTTTTATAAAACAAGGTTTCATTTGCTCTCATTACTTTTTAAAACTATTATTTGAGAAAATATAGATATTAAACTATAAGTTTGTGTACTCACTTAAGAAGTACTTCAAAGCATACTTTTTTTTAATGAAAATTTGGGGCAGTTTTGTGTCAAGGAATACAGATAGTACACTTACAAGTATACTTGCGTCATGAAGTATACTAATTGTTATTTTTATTTTTAAGTTCAAGTTTATTTTTTGTAAGGGACAAGAAGAAAGTCTCCCAATATCAATCTGTTTCAAAAAAGCAGTTGCCCATCCTTATTTTACACCCTGTCCATGAAAAAAATGTGCAGATATTTCTGAAAGAACCCCGTTAAAATCTTATTTCATTCTACTGTAACGTAAGCGTTTCCACTGTGTTACCCTTGAATTCCTTGATGGCCACATCTGTTGTCCCGTTCCATTTGCCATGCCACACATCTGCAAACTCTCCGCTGCCTAGCTTCTTTATTTTGGTCAGTGATTTTTTGTCGATTTCTTGATCTAATTTAAAAGAAAGCGTTTGGGTAGTGGGCGCATCCAGCTAGAAGAGAAAAATATATATGTACTGTGTGTTCGCTGGAAAAACTTGAGCTGTTATACGGATCGATATACCGACCTTCACACAGGGTTGGATGGGCTTCACACAGAGTCCATTCTGGCTTTTAGAATAGAATTCGATCAACTCGGGCAAGGTCTTGAAAGTCGTGTGTTGAACGAGGAAAAATTTCTTGTGGTCTTCCCCCTGCTTGATCTTGTAATGTCGTGCATGTGGGCTGTTCTTCACTTTTAGAGGAAATGCAAGGTTGTATGTTATAGATGTTATATAGAGTAATTTTGGCTGTTGTTGTATGAATCATGTACCTGACAGGTAATAGTGATCGTTCTCGTCTGACTTCCACACGAGGAACGCGCCTTCGTTGTTCTGTGGTCTCAGCAAACATCTCTTAGCCTCAATGCGCCACTTAACGTCCTCAAAATACCATCTGCAAATCAATAGATTTTTTTGGTTTTTCTAACATCGTTTTTTGGATTGCACTGTAAAAAACTGTTTACTCCTGCCTTAAAGTCAGCATGAAATGGAAGTTTTTTTTCCATATCATAATGTATACCCGATTAAAACGACTTCTGAAGTGAGGAAAAAAGCCTCGCGTCATTCCTCGTGACCAGAAGTGAAGAGAGGAGGAGGAGGGACGCGTTTTTGATTAAAGATTACAAGTGCAAATACATTTTTACAAAATAATGTACAAATACTTCACCACTGTGTAAAACAAGTAGAATGATCCTTTTTGCTTCATGTTGACTTAAAATGTTTAGCTACATGAAATTGCCTTTACAACTGTTTCAGTGTAAGTTTTACATTTTCAAAGATTTCAATTTACTTTTATAATCTTAAGGTTAAAAGAGTTCAATTGTGTCAAGCTGGGTACAAACAATAATGATTTTTTTAAATATAATTTTATAGTCTTATTTAATCAACACTGTATATAGGAATTTATAGTTTGTCTGATATATGACCTGTGTTTTTACATGCATAACCTTATATGTTTTGCTTATAGTCAATGTTTTCTCGTAAAGCTGCTTTGTAACAATGAAAATTGTAAAAAGCGCTATATAAATAAAGCTGACTTGACTTGATTGGATGAATAATGGAGAAACATCCATATTTTACTTCTTGAGAAAGATAACCGTGCTTTAACTAAAAATGTGGTTAGTATAGTGAAATCATAGTAAACACACTGTAAACGTTTTGGGGTTAAAGTTTCAAGTACAAATTGACTTTACAGGTCATTTCAATTTTGTCAACTGCTGAGATATTGTAACGTTTAAAGAAGTCTAACTTAAGAAAACGCATTTTTATGAGTTAAAGCAAGCAAACATTGATTGCTCATAAAAAATTTGTCAACGTCAACAAATATTCCACAGTGCACAAATGAACCATGGTGTTTTTGATTTGATTTGATTCAATTTATTGTCATTACACACATACAAGTACAGTGCAACGAAATGAACCATGGTGTTACTACAGTTATCATAGTTTTACCATGGTATTTGTAATAACGCTGGTTGATTTCAGCAAGAGACCCTAACATGTATTCATTGTCAGGGTTATAAAAGTTTTGATGATCTTTAACTTTTAGATTTTTGGTTGAAATAAAACAGACTGGGATTAATTGAATACTAGTTCTAGACTAAAATAAACGTCAGAGCTGTCCAAACTGAAAGCAACTTGCACTGACACATCTTAAAATACATGAGTGCTATTGTTTGTCTCAAAATGCACACAGATAATGTTTGTTTGTAAGGCATTTTTGTAAAAACTACTTAAATATCCTAATTTAACTAAAACCTAGTCCTGGTTTATGATAATCCCTGTTTTTTGTCAGATTCCAGCTGTCACCAGATGTATCGGTATGAATCGGATCATCATCAGGAAGACCCAGAGCCAATTCCTTTAAACGTTTTCCGAAAACTACAGTCTAAATTCTTCAGAACGTCAGTACATAACAATGACATCACTGTAGCAACCCGAGCAAAACTCTTTTAACTTGTCAAACCAGAAAGTCGGGTGCATTCAAGCATCGGTAATTCACAGCATGAGTTAGCCTGTGCATCAAGCAAATAAATGTAACTCGATCAAAACAAATTCAAGGACTTACGGCTGGGCCTCCAAGCTATCCACCGGTTTCACAAAATCTTTGGGTACATAGCCCTCTTCCTGCAAGATGCCTTTACCCTGTGCAGTGTGTCTCCTCACGTAAAGCCAGTGCTCGTTCTCTCCAATAATTTCAAGAACATCACCTTCCTTCAGTTCTAGATCCAGTTTTGTGCGAGAGGCATAGTTGTAGATTGAGGTGCATGTTTTACGTTTGATGGGCAACATCTGATTCTTCTTTGGGCAGCAATCCGGACATGAATCCAGGCAGCAATCCGGACATGAATCCAGGCAGCAATCCGGGCAGCGAGGTTTACGGGTGCTTTCAGAGTTCCCCATGTTTACCCTACATATCCTCTGTGTCTAGAAGGTAGTGGTAGAATGATGGTAAAGAGAAAACCCGCTCACGGCAGTGCAAAAGCACAGCTGCTCGACCGGTTTCTAAAAGTTACTGTCAATAGGTCAAGGAAGTCCTCGGTAAAAAAAGAGATTGGAACTCCCCGGGTGGAAATCAAGCTGTGTTTATTTAACCTCCATCAAAAGCTCATAGCGTGCAATGATTTGTTATCGGCCACACCAATAATGCGTTGCACAGAATTTAGCTTTAAGACAATTACAGCATTGTGTTATTAAATCGTGACTTCGTTGTGGCAATTAAAACAGGTTATTTCATGCAGTGTTTACAGGAGAGAGGACGCAGGATGTCACCGCATCCCGAAGCACAGGGTGGGAATCTAAATGATGCTTCGCTTCAGTGAGACTGCAGCCGCGGTGTATCATCACCAGAGCGGTCGGGACCACCTGACAGTGAAGACACATTCAGATTCAAACATGGGTGGCGGTCTAAACAACAACAGAGTACCAAAACCAATAATTTTTTTTAATGTTCAGTTTTATTCCAGGATGCTTAGAGCTTATCCTTGCAGGGGTCTCCAACCTTTTTGTAAGCGAGGGCTACCAAAATATCTAGAATCCTCTAACGTACTTTCAAACTTTAAACATTTGATGCCTTATTTTTACGCTCACAGAACCAAATTCAGTTTTCTTGTATTAAAGAATAAATTAAAGCTTATAACACTTGCTTATAATTAACTTTCATGACGATGCAGCACTTGACTGATTGGTATAGTCACAGATTTATTATTGGTGAGCCCTGTGTTTAGCGGGCACCTTACAGAGTTCATGCGGGCACCACGTTGGAGACCACTGCCTGTGAAATTCTGAAAAGCTCGGTAGGAAAGATATTTTTCCAGAACTGAACTGAACAAGAACTGTTTGGTTACAAGCATTCTTCCAAATATCTTTCTCTGCGTTTAGCCAAATACAACTGGAGGGTGAGTAAATGATGACAGAATTTTGATGAGATTTTCGGTGTCTGTCCCCTTAAGAAAATGGTTTTATGCATTGGTTTAATTAAAAAAGCCAACATACAGTACATAATTAATCTGTGCACAAACCACATAGTAACTGAAATATATTTGACATACAACTATCGTTATACAAATGGAAATAATGTGTCATCCTCCAAAGAGAGCCTGCGGACTGACTGACCATCGGGATACCCATCCAGAGGAAACTACACATTACACCTGCACCAGCTGATCGTCAAGTGCCATCCTCATGCGAGAACCTGTGAACTTAACTCCATCAAAGAATCTCCATCAACAATCGAGAGACAAGATGGACCATTGTTATTTCAATACTAATACTAACTTTTGTTTAGTTTTGTCTTTCTTCCTGTAAAGCTGCTTTGCAAAAATGAAACATTGTGAAAAGCGTTCTGTAAATAAAGCTGAATTGTAAATCAGTCTACCAAAAACATGGCTATTATACACCTTAACTATAATAAAACCATGGTTCATTTTTGCAAGGACGGGATTCCCCAAGACCCTAAACAATAGCAGACCCCCTTGAACACAAAATATGTTCTTAGAACCTTTCGCTTACATCGCATTACATTACGAATTTTTTTACGAATTTTTTTTGATGTTTTTAAACGTTTCACTAACGGTGTTTTATACCACCATGTAGAACTTTAAGCAAAGTATAATGTTAATAAAATTATTTTTAACATTACTGCAAGAACTATTTTTATTGCAGGAATCTTTCGCATAATAATCTAAATAAAACTATATTACCCGCCCTGTTATATAATTATATAAAAACAGTCTTTGTTCGCTAGCAGTGCATTAAAAGAGAATTTGCCGTGCCAGGTGTGTGTTTGCAGAATTCAGGATTGTTTTTAATCCACATTGAATAATAATTGCGTTATGTAACCTGACTGGTTTTTAATGCTCATGGGTGACTCTACAGATGTTCAAGAAGAAGGTAATGAATTCTCACTCGATCCCGTCTGTTGGCCAACTCGGTGTGTTTCCTGACATCTGCTGAGGTCATCTCCTCACTCACATCATCTGTGTTGTAGATCGCTCTCAGCAGAGCACTTTCACACTCGGGTTTGGAGCGGTCTGTGAAGCGCTGGAAATGAGCCAGTTAAATATAGTACATTACAGAAAAAAACTACTTAAACAATACACAGGGGTCATATAAGATGTCAGTTACAAACCACAAGTAGTACAATGTAAAAAATGTTTTTTAGTCAAAATATTTGAAACTCCTTAAAATTACAAAACAATTACATAACAAGAAAAGTGACCTAAGATATTAATCTTGTTTCATGAAAGAAAATATCACTAGTCGAGTTTATCCTTCAATCTAAATTGTTAATTAAATCTACAGTAAGTTACTGGCAAACCTGCTGCAAAACTACAGCAAAGTTTCACAGTGCAGTACAAATCTAAAATAAACATGAATTCAGGATACAGTTATTTACATAAGAATCAATATGAACTAGGATATTGTCAACGTCCGTTTGCGAAAGTCGTGCCATTCAGCTGTTTGCAACGCCTCTGGGCAGCTATTTACATCACAGTCCTATCTACTTGAATAAGGGAAGGAAGAAAATTACAATTAAACTCCAGAATTCTGATCAATAATTAAATATGTAACTGTATCGTAATGTTTTAGTTTTTTGCTCATTTTAAATTGCACTAAAAATCTCCTTTTTCTAGGTCGCCGCATCTAATGCATCCACGCACAGGCTGCAGGTGCCTCACGAGAGCCCCGCCCCAGAGAATCGTCAGTCTTTATCCATTGGTCGTTTAACCAGAAGGCGGGACTTCCTTCGCTAGTGCGGCCATATTTAGCATTGCATTCCAAGCCATTCATTGTTACGGCAGTGGGACATCTTGTTAATATTAATATCTTTGCTATTGTGTCTTGCTTTATGAAAAACTCAGTTTATGCCTAAAACGAGAAAAATACCTGCCAATGGGATAAGAAAAATCCCCTTGAATTAAGTCCTGAATAAAGAAGGGAAGAATGGAAGACATTTTTTTTCCATTTAACCAATATGCTTAATTTGTATATTTTATCAGAAAACAAGACACAATATGATAAGTAATCTTGCTTATTGAGTAAATGTGTCTTGATTTTTTGGATATATGTACTGGAGAGTAAGAAATTCAAGAAATGTATATTTGCAGTGTAGGATTACGGGTGTTTGACAGGTTGTTGCTAAAGTGTTGCTGTAAGATGCTGCATTGTGCTGGATGGTTGCTAAGGTGTTGCTAGGGTGTGCTGTTTAAAACAAGCACCACCAATAGAACAATTGATCGTATAAATGTATTTGCTGGTTCTTTGGTTTGACAAAGAATTATCATCTTAAGAACCATTTTGGCATTTTTGTAGTTAGTTTTAACCTTCTTTCAGATTAAGAAAGGTTACCTGTAGAATGTTGACGGCTCTTCTGTACAGTTTACTGTTCGTCACTCTGAGGTCTATCATGAAATTCATGTAGACTTTTCCCTTCAGAACATGAGCTCCAGTGCTGAGTGCATTCAGACAGCATTTGGTTGAAAGCTCCCATTTCTGCTTCTATGGAATAACAACATAACGCTTATATTCCTGTTACACAGCTTATACATTTCAGTATTACTGTGCAGTTATGTAAACTATTCACAATGCAAACAAATGGCTTACCATTACTGCGATCTCATCGTCTGAGGAAAAAGACCATGTCATCTTCAGGACCGTCTCAAACACGTCGCACATTCTTTTCTGAAACATATGCATTCTGTAGATAGTTTATACATTTGTCTACCTCTGTTTGAAATATGATCTGATTACATAAACAACATTACTTAAGAGTTTAAGGTGCTTCTAGTTGTACTCACAGGAATGTTAAGTGTCTCAAGGTCATGAGTGACAGCATGCAGATTCGATGTCTTTCGCTTCACCTGATTGGCCAGAGCTGTCATCTCATGAAGGTCGTCTTCAAAGAAAGTATTCTTGTTTATCCGTCTTGTGAAATGTGTTTAAATTCAAGCAGATTGTATTGATTTACCTTTCACTGTAAACAAGAATACGATCATGTCATTTTGATTTAGGACGGGTAAAATGGTGTCCACGAAATCCTGGTGACCAATAACAAACTCTGGCCCCTGGAGAGAGATAAATATTGAAAATATATCGATCTAAATGGGGTTGGATGCCCTATTGAATATGATGTGGATGAAAACAAGGTTTTGAAGGACAGAGGTGCAGGCGGTCGGGTAGAATGTGTTGTTGTTTACTCTGATGTCGGACATTCGGCTGATGAAAACAACACAGAAAATATATGATGCTGTTCTCGGGTATTCGCAGTCTCAAATGTTTTTAATAAAACGGCTAAAAATACAAAACTATTCAATAATTATGAATGTTATTTCTCATATAATTTGGTCTTGTTGATAAATGTTCTTCTCGTGACCTTTGTGTCTACATCAAATAAATAAGAGTTAAAAGAACTACTGAATTGATATCGTTAAAGCAATGACCTTGAGCTCACCATAGATGACAGATCTCCCTCTTTATTTGTCATTTCTTTGAAACCATTGTTGATAAAACCCCTGACGTCACCAAAATCTGAATGAATTAATTAACAATATGTAAGTCTGGATGAGGTTGAAACATTTTCTTACACACTTATCAGTGCATGTTAGCCTTTTACAAATAAATAAATCAAACCATTTAAAGACATGTTGCTTAATATAAAAGACAAATGGAGAATGAGACGGAAAAGCACCTGCTCCAAATGTAGGCATACATTCACTGGCATCAATCATGCCCATAATGCCAAGAGTTCGCCAGCCAAGATAATACACATGTCCATTCCTACGAAGACTATAAAAACATTTACATCACAAAATCTTTGAGTGAATCCATACGCTGCTTTTGTTTATGATGAAACCTAAAAAATAAATTTAGCTGAGATTCTGAATGTTTTTTGCACCTCTCTCCAGCTTTCCGAATAAGAGCCGTGAGTTCATCAGCGTGTGAGTAAGTGATTTCATAAATCCTTTCGCTGGCTGTGATCCAGGAGGACACGCATCTGAATGACAGATGCAATTATATGAAATTACTCTCAGAGGAAAAGTGTGATAATGACGTGGAAGTATAGAAAGTCTTACTCTGGTGATATTGTCTTTTCTTTGAAGATGGCTTCTTGTCCAGCAAGAAGAACAGCTTCCAGAATTATTTTGGTAGCGCCGCCTCCTTTCATCCTGGAAGATCCACTGATGGCCTCGGGCTGTGAGGAGACACACGTCATGTCAGATGCCTTGGCTGTATCTTCTCTATTCGTGACACTCAGGGTAAATCAGTAAATAAACTAGAAATGTGAATACAGTGCTTCTAAAAAATAAAGGTTCCCTGCATGGTTCCATAAAGGAAGCTCTCTAATGTACAACATATTTTTATATATGTGGTAAAAGGTCAGAAAGAAAACATTTGACTAAAACTCCTATGGGCATTGGTATGTGCTTTACTGTAAGCTGGTTGTTTGTGAACTTCTAGGTGTAACCAAGTCCTTCAGGTGGCTGCAACGTGTTGCTTTGTTATTTCAAGTATTTGTGTAATGTTGTTTTAGTGCTGCTAACATTTGCTAAGGTATTTTATTTGTTTTGTTGGGGTATTGTTGATTAGGTCTTATTGTGCGATTACTTTGCTGTTCAAAGTATTTTGCTAGGATGGTGCTATGTTGTTGCTATGGTGTTCTAGATTATGCTGATTAGGTATGCATTTGCTATGGGGTTCTAAGTGTTTTGTTAGAGTGTCGATATGTTGTTGCTACAGTGTTCTAGATGCTTCTGGGTGTGTGGTTGCTATGGTGTTATGGATGTTTAGGGTGTTGCTAAGGTGTTCTAGATGCTGCTGATTAGGTATGGATTTGCTATGGTGTTCTAAGTGTTTTGTTAGGGTGTTGCTAAGGTGTTGCTAAGGTTTTCTAGATGCTGCCAATTGTGTGGTTGCTATGCTGTTTTAAGTGTTTATGGTGTTGCTATGGTGCTGCTAAGGTGTTCTAGATGTTGATGATTAGGTTGGACTGTTCATTTGCAACGAGGTTCTAAGTTTTAAGTTAGGGTGTTGCTATGATGTAGCTAAGGTTTTCTAGATGCTGCTGATTGTGTGGTTGCTATGCTGTTTTAAGTGTTTATGGTGTTGCTAATGTGTTCTAGATTTTGCTGATTAGGTATGCGTTTGCTATGGTGTTCTAAGTGTTTTGTTAGGGTGTTCTAGATGCTGCTGATTGTGTCGTTGCTATTTTCAGTGTTTAGTGTGTTGCTATGGTGTTGCTATTGTGTTCTAGATGTTGCAGATTAGATATGACTGTACAATTGCTATGGCGTTCTAAGTGTTTTGTTAGGGTGTTCTAGATGCTGCTGATTGTGTCATTGCTATTTTCAGTGTTTAGTGTGTTGCTATGGTGTTGCTAATGTGTTCTAGATGTTGCAGATTAGATATGACTGTACAATTGCTATGGTGTTCTTAGTGTTTTGTTAGGGTGTTCTAGGTGCTGCTGATTGTGTCGTTGCTATTTTCAGTGTTTAGTGTGTTGCTATGGTGTTGCTAATGTGTTCTAGATGTTGCAGATTAGATATGACTGTACAATTGCTATGGTGTTCTAAGTGTTTTGTTAGGGTGTTCTAGGTGCTGCTGATTGTGTCGTTGCTATTTTCAGTGTTTAGTGTGTTGCTATGGTGTTGCTAATGTGTTCTAGATGTTGCAGATTAGATATGACTGTACAATTGCTATGGTGTTCTTAGTGTTTTGTTAGGGTGTTCTAGGTGCTGCTGATTGTGTCGTTGCTATTTTCAGTGTTTAGTGTGTTGCTATGGTGTTGCTAATGTGTTCTAGATGTTGCAGATTAGATATGACTGTACAATTGCTATGGTGTTCTTAGTGTTTTGTTAGGGTGTTCTAGGTGCTGCTGATTGTGTCGTTGCTATTTTCAGTGTTTAGTGTGTTGCTATGGTGTTGCTAATGTGTTCTAGATGTTGCAGATTAGATATGACTGTACAATTGCTATGGCGTTCTAAGTGTTTTGTTAGGGTGTTCTAGATGCTGCTGATTGTGTCGTTGCTATTTTCAGTGTTTAGTGTGTTGCTATGGTGTTGCTAATGTGTTCTAGATGTTGCAGATTAGATATGACTGTACAATTGCTATGGTGTTCTAAGTGTTTTGTTAGGGTGTTCTAGGTGCTGCTGATTGTGTCGTTGCTATTTTCAGTGTTTAGTGTGTTGCTATGGTGTTGCTAATGTGTTCTAGATGTTGCTGATTAGATATGACTGTTCATTTGCTATGGCGTTCTAAGTGTTTAGTTAGGGTGTTGCTAGGGTGTTCTAGATGCTGCTGATTGTTTGGTTGCTATGCTGTTTTAAGTGTTTTACTAGGGTGTTGCTAAAGTGTACCGGATGTTGTTGATTAGTGTGCGGTTAGTGTTCTCGACGTGTCACTAAAATCTTGTTTTCTGAGTTATAAACATATGTTGCTAGGCAGTTATTTGTTATATAGAATAAAATCTGTATTTTGTTACTACTGATACAATTGTTCTTACCCCCACTATAGGATTTAAAATGAAGGCTTTGCCTTGTTTCTGTTCTTTGGCCATCCTCTCTGCAACCTCTTTAAAATTAAATGAACAGTCCCGCATTGGCTCATTCCTGTCAACAGAAGAATTTCCACCAGTATTAGATTTTTATTGATGAAAGCTCAATAGAAATGTAAATTGTAAGCATTTGTGACGGAGAGAGAGAGAACTAGAGAGAGAGAGAGAGAGAGAGAGGGGCATCTACTGCAGGGCTACCTCGCCATGTGTACAGGATTAAATCCCAGAAGCACTGGGGTAAAGACGTCTAAATGCTTCAGACAAAGATCCAGTTGCCCAGCAACAAACGGTGCCTGTGACAGAACAACATCACAGGTTACTTCCAGGTGGCTTTAATAACAACATAACACACATTTTTAGAAATGTTGGCAGGTTTCGCTAAAGCTAGAGGTGATATTTTAAATAATATTTCAATAAATTGGTTTATTTTTAATTGAATTGATGACTACATTGATAGAAAGGCAGTTGTTTCATCCATACCGACATGCCACAGGATATTCCCATAAACAGAACATGCTTCTTTCCTGCGCAAACCTGTTATTAGTAAGTAAAAAACAACAGAAAACACATATTGGCTTTAAATAATTTGGAC
Source organism: Barbatula barbatula (assembly GCF_947034865.1). Taxonomy (NCBI): domain Eukaryota; kingdom Metazoa; phylum Chordata; class Actinopteri; order Cypriniformes; family Nemacheilidae; genus Barbatula; species Barbatula barbatula. Next base: position 24,859,809 of record NC_136765.1, read on the forward strand.
ATTTATATATAGATTGACATAGGATAGGCCTACATTTTTTAAACATATTATAGGGACAGTTCATGTCATTACAAATCTGTACATGATTCTTTCATCTGTGAAACACAAACGAAGATATTTTGAGAAATATTGCATTGGTTTTGTGTCCATGAAAGTCAACCAACATTTCTCAAAATATCTTTTATGTGTTCTGCTAAAATCATACAGGAATGAAATAATGTTCTTTCTTATGTATGAAACTAAGAAGACCTCCGTTGAACCATTACAACCAAGCACAGTCAAGCACACCAGTCAGCGCTTCATGTCTCTCTAAAGGATGATAAAACCGATTGACTACTGTACTGTGGAAAAGCTGCTGTGTTGTTTCTCTTTCATTCACCTCGTCCAGCATGCGAGCTCCCAGCAGCGGTCTGTCCTCTGGAGCCTCCTGTGATGTGAGCAGGGCCCTTTAAAAACAGACTGATGTGATACTGCAGAGTCATGCAGAGTCTGATCTCATCAGACAGACAGACGGACAGACAGACGGGTAACTCACCTGTCACCTCCCGCTATGATGTAGGAATAGATCTGTGTGCGCCGATGGTCAGTCAACATCTGATTAAAGGACGTCTGATGTATGAAAATATGAATGTGAGAAAGAGATCAGTGGTTGAGATTACAACTCATTTAAAAAAAAAATTATGCTTTTCACGTTTATGTAATATTTCCAATTTTCCCATAGGGAGCTATTCTCACTATTATCTAGTTGTTATTAGCATGCCTAATATTGCATATCGGCTGTTTATTAGACCTTATTAAGCACATATTCTGCATGACCATATTCTTACATCCCTCATCCTACCCAATACCTTTACCCAACAACTACCTTCCTAACTATTAATAAGTCCTAGTTAATAAAGTCCTAGTTAATGGTTTGTTAATAGCGAGAATTGTCCCCTGTACTGAAGTGTGACCAACTGTATCTTTCTGTGTGTGAGTTTCGCTTCCCAAAGAAAACAAATCCAGATAAAAATGTAAAGCTTTGATGCGCTGTAAGGATTTTATCAAATGCATAAATGTTTTCAGACATTGGACCTCAATGCATTCTATAGCGGACAACAGGTTGAAACTTCTGAAAGAAAAATCAATAATTCTTTCTTAAACTCATTTACCGCCAATAGAAATGCAATGCGGCCTGACGTTCCGCAGCCACTCAATACAATCAAACTCTCTTCTGGCTCCTGCAGAAACAAATCAGGTTGAAATAAATTCAATATAAGTAAAGAGAAAGAGGTACTCATCAAAATAGGACTTTAGTCACATGTGACTGACCCTCAGCATCATTTCAACCTTCTTGGCAACATCCACCATAGTTTGGATGATGTGTGAACTGTATATTCCCTTTAAAAAAACACACACAGGTCAGCATTTGCAAACCCCTTTGAGTTCGACCGTAACAAAAACACACAGATTCTGTATAAACTCTGTGCGACAGACCTGATCGTCATTCTTAAAGATCTCAGCATCACATGTTTTCAGGATTTGCAGCATGTGTTTGGCGTCTGCTCTGTCGATATCTCTACTGATGGGATTGCATTTCTCTGTGATGGGCAGAGAGAGCTCGTAACACGACAGCTACGGATAGACAGAAACACAAGCACTGAAATGAAAGGCAGTCTTCTTGAGCTCATTTCATTACGGTTTCGCTCACTATTATCAGCTGAAGCACTTCTGAAATGAAAACACGGTCAAATTTCACTTACAGTGCGATCCATATTTATCACGACAGCGTTCGGACTCGTGTTTCTTGTGACAACAGACTGAGAGTCGCGCAACATGCACCTCTTGCAATAAACAAAGCCCTGAGCATTACAAAGTACACTAAATGAACTTTGATCCATCAGCTGTAAAACTATTTCTGCTCTAAAATGTGCATGACCTTTTTTCTCCACAACCTTTGATGTTGTTTGAGATTTTTGGTATTTGTTGCTTCTGTCATGGCTGTGGCGCTTTGTTACAACATTTCTGTTTTATAAAGGAACTGCAATATCTTGTAATACGTACGCTAAGTGTATTTTTGCGTGAATATGATACGCCAATGTTTTTGTATTATTCCCAATAAATCAAGACTTTCTAATCTCTATAGGTGATCTTATCTATTCTGTTATTTTATCCTCTACTCAGTTCTGTTTTATTATTGGTTAATAACGAACCATGTTTTATCTGAAATACAACGTAATCTTAATATTTCAGTAGATTATGTAAAATAATAAACCTATGTATACTCTTTTACTCCACTCACACTATTTTTCCCAGCAGTTCTGTTCCACTTTTCTATTCTTGTTTATTTTCTTCTATTATTCTCTATATCTGTAATCAATGCTCAAGTCTGGATCACATCCATCACCTCCAACAGCTGGGGATTGTGTTTTTGGATTTACTGCATTCATCCGGACAGCTCTGTGCGTCATGCGGCTATAGAAGGTGAATGAATCAGTCCCTAACTGGCCACCTGTAGGTCATGTGATTTATTGGTATTCCTCAAATGTCGTACACGAGCGAATAAAGTGAGAAAGGCAACATGAGCACGGGCTATGACAGACGCCACGCGCTCGCCTCCGGGTGCGCGCAATTGCGCGTTACATTAGATGCGCAAGGTTCAAGCGGCCGGTGACACGGAGGATCGGGAGGTCCACTGCGGTGTCGATAAAGGGGATCAAAAGTGTTATCTCTGTAACAGCCACGTCATTTAATCGTCATATAGGAGGAAAATACATCCGACTCGCTCGATGCGGATGATGCGCATTTGGATGGCAACAGATTGACAACATCATGCAGGCTGGAAAGATGCTGATGATAGTGGCTTAGATTTTGTTGCTCATCGCAATGTGTGGGATATTATAGTCAGTGTTTGAGTGGCACTCTGGGATCGTAAAATGGTTTATTTGTAGTCATGGTATGGTTGAAGGAATTTAGTTCAGGCTACTTTTCCGTGAATATTGATGTCACTGGATCCATTTTTAAGGAGATATGAATCATCTACTCACTTTTGTGAGCCGTATTCTGTCTCTGATCGGATGTCACATCTGCTTTGCAGGTGCAAGTAAGTAAACTTATTTAGCTTCAACATGAAAAATGAAAAAACGAAATGGTAAGAATTAAAACATAACAGCGAACGCATTGCGTATCTCCACTACATGTGTAAGTAGATGTGTTGGTCACCATGACTACAGTCTAAAAGCATTAGTGCCCTTCCGTGTTTTAAGTGTTTGCCCTCCTCAGGTCGAACTAAGAAAGGCATTAAGGAAATTGCCTCCTTTGGTCACTGACTTTGATTAAATGGCCCAGACAGTGCTAAGAGAATAAGATATTGTAAATCATGTAATGACATTTAAAATGCACTTTTAAAGAAAGACTAAAGCATTGTGTCTCGTCTATGACAGAAGGGTCTTTAACCACTGTCTCTGTGTGAATTATTTTTATTATGAAAAACATTATATTGTTTTGTTACGTAATGCATATTTCATTCAATTATGAAAATCTACACTTTTTGCGGATCCTTCAATTCACTTGAAGTTTGCAATGTCTTCAAAGTTCACAATGAGAGATCTTTTGGAGATATTCTGAGTTGGCAGGGAAACGCTTTGAATTCCTAAAATCTATAACTTGCAATCATTTCTAATAATGTGAATTTACATAATGTACCGTGACACTGTGGGTTTGGGGACAAGTTTGTTTGACAAAAAACAGATGAGGGAAGTGTTTGTAAATGCACGTTTATCATCGGATGCCTTTAGAGACAATAGGCAATAGGCATCCCTATACACTATACCGCAAAATCATCTGTAAATATTTCACAAACCTCATCAATTTAGCAGGAAACAGATTTCTAATCATGTTTTATACATATTCATATGTCAACTTAACTTGAGTGAGTATTTCGGTTCTTGTTGTTGTACGTATAAATAAATCGGTCAAGGTGCTCTTATAAATAATTCAAAATGGTACTTTGTATTTCACAGACCGCCCAGCAGCACCTGTCAATGTTTCTGTTACACACCTGGGGGCGGATTCTGCTACCGTGTCCTGGAATATTCCTGAGGGGGAAATCGTAATTGGCTTTGCCATCTCACAGCAGGTCGAACAATGTTATTACAATGAGATCCAGCCCTGAAGGAATTATACATATTCGTTGAAGTCTGACATTGAATATCTGCCATAACACCTGATGTGTGTGTGTGTGTGTGTGTGTGTGTCTCAGCGTCAGGACGGGTTAGTGCAGCGTTTCATCCGTGAGGTGAACACCACCAGTCACGCTTGTGTTCTGTGGGACCTTAAAGAAGACACGGATTATACCATCCAGGTCCAGTCAGTTGGGCTGTATGGAGAGAGTCTGGCCAGCAAAAAGTTTAACTTCAGAACGTCCAAAAAGTCTGAGCATTTACAATCCGCCATGATGAATCAAGGTATTCGATGACGAACACCATCATCTATTTATCTGAATATAAACATCATATTCCATATGATCGTCTTGTAAAAGATCATCAGTTTGAAACGTCTTATGTTGATATATAAATGCTTGAATACAATATTAAATACATTAACATTTATGCAGTTAGCAGCACTTTTATCCAAATTTCTAGATATTAAATAGTGTTTCTGTAGGAAATATTAAAGCGTACGGTAGCATAGTGTTTATACAGTTTACTATAGGTAAACCACAGGATACTTTAGTATACTGAACAGAGGTGGACAGTAAGTGGACATTTTTCTAGTATCTGTACTTTATCAGTGTTTTTCCCCTTGAAAAATCTTAAATGTTAAGCATAATATTATACTATTTAATATTTTTTGGCATTATAAATCTAGTCCTTTATTACTTTTAATCAAGTATTTTTACTCGAAATGTAATTGAGTATTAAAGGTTAAAATAAAACGTAAATAATGTACGCATGTAACGTAGTGAGGTTATGCTGTAGTGAATGCAATGAAGGCGTTTTTTCCACAGTAACACACTGATAAAGTGCAAATAAATGCACTTGACTTCTAATACTGTAATTACTATACTACTGTATACTACAATTTACCACCGCTTACTATAGTAAATATTATACAGTAGTTAACTATAGTAATTTCTCATGTGTGTATTTTTATCAAAACCCATGATCTGTTACTGATACATACAATATACATAAACACATATCTAAATACGTACTATATAAATATAATAATGTTAAATATTTTGATTTAAAAAAATGCATATTTGCTAATAATGTGTCCTCGAAGATATCAGACAAAATCTTTCATGAGTTCATGGGGTCTTCATGATAAATTCACCTTTGATTATCTTTCTGTCCGAACCACAATGTGTTGTTATATTATTCACCAGATGACCCTGAGGTGGAGGGTTTAGACATTTCCAGACATCTCCAGACTGGAGAGATCTTAATTATCATGACTGTGCTGCTAATGTGGGCAGGTAAAGAAAAATCTTTAATTGCAAAGTGTTGATTTTTGATATATTTTTGGACAACACGCATAATCGTGATGAACAGCAAAGTTCCGGGTTCAATAAACATGCATCTCCATTCATAGCTCTTGTGGCACATTGTCGATTCCTACGGAACATAATTTGGATTCGCGCCTCATCCGAGGGCTCAGCGTTATTCAACATTATCCCACAAACTCCATCAATAAAGCTTAACATTTGTTGAACCCGTAACAATCCTTTAAACCTCACTGATCTCTTTTGAGAAAACGTTTTTACATGTAATACACAATTGAAAGTTTTCTTTGACAGACAACTTTTTATTTCAGACTCAGTTGTGATGTGCAGGTGGAGGATGATGTTTAGTTTTATTAAAGGAAATCTAATCTGTGTCTCTGAAATCTCTGTGGCGATGCAGCCGTGATCGCTCTCTTCTGCAAGCAGTACGATATCATCAAAGACAACGACTCCAACAATCACAGTAAAGAGAAAAGCAAGCCGCTGTCCGGCCAGAGCACTCCTGAATATCATAACGGAGGCCTGCTGGGAAGCAAGGTGAGACCTTTACAACTGGCCAACATCATTATGTGCATTTCGGTTTAGTGAGTGGCAAACCGTTGTCTTTTTGCAAAAAGAGCTGAATAAATTAGGCTACTGATATTCTGCAGCAGAAGTTTCTTTTTAGTCAATGACATTGAGTTATGATGCTCACATAAATCTATAATATGATTTCATAAGACTCGTAGAAAAGACTTTTAGATGTTTTTTAAATGGTAGCATGTTTCTTTTTTACTGTTGCAGTACAGTCATAAGGAAATGCATTACATGAGTAACCCTTTGTTACCTTTCTTTTGTAGTTTCAGAGGACATCATCTTCTGTCAGCGTCATCAAGGTTTAAAAGGTACCACAGAATTGGGGCTGTCAACAGACTTGTCGGCAGATATTGACTCATGTTCTGATGCTTTAGATAAGTGTCAAATGCAATAGTAACATGAACTTCTCATTTCTCAAGTTAGAAATTGTACAGTAGTTACGGGTATTCGGTCGTTTACTCCATTAAGTGGTGTTTTCTGGACAATGAACAAATAGTTTCCTCAGCATAAGAGAACCGTTATTGGCAAGCGGATCTACGGGTGCTATGAATATGAGTGTTGAAACATTGACAGTCAGAGAAAAGATGTGTCTTTGGTTTTGTTACATGTAAGATAATGATAAATGATCATGGTCCATTGCATTACATTTCATAAATACTTAGAAAATTGTTGTGTTCAAAAAAAGTATATAAACACTGTGTTACTAAATGTCACTTATTCTTTTAGAGTGGATTGCACAGTGGGGTGGTTCCCATTTGAACCAGTAGGATATTGTGTGTGACATTAGTCTGCCAAACCAGTAAAGTTTCTGTTTTGAGCTTGTAAATTAGGATGGTATTAATATGTCTACACACTGGTATTGTTATGTGCACATAGATGATAGTACTTGATATATTTTTTTCTGAGTGATTCGGTTGTTTGAAGAGACTACACATAGTGGTAGTTTTGAGCAATAGTTTATGAATGTAGTTTAAACACTGTTTTATTGCACAGGTTAGAAGCAGTTTTATTTATTTTCTCATTCCTGTTTTCCAATAAATGGAAAATGGAAAAACTTGAGCTTGTGCCTGTTGGTTCTGTGTTAAAAGATGTGTATTCATTTATTATAAATTGTGCTTTTGTTTTTATTTAATTTATCTCATTCTTATGCACAAATGGTCTTCCTCTCTTGCCCAACCAATATATGGTTTCATCTCCATTTACTATGATATTTTATGTATTACTTTAGGTGTTTTAAGACATCGTGCGGTTTAAAATCAAGACATTGACCAGATCTACATTTACATTTACATTTAGGCCTTTGGCAGACGCTTTTATCCAAAGCACTTACATAGCATTATCCTATACATTATACAGGTATCTGCAATCCCCTGGGATCGAACCCACAACCTTGCGTTGTTAACACAAGGTTGTGGGTTGTGGGTGATCTATAGATACAATTTTATTAATCATTACAACCATTTGGTTTGATATTGTATGCAGTTGGTATTATGGTATGCAAAACATCTAATAACATTCAGATGTTTTAATAATTATCCTAATAAAGTTATGAGGAGGCGCCTGATCATTCTGTCCTGTTGATCACATCCCTAAACATAAAGTATAAGCAGCCAGTGATGTATTTGTTATCTTTTCGGGATCTTAACAGGTAGTCTGGAAATCATGTATTTTTTATTATGTTCACTTTTCACAATTTTAAGTAGAGACATACGAAAAAGAGGAAAAACAATTATAGTAAATATCATAATTTCAAAATCCAAGAAAATAATTAGAAAATAAAAAAACATGTGTTGCAGTTCTCCTAGTGTTCACCGGGCGCCGCAGTTTCCCCGTTTCCCGCTGAACTCATTGAATCACTTCCTGTGCTGCACATTCCCATCACAACAACTCCAACAGCAGTGAAACTTACACACTTCCACTTCAACAACCCACGGAGTGACCTAACACGATCAAACATCCGCGTGGACGATTCATTTTCCCGTGGATATACGCTGATATTCCCGCTGCTGGCTGTCCATTGATCAGAAACGCCGGACTTTTATTTTGTTTTCTATAGTTTGGGTTATCTGGTAATGCTAGTTAGCAAACGACTGGTGACAAGATAAAGACAAACTAAAAGCCAAATAGCCTTATTTTTATTTCTTTTCTTTTCAGAAATGTCGATTTTACGTCGCGATTGTGTATAATCGTATATGTCAGCGTTTCTGCTTTGTCGTCTCTGTGGTTTAAGTGCAGTTTATTAATTAGCTCGTGCTAACATCACTATTAATGACAGGAATGTGTATTTTTTCGGACTTTTGAGCATGTTTTTGGGGGGATATAAGGGGTAAAGGTGATTCATTCGGGGTATATTAGTGCTCCGAGGAGCTCTTTGTTCAAAGGAGGAAGAGGAAGATGAAGAAGAGGAAGACGACGATGAAGATTAGATCAACAGGGAACTGACTGTAAACAGACACACACACAAAAATGCCCAGACGGAAACAGTCCAATCCACAGCCTGTCAAATGTAAGTCTACGTTTATTTCTTATGTTCTCATTGCAAAGTTTGACTTTTCATTACAATATACTGTAACTGTAATTATGTTTATTGCTAATGAAAATAATCACTTATGCTCTTTTATGCCCACACTGACACCTCAGGTCATTTGAGTGACATGCTTTTATTATCTTAATTAAGATTTATTTGACTTTTGTTAGTTGTTCCACGAATCAACTTGTTTCCAAATGGCACCGTATATTGTATTATGATTTTCATATCTACACATTATTTTAAATGGTTTTAAATTGCGTAATTGCAAGTGCATACAATTTCAGATGATGTAGAATCGTGTCATTGTCATAACTTAATCATCACATCATTTTAACAGTTTACACCTCATATCAGTCAGCTGCGTATGATGCACAGTGTCAATTGTTTAAAATGTGATTTTCTGTTTTATTATAAGAGTTTTCAGAATTTCAGGTACGATTTTCTCCAAAGCTGTCTTGTATGGAGTCTGTATGAATCATCTTGGCTCTGTTCTAGCCCTCTAACTAAACACTGACTTCCTCTTCTTCGTCATTTTTCCCTCGCTTTATTTTCTCTGGACGGACCCTCGTTTCTGCCGAGAGACTCGGGGTCGGCCCATCTTTGACCTGACACTGTTCTCTTCCCCGCTCTTATCTGTCGTCTCTCTGCTGTTCCTTCCTCATTTATTCTCTGCTGTCACGCTCTCTTCCTCCTCACAGATGTGTGTTTTTCACCAGCTTTATCTCAACTCTTATCTCATGACTGTAAAAACTAGCCTGTGTTTTATATTTTGTGTTTTCAGTGTTGTGCTACTATTAGAATTCGCCTTTACCTCATGCCGCACGGCTTGTGTTATAGACTCAAACCTCAACTCGTGTGTCTGGGAGAGTTATCACACTTGCAATTTTTGTCTGCATTAAATGCGCGTTAGCACGTAGCGAACGAGGGACCCAAGTCCTCAGAAACCTCCCCAAAAAGAGACTTGTGGGTTGGTGTTCTTAACTTATTGACGCACAGAAGACAACTTGCTAGCAATGGCATAGCAACTCAATGTCAACTGTTCAAACCTCTGTGATCAAATGTCATGAACATAAATGACAATTGTACCTATATTCAGAGTGGAACTTTGTTTATTTGCAGTGGAGGCTGGAGATGGAGTTGTGGTGGGTGATCAAGAGAATCTCGTGCTGGAGAGTGATTTTCTCCTCGGACAGGACCTGGGCTTCGGAGAAAATGACTACAGGATCGTCGGTTTTGAGAGAGACTCGGGTGATTTGTTACTTCACATTACTACCTTATTCATCATTATTCTGTGCGTCTGTCAAAGATGAGCTTGTTCATTCTTTGTGTTATAAGACTGCATTTTAATTTCTGTTGTATGTTTAATGATAACTGCATGATCTCCCGATAGACTCGGTCACGGCAGATGTGGGTTTGCCGATGTACGGCTTTAGCGATGAGGACTGTTCCACCTACAACCACCTCGGTATGGAGAGCGATTTCGAGGACCCCCGTGACACAGAAAGCGAGCGAGAGGAGATCGGCTCTTACCTCTCTTGCAGACAGTGCGGCCAGCTTCTCGGTGATCCTCTGACTGGCGCGCTGGATCTCGCAGGCCTGTGCTGCCTCCAGTGCGGAGCGGAGGGCGGAGACGCAGACCATCAGGATAAACCTCAAGAGGAGGCCCATCCCACCGATGATGGGCAGGGGACAACGAATCGGAGCCGATCCAATGGAAGCGCCAGTAAGACCTACTCCTGCAAACTGTGCAGCTTCACGTCACGCTACTCCAATCACTTGAAGCGGCACATGAAAACGCACAACGGCGAGAAGCCGTATCAATGCCAGCACTGCACTTACGCCTCTGCCCAGCTGGTGAACCTACAGAGGCACGTGCGCACCCACACTGGCGAGAAACCGTACAAATGCGAGTTCTGCACCTTTGCCTGTAACTCCCTGGGCAACCTGAAGAGGCACCAGCGCATGCACACGCAAGAGAAAACGCTGGACTGCAACCAGTGTGACTTTCACGCGAACAACAGCCACTCTTTAAAGAAACACGTGATGAGCCACAAAGAGGAGAAACCGACCGAAGAAGGTATTTATATCATTCTTTAAAGTCGTCTTGAAATGGAAATCGATTTGCTTCGCTTTTATAAAGCACGTTTGTGTTTGTGCTTTGCGCCGCTTGCAGTTTCTGGTCATACTTTATTTTAATCATGAGTACTGATCAGAAATATTCTGAATGATCTTTCGTCATCTGATTAGTTTCAGATACTTCAAAGTGAACAAAAAGACATTTGTGTGGTTCTGTTTGTTGTTTCCCCTTCATACTTTGTACGTTTGTGTTTTGCGAAGCAAAAAGAGGAAGTTGATTGTACAGTTAAGGGAACCAAAAACCATCGTTCCTAAAACCAGATTCTTCACAAAGAGGAAGTATTTAACATGTGCCCTGCTCTTTTTTTTTCTCCAGAAGCCGTTGTGTCTGATCTCACCCTGCACATCAGCAGTGACCCCGACTTCCTCCAGAGCTACGACACCCTGCAGACAGACCAGCATCCCCCCGCCCTGCTGGACACCCAAGAGTCCGACCCTCTGCCCGAGCTACTCTTCCCCTTCACGTGCCGTGTGTGCGGCCTGGTCCTAGAGGACGATGAAGGAGCGGCGACGCAAATCTGCGGCAAATGCACGCTGGACATGCTGTCGAAAAGCTCCCCTGCTAGCCCGGAGAAATGCGACAAGCTTTTCTCCTGCACCTCGTGCCCTTTCGTGACTCAGTACCCCAACCACCTCGCCCGTCACATGAAGACTCACAGCGGCGAGAAGCCCTACAAGTGCCCGCAGTGCGACTACGCCTCTGCCCACTTCGACAACCTCAAGCGGCACCACCGGGTGCATACGGGAGAGAAACCTTACAAATGCCGAGCATGTGACTACGCCTGTGGCAATCTGGCCAATCTGAAGCGACACGAGCGCATTCACTCGGGTGCCAAACCGTTCCAGTGTAACGTGTGCAGTTACAGCTGCAACCAGAGCATGAACCTGAAGCGACACATGCTGCGGCACACCGGCGAGAAACCCTTCAAGTGCCAAGAGTGCGGCTACACCACCGGCCACTGGGACAATTACAAACGGCACCAGAAGAAACACGGCCACGCTGCCGAAGGCTGGATCAAGACGCAGCTGCCGGAGAAAGAGGAAGATGAAGAGGAAGGAGAGATGTAGGAGTGTCTCTCTCTTCTGATGTCTAAGTCCACTTGCCTTAATAATATTTATCTAGTCCATTGTTCAAAGGTGCACAGCGACAGGGCAGATGAGATGTTCTTTGATTGTATTTTGTACCTCTTTACAGCAACTGAATTTATGACATCATTACATAATGGAAAATAAGGGATACTTCACCTAAAAATGACAATTCTGTCATGATTTATATTTGGAGAAGTGTCTGTGTTGTTTAGTTACCAACTCGCTTTAAAACATGTTTTTTGTTCCGTTAAAGAAAGAAAGTCATACAGGTTTGAAGTGATAAGAGGGCGAGTAAACGATGACAGAATTTTCATTTTTGCATAAACTGTCCCTTTAATATCTATCAAACTCCAAAAACTAATGTGGGTGAAAGTCATAAATGCAGTAAGATAATGCACAAGACTCATTGATGAGCGTCATGGCTTTGTTAATGTTTGTGTAAACAACGAGTGGTGCTACATCTAGACCTGATTGTTTATGCAAACTTTCTTGATTCTGCCGCTGTAGTTTGTTGTTGGATTTACACTGAAGATGTCTGCCGCCTGCTATCTTCACTTATGCACAATGATTCAGTAACGTTGCCTTTCTCTCTTTTTCTGGCTGCCACTGAGAGATGCTGCACTGATGGGGGACATAAACACTGATGTTTATCAGGGCATTATATAGGACCACTTCATCTCATGAAGACTCTGGAGAAATGTCTGGGTCGCGTTTCACTTCCAAATCAAAAGTTGAGAAATGATATATGTCTGTTTTTAGGACCGTGAAGATTGTTTTTGCATGGTGATCCCACAGAATTCATTACTGCAGTCTAATATTCACACAAATGAAGTATTATTGTAAAGTACTGTTTGAGGGAAAATGACTCTTAAATGTCACCATGCAAAAACGATCTAAGTGGTCTTACAAATACGGTTTATTATGCAAAATATTATAACTTATTAGTTTTCTTTCAATTATTAAATGCAGTATGACCCAGACATCTTTGTGAGATTCACGTGTGTGCGAATGATTGTGTATCTTTTATTTGTCTTTCCTGCAGTTTAATTTCGATAAAAGTGTGACGCCTACTGTAAATTGTCCTTGCAAAAAGGAATCATATGGAAACCTGTAAAGGCAGCATTTACTCAAAAAACATTTGATTCCTTTCAAAACAAACCAGTTCGTCGAGAAAAAAAGACACAGGCCACACTTTATGATATTTGACGTTTATTTTATTGAAAGCACGTCAAAAAGGAATATTTTCATCATGTTGGTTTTGATAATGCTTTCATGCTGTTACAGGTATGTCACTATAATGGATCATGTACATCATGAATATTCAGTGCATAAATCAGGGAATAACTCGATGAAAAGCTCAGCACTGAACGACGTCTGCTCTCATGTCATTATTTATGTACTGTATGTTTTTGTGGGCTGCATTAAGCTTTCCGATGTTTGTAAACAAATCTGACAAACTGTCAAGTGGCCTTTGGTTTTGAAAATAAAGATGTTTTTAGCTTTTATTAAAAACATTTGCCTTGAGACATTTGTAACACTAGATGGGGAAAACAGTTCGATTCATTGTTTGATGTGTGATCTGATGCACCAGTTTGATCAAATGTAGCGCTGGAACATTTCACTGGTTGTATTTCTTCACTCGTCTCTGTTTGCAACCCTTGCGTTGGCTTTATAGAAAGGAAATATAAATATCTGAAATTCAGCATATTCTACAAGCAATGTCTATTTCTGTCCTGCAGAGAGCAGAGAAGAGCTTTGACAGACTTCAGAAAAAAGCACGAAATGTTGTAACAGTAACTAATTTACACTAATAAATGTGTGTGTGCTTTAAAATACAGATCCGTCATGTGGTGAGTGGGTATATATATGAGATATTCGGGTTTCTGGGTGATTTCACGGTGCAGTAGCTGGTTGAAAGGGACCAAACCTCTCTGAAACACCCGACTTGGTTCCGTTTTACCAGCAACTACAGCGTGTTTCTTAGTTTCCGGTTCAGCTCTTCAGGTCTGCTCGATTTATCATCGTATTTATAAAGGTGAGAAGAGGAAACAGTCGCTCACACTTTAGATTCAATTGATGGTCATTTTAAACCTGTATGACTTTCTTTGTTCTGCAGAAGATAGAACGTTGATAACCAAACAGCACTGAAGCCACTGACACATTTCTCAAAATATCTTCTTTTGTGTTCCACAGAAGAAATTATCACACGCAGGCTTTGAATGGCATAAGACGTAATAAATGACTTTCTCATTTCTCCATCCCCTCTGGAAGCCCTTCAGAATGAGCCCACCCCCACCTGCCCAACTATTTATAAAAGTAAACACAGTTGCCCACCTGTTTCCTGTCACTCACGGTGGAAGCCGATTACATCTGTCACCGACTGTGTGCTAGCAGAATGACTTTGACGTGACCTTTCAGAAAGTGTCCAAACAAGAGGAAGGTGACGGTAAACATTTTGCCATGTGAGACGTCGAGGCCTGTTTCTTTGCTGTTATACGTGTTGACTTTGTCTCTCTGAGACCACACACTTCCTTACATTCCATAGATTGATTCTGTATATGGGGATATAAGGAAGTATGTGATCTCGATGAGCAGCGGACGGATGCTGGAAGAAACCTCGGAAGATTTAGGATGTAATTCGGTTATTGTAGAGAAAACAATCTGAAATTTGTACATTAAGTAATGTATTTTATTTAACTTTTAAACCTTTTAATTGTATTAATGGTCATAAACCTAGAAAAACAAGTATGAATGAAACAAACATTGATTTCCTATCACACATGTCTGTAGACAATTGAAGCGCATTTGACATCCTCTTTAACATTTTTCCTGTTGAAACACACACACACAAGACACCCAAAACAGAACAACGCAGAAGAGATGTTACCGTACTGAACCGTCAATCCATCTCAGTTTACTCAATCCCACATTACTTGCCCATCCAGAAGTCAAGAGTGTCTAAAAGTCTGCGGTTCTCCGTCTATCGCTGTCTCTTGCGTGACTATCATCCTCCGTTGGCAGCTCCTGGATTGTGTCCAGGCCAGGCTTGCCTTCCCGGCCTTTTCTACGGCTCGCCCTCCCCTTTGTTGGCGGCCTTCCACCTGTTGATGTCGTTTAGAGGCCCGGGGCTCTCCTGAACCTCCTGTTCCCAACCCTCAGCTCTGTGACAGGGCCGGCCGGTCTGTGAAATCACACCTCTCAGCTGTTCTCTCTACGCTTCAGACATCCTATACCCACACCACACACTCCCATACAACGACAGTGACTTCTTTAAAAAGGGAGTTTTTATTTGGGGGGGCTAGAAGACAGCTGTGCAAGGGGGGCTTTTATCAGGACATCATGATGGAAGATGTCTGACAACTGATGGATAGGTTTGAGTGTTGTTGGCATTCAGAAAGGTATCTTAAGAAAGAAATCACATGAGGTCTCTTACATCTCATTTATTTCTCGTAGACCTCAATGGGGTTAAATGGAGAGCAAATGGAAGCTTTTGCTTTAGTCTCGTCTGCGTCTCAGATATGTCTCGTGAGAAAAAGAAATCTTCAAATGCATCTGTCATTAGAGTTTGAGACGAGATGTCAACAATGTGTCAAACTGAGCTCACATTTGTCAAGTCTGCAATCAAAAGTCAATTTTAGTGAAGATCTCGATATGAACTCGAACATTTCTCATCACATTTACTCAAATCCAGATGATTTGACCTCCACAATCTACATTCACTTTACACCTCCAGACTCTTCATGTGTCCGTTTTTTATTTCTCCTAATTTTAAGAGACAACACTCTTAAAAATAAAGGTGCTTAAAAGGTTTTTCCCAGCAATGCCATAGAAGAACCATTTTTAAAGAACCATTCAGCCAAAGGTTGGTTGAAGAACCATTTCTTTCTAACAGTTTCATCATCTGAAGAACCTTCTTTTCGCTACTTTCGTGAAACACAACGGTTCTTCGGATGTTAAAGGTTATTTATGGAATCAAAAGGCCCCGATGACCTTCTGAAGCACCTTTTATAAGCGTGTAAGTTCAATGAAACACAACAGATCTCATTAGCTATGAAAAAGCTAATTCTTGCCTCCGAGTTATGTTCTCTTGAAAAAGAAATTTGATGTAATCGTTTTTATGAGAATATTTTATTTGATAGGCAAAGTGTTTATCCTATCAAACATTCGCAGGTTGAACCAGGCTCAGGGTCTTCACCCTTAAAAAAAGTAAGTATATATCCTAACTCCGTCATACCCCGACGGTTCGTAAACATGCTATTTAAATCACAGGTTTACGGGATTGGCTGAAATGCGTGTCGTTCAAAGCCTAACGCTAAAATTCCATTGGTTGTTTCAGAAATATCAAACTGGAAAGTCGTTCCAGGTCCGACAGGGAAGTCCATCCAGGAATGTCGTCCTGGTAAGCTTCACGGTAGCGTCTGATCAGATGTTTTATGTGTGTGTCTCATATCAAGAGATCTGTGAGGAAATGTGAGGTCGGGATCGAAGGGGTCAACACCTGTGTATTACAGTCAGCTTCAGTGCAGAGAGAGACAGAGATGAAGAAACTCAACACCGGGTCTATTTCAGTAGCACACAGAAGCTGTAAATAGCCCCCGGTGCACATGCCTGTAGCGGGATAACATCCCTGTATGCAAATCTAAATGTGCTCACACACAAACCCATTCACTCTGACACACAGTTAGCACCAAAAAACAATTCATCCAGTGTATAATATATAATATGATGCTGAAGCTCTGTGGTTGTGCCATGTGTTTGATTCCCACTGAACACACATCTTGATAAACAGAATATATATATCATGAATATGAGACATCCGCCGAATGCTTAAAGGCTCAAAGGTAAGACACCTTACCGGGGTTAAGTGTACTGGTCATTTTGTGCCAGTACTTTATCCGTTTATTTTACGGACATTTCTGCAAATGTAATTCAATGCAGTGCCAAATTTAAGATACAGGTAAAACGACTGTAAAAAATGAATATGGAAAATTCCTTTATATTTATACCGTATATTGTCCCTTTTTTACAGATTCATTTACAGTGTTCATTTAACATGTTTGCCTTTAGAACAATAAATGTAAGTAACTAAGGATAAACCTAACCTATTTTAACCAAGACAATTTCCATATTTGGGAAATAAATGCATCTGCTTATCAAGCAAGTAAATTCCCAAGATGCAAATGGATGACACCTATACACCCACCATGAGCTCCGAACTTATCCATAAATAAATGTATTAGGCCTACAATATAAAACGCAATCTAAACTTTAAGAAAAAAGAATCTACTGCTGAAACATGTAGGATTATATCGGAAAGTTTGGAAGACCAATTTGCAAAAAACATGTATGACAGTTTTAAAATAGCAGTTTGAAACCAACGTAACAGCTCTAACATAAACAAGCATTTGTATAATAAAACTTATTGTGACAACCTGCCCCTGTTATTTTCACCATGTCTTATTTCTGCCTACCGGCTAATATTCATATGAAGAGTTTATTTGCCAAAACAGATATCTCAGTTTTTGAACATTTTAAGTTTATTAATTCACAAATAAACCCTCTAGGCCAATATTCTATATTTTCCTAGAAATAACAATATCGTTTTGCATTTCTTCATGCACTTCATGCCTGCACCCCACAGTCGCCCCATTGTACATTAAATACCCGAATCGAAAATATTTTCCTATATACATGAACAGTCAGTATATTCAATTATTTAATATACATTTGTAAACATGCAGAATAACACATTGTGAATATATTACGATATTTTTATGATACATACGGATTTGCCTCTTTTGATATTTAGAAAATGTTTTATTTAATATACAGCGTTTAGCTTTCCAGTACATCCCCATATATTTAGATGCTTCATACATAAAGTGTCACATTGCAAAAGTAAACATCAATCATGTGTAAATCATTTATTATGATTTTCGTGTTTGATCACACATGTTTAAATGATGTCTGCCTGAATTAACTTCACGAGACTAGTGCTGAATCATTCATATGAAAGCCATTAAAGGAAAGTAGAAGCCCTGTGTTTGCCGGCCAGTTGCCCGCTCTGTGGTTGATACAGCTGTTCCATAAGGGCCACACGAGCAGACGTCTAAAAGACCTGCTATTGTGTACATTTCTATCA
Organism: Barbatula barbatula; assembly: GCF_947034865.1. Classification (NCBI taxonomy): domain Eukaryota; kingdom Metazoa; phylum Chordata; class Actinopteri; order Cypriniformes; family Nemacheilidae; genus Barbatula; species Barbatula barbatula. The sequence goes on from NC_136765.1 coordinate 24,877,767, forward strand.
CTGAGGTCAAAGGTACAATAATCAACAGGTGGACATTCTGACAGGAGATGACACATGCTGCCACAATACATACACACATGATTTCTGGATAGGGTCGACTGGCGGCTTTTAATGATCTTTAAAGGTAAACATCAGATGGAGCCTCCACAACATTTTAGTTGTGGGTACGTTTTTAAATAGGCTTGCGTGACGTGAGTTAAAATTCATTGACAGCAATGCGTTTGATTGAAAGTTCATTCTAAATATCTCTTTTTCAGTATGTTCGCAATTAAAAACACGATCTCGGTGGCGGTGGTAAAGCAATTGTGCGCTCTTAAAAATCAAGGTGCTTAAAAGTTTTTTTCACAGCGATGCCGAAGATGAACCGTTTTTGGTTCCACAAAGAACCATCTCTTTCTAACCTTCTCATAATCTGAAGAAGAAAGAAGAAAGGTTCTTCTATGGCACCTTTTGAAGCACCTTTTTAAAAACTCACTAGAACAAAGTTCAAGAGCTTTAAAACAACACAAGGAGGAGTAAATGATCTTTTTTTCAGAACTTTCTGCTGATATTGACCCTAAAGGATTTGTAAATGTAGAATAATGCCTAAGCACATGTACGGGGTATCAGTAAATGACACAACTATGTGTTAAAGACGTTCTGATTCTTCAAGCAAGTGACAGCTGTCAGGCGTGACCCACTCATCCAAAGCATCTGTTTGATAGAGAATATACACAGAAGGAGCTGGTGCTCACTACAGGACCTCAAGATGTCCACTCAAATTTCATCTAATTCTGATTTAAAGTAATGTTTCATTTCGTTGCATAAACAACTTAGTGTGTCTTTACTTGATGTTCGATGTAAAATCTGTGTCATAAAGAGAAAGCGCTTTCCTCCAGATAAAACTCCCAGAAGGCATTCCGGCAGCTCCTCGGAGGAGCAGTTGAAGAGCAGCTGGTGAATATTCCTGCATTGTCGAGTCGGCACATGGTCTACACGGCAGGTGCTGCTCCACCGCAGAACTTTTCCTCCTCCAGAAACGTCCCCTCTCTCCAAGGCCGGGATATTCAGCTGGGATACGTTTAGTCCCCGTCACTCATCCTTCGAGTTCCTGGGTGAACGAGAGGCGGAGGCATGCGTTTCTAGCACATGATCCGAATAGCAAACGTGCCTGGCGAGCCCCCGATGTCTGACCACCGTTTCTTCCCAGAGTCCTCTGGGACAATTGTTGGCCCGTTTCAACCGAGAGCTTCATTCTGATGTGCTGTCATCGATCACGGATCTTCAGAAAGGAAAAACGCTCTTAGTTTTAATTCATATTCAGTTTGTTGTCGTTTAATGAAGTGGTGTATGCTTAGACACTTTATTTATAAAACGGGAAAGAAAAACTGTATTGAAATAGCATCAGTTATACTCTTAAAAAAGGAGCTTCAGAAGGTTCTTTGCCATTTTTGCTTCCCCAAAGATTCATATCTTTATTTTTTTATAATCTATACAAAGTACCAACTCCATTTAGCTTTTTTAAGAGTGTAGACAGGACGTTTGCACCATCGGGGAAAAAATAAATTTGAAGAACCACATTGTTTGTTTCTCTGGAAATCAGAGAAAAGTTGCTCAACCTGGGAGGGACAAAATTATACAAAAACCCAAAACATGACATCGTTCTGCTTTAAATCCTAAAATAAATGGCCCTGCGATCTGTGGGTCATGCTGTGAGAGAATAGCCATGTGTTCATGGCAACAGCAGTGGTGATAAATCACATCATGTCGACGGGACTTTCTCTCCTCACGTCCCATCTCAGCTGTGTATCTGGCAGCTGACATCATTAAACGACAGACCTGGGGTATCATTCCCCTGCCTTCAGCCCAACCGCTTATTCTGCTCAACACTTGGATCACTTTTCAGTATTTTAACCACGATCTCTGTAGAGGAGCAGATTTGTTTTTATTGTCCTTGTTGTTTTATGATGTCAAAATACATTTAGCTATTAAAAGCCATTGATAATCTGGACTAAATATAGTATGTGTGTGTGTACGTGTGCGCACAACCCACTCACACTGAATGTGGATAAGTTCAGAGCACATGGTGGGTGTATAGCTGTCATCCATTTGCGTCTTGGGAATTTACTTGCATTGTGTTGATAAGCAGATGTTTCCGGATTAAAACAGAAGTGTTTTTCTGCACATTCTCTTGAGAATCTATTGCCTCTTAACGTTTTAAACTCAAACATATCTTTATAAACTTGTAAAACTGAAAGGCAGAGATATAACATTCTTGTCAGTGTTTCCTTCCATATAACACTTACACGTTCATATATCCACTTCTTCAAAGCATCAGCCGTGTGCAGATAACCGTGACGAAGACCTCGGTTTGAACGTCTTTCACGAGGCACTGATGGAGAGATCCTGGGTGTATTTTAAGATCACACCTCATGCTTTACTATCTGCTCATGAATTGTTTAAGAGTTTCCACCCTTTGATGCTTCTCTTTTCTTTGATAATAAACTCTTCATCACTCTAAACAGACAAGATCTCCATAACACAAAGAGCACAAATGGGCCTGGTAAGCAATTCAGATTTCTAACATATATAATCTCTAGTTTTAATGCAGAGGCTTAAAATGTATTTAGACACTTAAAGCCAAAATATTTTCAGTTCTGCGCTTGATCATTCTGTGAACTATGAACAATATTTCTACCAAATTGTAAATAAAAATATTCAGACCTCAAATACTGAAAAGAAAACAAGTTCATAGTCACTTTTAAGCAATACAACATGTATTTCGGAAGAGTTAAAACATATTTTTAATGTGATAACCCTCTCTCTCTTTCAACAGGTAGTGGTTTAGCTTTAGTTGAAACTAGTAACTTTGTATTAGCACCTATTGTGCTATTGCTCTTTTATTACATATCGCTTATTGCTCCCTGAACTCTTTGTAAGTCTCTTTTGATAAAAGCGTCTGCTCAATGACTAAATGTAAATGTGTTTATGATAACCTGGATTTATTTGATCAGTTTTCATGTGCCTTGTCACACTTTCAGTATTTCACTTTTTATATGACTTTAGTTGAAATTCAACAGAGACTGGACTGAAATGACCAGTACATGATGCACTATAGAAAATGTATTGTCTTCTTTTAACGCGTCAGGGTAGGTTGTGTGTTTCTTAGACGCTCGTCCATTTCTTGAAATGGTTTCAAGTTGATGTCGTTGTCATCAGACAATTATTTTCTGTTCAGATTCATCTGTTCATCTATGTATTCTTTATATTCCTGGTTTCTTTTTGTCCTTAACAATGCAATCTCAAAATGTGCTATAGAAATAAATTGTAATTGAATTGAAAATATCTATTGCCTTGCCATTTGATAGAAATCATCTAAAATGCATTAATTTTCAAGAAAGAGCTCAGGTACCTGTGCGACTTTAAACATCCTTTAGAAGTCACATCGACACCATTAAAAGTCATTGAAAAACGTGTTCAGTTCTAATGAAAAGAAACAAAATTTGTTATGTAATGCAGAGACTTTTTAAAAATCTTTATCTTCATTTATCTTTCTGTTCACCAGCATAACTCTCATCCAAAGCTTTACCCCGGTGATATCCTTGAGTTTCCTGGCAACAAGTATTTTTCTCATTTTGGAGTTTATTATGGTGAACGGGACGGGGTTCCTTACGTGGCACATTTGACCATTAGAGGCGAGTCTTTCTTTTCACCTGAGCACCTTTAACTTCTGCTTAAAATTCTCATGACCTTCCAGAATTTCTTTTTCAGATTCAGACACAAAACTCTTGCTTTTCGGCCGAGCTTTGAATTCCGCAGTGAAGTTAGACCCGGTCGATGTGATTGGGAAGAAATACAAGGTCAGGAACTATTTGGATGACAAGCACCCACCACGAGACTTCTACTCTCACATCAAACCGGAGATCGATGACGCCATGAGCAAACCCATCACCTTTGACATTCTGTTTAACAACAGTGAACATCAGGCCACCATGTTACGATACGGCGTGAAAAAGTCAGAGCAGGTAAAAAAAACATTTCTCACTAAATATGATTATGCTTTAAAATGGTATTAAACGCATCCATTTGTTATTTGATATAAAATATAAATACTTTATATATATATATATATATGTGTGTATTTCCAGATATTATATTTAAACTTATTTCATTTTTAAATCGCTTCCAGATTGAGCAAGTCTATTCCAAGATAGTTCCCACCTGGAGAGAATTATTTGAGAAGAAAAAGGTTTAAGAGACAAGGCATCAGGATCCACGAGAATTCAAGATTACACAAAACATTCATTCTGAAATAGAAGAAATTAATTCAACAAAGTTGTACAGACTGCTCTTCATTTTATGTGTAAAGTTATACTGTATATCGTATAATCCAAACACGTTAAACCAACGATGTCTTTACTTATTCTGAATGTGTTAAGGTGTCTCTGAATGTTTGAACGTCTCATGTCTGTCTCACAAATGGCCACAAGGTGGCGGTATAAAGTCAATGTTTGCTATATTGGGTGAAAGAGTGCATTAACTATATCAAATGCAAACTACACATCTATCCATATACAGTATACATAGTAGTAAAATAGCTTTTTCATGTATGAACTTTGAGTTTTATTAATCTCCCCTCTGTCTCTAGTCCAAATTACATTTTGTTAAATAAAATGGCTTCATTTGAATGATCTCAATTGTAAATCTTACATAACAACAAAATGATTATTTCAAAATATACTATATACACAAAATTTATATTCTTTCACCATGTCATTGCAAGCCTGACTTTCTTTCATCTGCAGAACACAAAAGAAGAATCAGGTTTTTATATAGAATTTTTTTTTTTGGGTGAACTATCCCTTTGTCTTTGACTTGTCTTTGACATGAAAGCTGTTAATATTTCATGTGAATTTAAGAATGTCTTTATTACAGAGCAGCACACAGCATACAAGAAAGACTTCAGGGCAGGACATGGACACCGATATCACATCTGACTGTAAATGGCAACATTGGAGGGAAGCAATATGAAATAGTTCAGGTCGACTCAGGGTACCGAGCTGCTTCTTCAAGGACAGGAAACCAAATTCATAATGAGAGCCCCCTGAAAATAACAATATCATTTGGCTAAAATGCTAAACCATTTACAGCCGGTCAGTAGTGAAAAGTGAGCTGCTCTCGTGCCGGATCAAAAACTGCAAAGTTCTCTAAAGAAACAAATCTAGATGTGAAACAGAGAAGCTATTAAAGTGTACTAGTGTTGAGGTGGCGTAGTGCACTAGTAAGTGCACGAGATGTCAACAAATTACTGGGTGAATGAAGGTAGCACACACGAGATGTGGGAGAATAATCTCAGCCGAACAAATAGTTTCATATTTTCATAAAAATGTTGAGTGTTATTTTGAGACATAAAGTTGCAATCCATACTTTGAATTCTCTATGCGGTCATACCCGGCAGCTAAAAATGATATATTATTATTATAATCTTTTGGTACGTTTTCAGAAAATCTCATGATGTTTAATGATGTTAAATGTAAATACAAAACAAGGACATGCGTTGTGTGTTTTCTTAAACTACAGTACAAATCAACGGTTTGCTTTGGAAAGACGATGTCACGGAACAGGTAGTGAAGAACCCAAGCGCAGGCAGCAATACGGGGTAAAAGTTTAATACTAAATAAAACTGCAAATTACAAATAATACACCCACAATGGGGGGAAAACTGAACGGAGGCACAATACAAAAACAGAAAGTAAAGACTTCAAACTACAAGGGAACATGAACACGAGCCAAGGTACAGGTACACGCAAGGAAACATTTACAACGAACGAGCAACAAGACAATAAACAAGAGGGTATATATATAGGGAGACTAACAAAGGAGATAACGATGGGCAGGTGTGGGTAATGAGACACAGGAGGAAAGCTATACTAGAAACGAGAGGGGCGGGGCCAAATGACGAGACAGGAGAGAACGCATATTATGTCCTGATTGACAATAATATGTTTCTCTCCACATAAAACACGTGGGTCCGTCATGATTCTGCCTCTAGACCAGAAAACCAAGACAAGAGAAGGCAGAATCATGACAGACGAGGTCTGTTTCCATTCAATCTAAATACACACATCAAACCCTTTCAAATAAAGATGAATTATGCAAATACAATACTCACATTTTGTGAGCAATATGTTCGCTTGATGTTTTTTGTTTGAAAAAGGCCATTGCAGTGTTATGCAGAGATAAGTAATGCTGTTTGTTTAAGACGTCTGTTTTAAATGAACAAGTCAACAACACTAAATGCCATCTCAAATCTTTGATCAGAAGGAATTATTCTTCATTGCGGCGTCTCCGATTCATGAAAAGGTTAATTCATATAAACAGAAAAGAAACGCTCGCCTTCATAATGAGTCTTGTGTTATTAAGTACTGATGTATTCGTCTTAAGAAGACACGTGTTACTGTTTATATATATGAACAAGCAACAAGTAAACCGGTTGTCATATGATTAAATATGGAGAATCATTCCTCAAGTTTTCTTTTATAAGTAAATCTGAAAGTATCATCTATTAATTATATGTGGAAGGTAAAGACCAGACACGAGGTGCATTTTCCTTTTCCCTATAATAGTGGCCAGCTGGGATAAAGGAAATCACTGAGGCGGAACTGCAGTCTCTATTGTTTGCAATATGAATGCTAAGATTAAATCTTATAATAAATTCATTCAGGCAACATTAACACACAAAAGCAACGCTGAGTGCTGACAGCGATCTCTCACGTCAGTGGAAATAATCAGATCCGGCATACGCCAATGAAAAGACATCCCATTGCCGAGGGGTTTTTAGAACGCACAGATACAGAAAGAGAAATCAATCACATTTCTATTTCTAATAGTTCCTATAATCACAGAACAGAATCATTTACAGCTGAACAGAAGATGTGTATGTCTGTCCTGTTCATCTTATGGTTACTATGGTGATTTAAACTGATGTAAGTGTTTCAGGATACATGTGTGACACAGAATGAAGGAAACCGGCCTCAAGAGACCCAAAAGTGTCTTGGAGTGGCCACGCTAAGAGTTCAAACAACATGACCCTCATGCATTTACAAAGAGCCAACAAAACCAAGCCATTCATAATGACAGTCTGGATAATAACCTGTCAACTGAAACAGATCCGCTCACGTCACAAGACTCTGAGCGTTATCTGTCATAAACACTCTTCTGCCCAGAACAGGGTGCCACCCAACACTCACATTTCCTCAAATCTAAAAATATAGCTGAACACACAAAACCCGACCCGAATGCAGAAATGCTCCAAAAGATCTTTGCCTAAACTGTGTCTACCCAAAAAAAGATCACAGATGAGATCTTAAAATCACAGTTATTTCTCCCAGACATCAGCGAATTGAAACTTTTCTCGTCGACGTCTCAGATATTTCTCATGAGAAAGTGTCCGAAATCTCACAAATGTCTCCGTCATTAGAGTTTGAGAAGAGATGTCGACGATGTGTCAAACTGAGCTCAGATTTGTCAAGTCTGCAATCAAAAGTCAATATCAGTGAAGATCTCCATATGAACTCGAACATTTCTCATCAAATTGACTCAAATCCACATGATTTGATCTCTACAATAGACTCTTCGTGTGTTTCCACAATGACACTTTCAATTTACTATTTTTCTATTTCTCAGAAATTGTAGAAAATTCTTAAATTTGTTATATACAACCAAGAACTCCACCAAGTCTCACTGAGCTATAAAAGAGAAATAACACCAGTTAAGTTTGTACATTCCAAACAATATGTGCATTGCATCTCACATTCATACAATGATCAAGCCAGTCAATTCTATGTCTCGCCTGTGGAATTGAACATTCTGGTAGATTGTCCCATGTGAACATTAAACCTTGCTCTCCAAACACCCTCGAGTATCAGCGGGTTACTGATGATCCGTTCTCTGTGTCCTCCATCTGATGAGTACAGACCGATACCGTCACAAACCTGTCATTCTCAATCTGAACAACTACAGGCATTCTTTTTACATCAGAAGAAAATGTGAGAGATGCTTAAGTGTGCAAAACCTGCAGTCGAGATGCAAGGATGCTGTGGGTGGTCGCCACTGCTTTGCAACAGCATGTGGATCTGATGCATGACAACTAACCAATATGCAAATATTAGTCCATTTCTGACCCTTACCAGGTCTGTGTTTGAAAAAGCAGAATTATAAGTGCTTTCACGCGACTGAGCTTTTTTTTGAAGATTTGCTTCACAGTGGAAATTTAATTTGAATCGTAGCCCAGGGAAATCTACATATTCTCTATCATCTTAGAAATGGACAGAACATATTCTAACACTAAAAGAAACGTGAATCTTGTGTGACTGCAGAAAATGAGTTCTTTTGTGTGTGAAATCATTTGGTGTTTTTAAATGAAGCCGTCACAGATCCCAGAACAGCTCTGTCGCTCTCTATTCACTTCATTATATAGCAGCAATCTCAGGTCAAGGCAATCGGCCGCTTTTAACAAAGAGAGCTGCGCTGTGTTCTTAAAGACTCAAAGCCTCAGGAAATAACACAAACCAGTCTGCTCTTGTCTTATTTACAGAGAACGCTTGGAGCATTCGCCAACACTGGAAAATGGACGTCTTCCCTTTTAATTTAAACAAAGGATGTTTTAGAAACCGTACTTATGTTGTGTAATCGTTTTTCGGAAGGAAAAAATAAAAGCTTTGAAAAGCGAAGGAAAGAGAGGAAAGGTCCGCAAAATAACGATAACACATGATCAAAGCTTACCGAATATGATTAAAAACATAATATTAATAACTGATATAACTACTCAATGTTTGCTTTATTCATTTTATATTTCAACGATTATGTTTTTACTATTGGATGTCTACAAAGAAAATTTATTTGCATTTCTTTATTTAGCAAACGCTTTAATCCAAACACTTCCTGTAACACTTTCCTTAAAGCATATGTGTATAATGCATTATAAAAGTTGTTTTAATGTATCAGTTATGCCTTGTAATGCACATAATGCTTCATGAATAAGTGTTACTATTGATACATTATAACACATCAGTTCATTGTTACACTTTTGCATTTGTATGTTGGTTATAACTCTTTACAACAACATTTAACATTATGAACAATTAAAATGCATCATACCATTTAATAACCCTTAATAATGCATTATGCCTAAAGGCTTTAAGGAAAGTCTTACCCAACTTACAAAAGATTCTGATGCAAATCATGAGTCCGTTCATCCAATATCTTCGAAATTCCAAACCTTTTATTCATATTAAAATGGCAAGCTGTGCTTTTAAGATTAAAATGGTTACAAAATACATTATTGACGGCAAATGATTGGTTGCAAACGACTTCATTGAATGCTTCAATCACAAATGACGGCGTTCTACTTTCAGCGAGACAAGACATTAGCATGCGCTTAAACAGCTCAGACGCTTTATCAAACTCATCTCACAGCTTCGGATGATCAGGAAGGGAGCCTTTCTGGTGCGTCTCCTTCAGCCAGGCGATGAGGATTTTATTCACTTCTGCAGGTCTGATGAGAGAAAACACAACAAGTGATATCATTTGAAAACATCACCTCATAACCACAAATGAGCACCACTAGAAAAGAAGTGTTTCTGACCCCTCTGTAAGACATAAATATCACGTTTAAACACTTCTGATGGGGTCAGAGGGTTACAGCGCTTGTCCTTTTTTTAAATGAAGCGAGGCATTTAGTGTCAGGTTGAAAGTGTCAGCGTTCATCTATTGATTAGTGAAGTTCAGCGTTTGATAGATTCACGGGGTCAAGAGAAATTCAAATAATTTACAGCCTCACGGGTCAAGCTATCGAGCCCTCGGGTCAACACGGAGAGGAATGTTAAATCCCTGTCTGATCAGATCCACTCATTACCCGTCACACTGAGGATATTAACCATAACATGGGGGGTTTAAATACATTAAAAAAAATGTAATCGAATGCTATTTTCTATGGCTTTCAAATAGACAAACATAAAAAGTCAGATCTCTTTTTTAGAACACGGTTGAATAGAATAATGCGTCTCATGAAGTGAATGCAAAAACAGCTTGTTTCATATCTGATAACACGTGACAGCAGTTTCAGGCCGGTTGCAGTTAAACTATATCCCGCAAATACCGTGGATTTTTAGTGAAAACACGTGACAAAAACTAACGCAATCATTTCACAATAATGCACTTGGTTAGTGAGGTCTCTGATATTTGTTAACACAAAAGAAGTAACTCTCAAGAAAAAAAACATCACATTTCAGTCCAAAACCAAAAGAAGAATGGATATATTTTTACAGCTGCAGAACAAAATCCCAGAAGTCACTTTGGATAAAAACGTCTGCTAAATGCCTAAATGTAAATGTAAAAATAAGAGACCACTTTAAACGTTCATTTCAAATCAATGTTTCTAGATGCATTGTGGTCATTTCAGTCCAGTGTCTGTTGAATTAATAATCAATCCTCAGGAATGAGTCATCCAACAGCAATGTGACAAGACACATGAAAACTGTGATCAAAATAAAAATGATCGCACACTTTTCCTGTCGACATACGACTGTTGTATTGTTTAAAAGTGTATTTTTTTCAGATCTCAAAAACAAGTTCAGATTCAGAGCCTCTTCCCTGTTATTCTCCCGTTTCTCTAGTTTTCATTTTCTATTAATAAATGCAGATAGAAACAATATTTTTGACCAAATTAGGGAGAAATATTGTTCATAGTTCACAGAATTAAATAAAAATGATGATTTTATCTAAACACAGACCTGTAAATAGCAAAACTGATGTTAAAATGGTCTCTTTTTGTCTCTTTATCATTATTTCCAGAAAAAGGAAAGTCCTTGAGGAAGAAGGGACTCGTGTCATAGTTTAAATCCCGGTCGGTATACAGTATGAAGAATGTTTTGTCTGTATGGTGAAATGCACATTAAGGTGTCATAACCTTGGATGCGAGTTGATTTCTGTCATCACGGTCATGTTTCTGTCATGTGATTGGATGACGGTACAGTCCCGTTTTATGATGGAAGGCCTGCATCCGAGCTGTTTTTCATAAATCCCAATGTCTGTAATATTTCCTAGGAAATATGTTGTGCATGTTTCTCTGCTTATGACAAACTAATGGCTGAAAGTGAGCACATCTATCAGCTCCATTTAATGTTTCCGCAGACTTTAGAGAATTTACCGTTAACGGACCAAAACTATCTTTTTAGTGTTTAAAATAAATCCTCATGAAACTCTGAATTGTACTTACTTAAACATTTCTTTTTCGTACAGGATTCATAAAAGCAGTGATAGTATCATCAATAGAATCATCAATTCATTTCTTATCAGTGTGTATTCACTGGAAATTAATCCATTCGTGAATCTTTCTGCATGTAATCTAGCAAAACTACTTCTACTTCATAATCGATAGAACGAGGTTAAAATACTAAAGGTCAGAATTCCTTTTTGTATACCTTTCACTGTTTTCCTTGAAAGTACATTTTCCTCAAACTCATACTGACATTTAAGCAGATGTGTAATATGTCATTTAAGAGTCATTCAGACACGTGACCTGCCGTAAACTATAAAGCGCTTGATGTTGTTTAATGTCAGTTTATCTGTATTGCGAGTACATTATGAATACATCATTGAACTCTACCTCTCCATTTGTGTCCAGTGTGCACACTCCTCAATGTGTCCTCTGCTGAGATTTGGAACCTTCAGACAACAGACAGACAAGGTAGAAATATAGCAAACGTGCCAAATGGTTCTGTATGACATTAAACATGGCAGGATTACCACAATTGCAAATGATCCCCACAAATATGTTTATGATATCTACCAACTCTTGCACTTGACCAGTGTTAAATGGAAACGGCCTTAAAGTATTTGCATTTACCATTTGGCAGATGTTTGAAATGAAAGTGACACTGAAATATAGATTAGACATGTGAATGAAGCTAACCACAGGGACATCGCTCGGAGACATATTTTTGTGTTTTAATTAAAAATAAGTCGATTAATGTGTGCTACTAATATGAAATATATAATTCTGTACTGTTCACGTCAAAATACAAAATGATCTCACCAGCTTCTCCATGCCTTTGGTAAAAACAGGCAGAAGTATGGTGTCCTTTCCTGCGGTCACCATCAAGGCTGGCATCATAATCTGTGGAGGAAATTCTTTATTTGTGAGATAATGCATAGACTAATTTACCAACCGTGTTATTGAGCTAAACGGGACTGCCATTAAAAGAAACTAAGTGAATTCGTGTCACATTGTTATTCCATTTTTGGCATTTCTTAAAGTGATCGTCATTTCAAAATGTATGATTTTCTTTCTTCCGCAGGACACAAAAGAAAATATCTTGAAGAAAGATGTTAACCGGCACCTATTGACATTGGTTTACAATCCGTACAACAGATGCAAATGGGTGCCAGCGCTGTTCTGTTACCCACTTTCTTTAAAATATCTTCATTTGAAATGACAAGAGCGAGAAAAATGATGACAGAATTTTCATTTTTGGGTGAACATATGAATCTATGAACTGTTCTTTAATTCGCAAATAAGGAAGTACAACCCCCCGCGCAAAAGTTTGCATTTCTTCATGAGGTTGGAAGTGTGAATCGAAACGCTTCAACCGTTGTCACGTCAGAGCAGATGTGGGATGAGGCGCGATGGGCTGTTTTTGACAGTGATGGTGTCAGAGATCTGGTTTTCTGGCAGTGAAGCGGATCATTTGGCGGACACTTGCCTTGCCCCTCGGCCTGGAACACATCCAACGCCAGTTCCTCTCCCCGTTACGGTACCAGTTCAGAGGACCCCTGAGACAGAACCATACCCTCGGTGAAAACATGTCATCTACGTGTAGTGAATAAACAGCTGTATATTATCAATTCCTGAGGCTGAACAGATACACCGTCACCGACTATCTTCTGAATCTTGCAGAAGACAAGAAAGCCCTGGTAATATGATTTAGGACATTGAGACTCATACACTAACAATAAAAATACACAAATACATGCACAAAGGTTTTCACCAATAAATCATCAAGTTTGGAGATTTGTGTATAAATACAATTATTAGTGCACGAGAGGCATTGTTTGTTAGTCTTGGCCATAAAATCCAACACTATTCCATTCCCTGACAGTGCGTCCTGTGTTTAAATCCCATTGAGTTTCTAACGTATCTGTAAAATGATCAGACGCCACTGAAACTATAAATAACACACCGATTTTGGAGTAAATGTACCTGAAGCCGTTCTTGGAGTATTGTTGAACGTAATACCGAAGGGCAGATTCGCTCAAAATGGCACTGCGGGGCGGATCCTCAGGTGCGCCCACAAACAATCCACCTGATAAACAAAACAAACGCAACATGACGGTAACAATCACGTCTGATGTGCGCATTTACATCTTTAACAGGCCTGATTTAAATGTCTAATTGTTCATTTACCTCTCTCGCAGACCCCAGCGGAGCGTAACTGAGGATGTTTCTGTGACAAAACAGAATTAAACTTCAATTTAAAAAATGTAGCATCAACAATGCAAAAGCTAATTTCTTTCTTCACAGTATTTCCACAAGTGCGCATGAGTTCCTACAAAGTGTCCGAAACCCCAAGTTGAGAATAGTGTTCTTATTATTTTCAAGGTATCCTTTTTCCTGCACGGGGTGAAGAAATAAACGGTGTGTTTGTTTGATAAATGGGAGTGATTCGTGTGAATGTGTCTCTGACAGCGTGCATCCCCCTCAGTCGTGGACATTTCCCTTGTTTTTTTATTTTCGGCAGGTCGTGCATCACTCATGTCATTAGAATTCAGCGTGAGTCTTTCTGAAGCTGATGTTTGTCATTCATCACTCGAGGATCACAGGGCCGGATGGGAGCCCTTTAAGTGGCCCTCATTATGATTCCGGGTCATTCGGCAGCGACTGCACGACGCGCCTCTTCATCTGCACTGCTGCCTTTTGCATAACATAATAAGATATCTGTGTTACCATGTTCTTGCAGTTCACCGGGGATCAAATCGACCACCTTGCTTTTGTCTTAAAATAAAGACAGGATTTAAAAACTAAATGAGTGTTTGTGACATTCCTGGAGGTTTGTGTTTGACTGAAATGTACCGTATTAAAACACATTGCTGCCATAAACAACATACCATCGTGACATCTGATGTATATAGCCAAAAGTACCTGATGTCAGTAGTAACAGTGTCACCACAAGCAATTTCTTTTTGTATAAACAATAATATACCATTTTATTTTTTATATGCAAAAAGGTAAATTAGAATTTATTACAATATGTAATATTAATAGAGAAAAAAAAGAGCAAAGAAAGAAAGATGACTATGTGTGAACTCAAGATGGCCACTGACACTGAAAATAGACCCTCACAACCATTATATAACCACATTTCTCTTTTTCATCACGATCTGTGACTTCCTTACAAATCTAACACATTTAATCTGTTTGAAAGTTCTCTCCAAGTTAGTTATAGAATATATAGCAAATAGCTGAATAACATTTTTATAAAACTTACGGTCTCATAACTTGCAAAGAACATCAGTTTGAAAGTTCTCTCCAGGTTTTTCTCTAGTTCGGCCTCTGCGACACCCTGGAACAAGACATTAAAAAGCCTTTAATACCGTCTGGATAAACATCAAATGAATCTGTGATGTTCTCCCTTACAGGTTTCTGAAAGTAGAGCTGATAATCAAAGATGGGTATGGCCTTGAGTTTCTCCAGCGGGTTTGTGTTCGGATCCACAGGAAACAGAGGTGTGTTGAGAGACGCCACGGCTCTGTACGTCACCACCAGAAAAACAATTAAACAACTTCTTGCATGACCTAAACACAATTCTACACCAATACGTGTTTGGTTTGTGATGTGTGACTGTATTTTATGGGTACCTGACTCTTTCCGGGTGATACTGAGCCATGTTCCACACCAGAGAACCGCCCCAGTCGTGACCCACCAAAGTGACCTGAGCAATTCCCTGCGGAACCAAGACCAAAGATATACACATCAATGCACAATGACACGTCTGGGTCATATTCATCCTAAAATATGACGAAATCAAGCATCAAGACATATTTCCCCAAAGATGAATCATATTTAAGGACAAATTATTTTTGCTTTAGAATTTTATTTCTTTTTGCTTTTTAGGTTAATGGTTTAGTTCGTTCTCTGTAGGGAAAACACTGACTCGGACTGATTACCAATGGCCAATACCGATAACGCTATTATTGTGATAACTACTGCAATAAAAACCTGCAAGCAGTCCAACGTATCTTTACTTTATTATTATTATAAATTATGTTTTTAGCAAAAAGTAACCCTCAAATATGATTTTATGAAGGCAGAGAGAAAGTTTGTAAGCATGGTGGCTGTTTAGGCAATATATTATTCTAGTAATGACCACCACCAACTATACAGAACTCTCACCCAGATACTGGCAATGAATTATTTACCATATTATAATAATGTGAAGTATTAACACAATATCAATTATTATGAGTATTAATATCACAATATTGTGACACGCCTAACCCAGTCACTTTAAATGTCAACTGTTCCAACCAGGTCAAAAATGCTAAACATTCGTCGTTCAGTGTCCTATATCAACTCCAAGTCTCACACAGAAATATAAAACATTCCTCGCTCCATCACAATGATTAGATCATCTCTCAAGGTCATTTGCATGATTAGATCATTAACTGTAGTAGATGATTCGAGAACAATAACCTCCTTCACAACAATATGACACGCCGCCATGCAAACCCCACCCTGATGCTGTCTGATGGGAAAACACATCACACAGAAACTCAAGCGCAGCATGACTGGGCACATACAACTAACATTGGATTTCATTTCATTAGTTCGATAGAAAAAGAAAATCATTATTTCAAGACCATTCATTTGGAAAGAGAGCCTCGTCTGTTTAAGTTAATTTCCTAATTCACTTCTTGTTTTGTGAAACTTAAATATGCCTCTGTGCTTAAAGTGTGAACAAGAAGTGCAACATCAGTTTCACATATTCACTTCAGCAGAAGTCACACATCGCTCAAATAATCAAACAGCAGTCGCTATGTATTAAAACAACGAATGTGTGAAACTGTCATATCATCGCTGTCCTTCTGAAACCTTCGATGTCCAAATACACTGTTTTGCAGAAAATTGTCAGTTAGATATTTCCAAATCCCAATAACAACTAAAAGAAAGATTCATGACAAAAAATTTTAATGACGAGATACAAAGTTTAAGAAGGACACCAGCAATATACTGTAGTCGTGCTCTTACAACCTAGCTTTGATAAACAAATGGGGGAATCTCATCCCAACACTGTAATGTCAGTTAAAACCGTCGTAAAAGATGTGCAGCAATTGGCGAATTATCTGATAACATTTCCACACGCGACTCCATTCCGAGCACAATTCAGTTATCTTTGAATGAGAAACTTTTTTAAATTGCACCATAAAGAGATCAAATGCGTGTGTAAAATAATAAACAGACATACCATCTTATTCAGAAAGGTCACCAGATCCTAAAATAAGTTAAGAGAAGAACAAAGTTATTCGTTTGTAGTGTAACATTACACGTCAACATGACAAAACAAAATCACAAATGTAAACGGAAGTTATGTTTTCTTACCAGCATAATCTGTTCTTGAGAGTATTCCTCAATGTCTGCTCAGACCCATGGAAATAAAACACAACGTCCCGTATTTATTCATGTCATAATGATTATTATAAAGTTTCAGTATCTTCTGTATATCACCACATAACTCCGTTAGAAGCCGTCTATTAAGTGTAAGCTACTAAACTTGATTTATTTCTAAAGAATTATTTACTAAAAAGGCTATTGTGACTATTTTAAAAGCAATTCAGTGTTTATTGAGACTGTAGTCATGCAGTTGTGACTTTATTCACATTGTACTTGTGGCTTGACCTCACTGCTTCAACAAAACATGCACTGTCATGGCACGCACGTCTTCAGAATACATCACACAAGTGCACAGCGCACATGGTGAAGAGCAATGCTTCTCAATTTCATTCTCAGCGTGGTGCCGCAGTGATCACAGGGTCTGAACTTACTCAAATCCCAACACAGGAAAGAAGTTTTAAACTTCATTTATTTTTATACCGTGGTTTGAATACTGAATACTGCATTTTGATTAGCTGGAGGCTGTGCATTAAAACCCTTTAACGCACGGCTAGCTGTGGATTATCACTTACATATAGCACATTTAAACGCAACGTTGTTGCCCAAAGTGCTTCACAAATTTAAAATCCAATAAAATACACATATAACCAACATGCACGTACGACAACATTTGTAAAAAATTCCCGCATCAAACTTTCCTTACTTCAAAGGCCAGACTGAAGAAATGGGACATAAAAACCTCTATAGTCGGGGCGTGCCAAATATACAGGGGAAGACTGTGAACTGTGTCCCTACAGCTGATAAGGCTTGTTCACCTTTTGACTTCTTTTGACTTAGGGACAGTCAGCAACGACTGATTTCCTGATCTAAGTGACCTTGCTGGTGTGTTACACCCTAAGAGATGACTGATATAGATTGGGGAGAGGTTGTGTAACACTTCAAATGCTTTTTTGAAGACTTGTGTATTTGCTTAATATCTGATATATAAGTTTAACCACCAAAAAAGAAAGGTACAAAAGCATTTTTAAATGCATTCATCTGCTACAAAATTCTTGTGTCAAAGCATACAGACGTTGTCGAAACAGAAAGATATGGACTACGATTGGGTGGAGGAATCTGAGTATCTGGCAGATAATAATAGAGAAAACACTTATTCATTTTTAAAGTAATCTACCTTATTCTCAGCACACTCATGAAGAATTAAAACACAATATTAAAGCCTGTGTCACATGATGAGAATCAGGTCTGACCTTTAGGTGCTGTGGAGTCGCCGTAACCTTTCATGTCAGGGGCCAAAACTCTGAATCCAGCCGCGGCCAAAGCAGGAATCTAAATCCACCACAAACAAACAAACAAAACAAAGCTACTGAGGGTGGTTGCTAAGGTGTTGCTATGCAGTTGTGGAATGAGTAATGCAACAAAATGAATAATAAGAGTAACGGCTTTATCCAATTGATTTAATTTAAGGGACCTTTCAAAGGCACGGTTTAGAAGGATAAAATCGCATTGATCCTCATTTGTGCATTTGTCTTCCTTCAGAAGACCTTTGTAGCCCAAAGCAATTTATATTTCAACCACAGGTACAATCCTTCTGGAGCAGCCTGTGGTTATGTGTTATTAACCACCCTTTCGGAGTTTGAACCCACAACCCATGCACTTTGACCACAAAAGCCACATCATCCTCATACCAATGAGCACAGTTCCTTCATCTTTCAATCTTTTTGTGCAGTAAACATCTTCGAGGACTGTGATCCTGATCTGGTTTTGCGAGGATGAGGTTCCTCACCTGGTACCTCCAAGAAAACCAACTCTCCGGAAATCCATGGCAGAGAAGAACAGGTGGCCCTTCGCCCATTTCCACATAGTGAATCTTCACCCCTGGCTATAAAAGAGAATTACGCACTTCATCAACTCCACGCTTCCGGTGAACGGTCACAAACGCAGTAACTTACATTACCTTAACATTCACATATCCATGGGTGACATCTTCAGGATGACAAAACGGTGGTTGGGGATCATTGGTGACCTGTAAAGAAGAGCAGGGGCATATGTAAGATATACACTCTCCACTATGCATTAATAAAAGTCATACCATGGTCTGTTTAAATGCTCGATCGACTTGAAGGTGTGCATTAAGTAAGGGATATACCACATCTAGCCGTGCGTTAAAGGGTTTTAATGAAACGCTGTGGAGGCCAAGAACCACCCAAAGCGCAGTAAATTCCTTTAACGCACGGCTAGCTATGGATTATATACCATGCTTATACAATGATCCATTTGCAAAGTAAAAGCTGTTATTGATGTTTACAGTGTCGTTTTAGATCAAACAGGTGAAAATGACATTTATGTCAAATGTAATCAAACTGACTGGAGCTACCCGTGCATTAAAACTCTTTAACGCACAGCTAGCTGTGGATTATCCATTCAATTTAAATCACTCAAATAACTTGATAACATAAACAATTTAATGTCAATGAACATAGATTTTTATCTAACAAATGTGTAGTAAATATACGGTAATCAAACAATTACTCAAGTCTTTTAATACGACATGGTTTCTCTACACAAATGGTTTGGAACGCGATCTTTGCACCTCTATTCCCGTAAGCTTCTTGATTTCCTGAAGAGCCTCGGCGATGTCATGGATCTGAACAGCAGTCATTCCCAAACCTTCAGCCGTCTTGACACTTTCTTCAGCAACATCCAGCCAGACTGCCTTAAAACATAAAAGATTTATAAAACAGAATCATGTTTATATAGTGCAGCTGCGTTAGGTCACAGGTTTTTTCTGACAGGGTTGAAGAAAGCAGCGAAGCAAAATAATGATTCATACAATGATAATGCGAAATACAATCAATCGAATTGTGCATGGATAAAATAACAAATGTTTCTAAAATAAGTTTTAGGGAATGTATTTTTAGATTCATCTATCAGTATTCAAATTTAAAAAAAAATAAGACCCAGTTAAACACAACTTGTTACAGTACTATGTGTTTAGTGCATTTACTTACTATCATAGCATGTCGATACTTAAAACTATTTGTACGATAAACATATATTGATGTCTCGGTTGTTTTGTTTGTATAATTGATGAAGGCCAAAATGGACGATTACGATTAATTGCCCAGCCCTAACTGCACCTACTTCTTGAGGTTTAACAGCAAGTTTCTCGAGGGCATTGTTGAAGATGTCCGGCTCAGGGACTCGGGCACCGGCATGGCAAGATCTCACAACCAGGTCAAAATGTCTTTCCAAGACAGAGATGATCCTCGCAGTGCTCTCTCTCTGATCGGTGTCATCAACCCAGATGTTGGCCAGAACGCAGGTGGCGATGCCTCGAGAGGAAGAAAGAATTATTCTGAAAATGTATTTCTTTAAACTGGTCTTCAGTGTTGCGACAGGAACGTTATAAAAATACCATGATGACGCAGGACAGATGCTGCTTCAAGAATCGGCGTATTGAATTCCACCCGCCTGATCTCATCCAAAAGCTTCTGAACAGAGAACTGGGTTGGCAAAGACAAACTCTTTTCGGATGCCACCTTCTGACATTCCGCTTCAAACTCAGGAATCATCTGTGAAGTTTAACATCAGCAGTGTCATGTCAGTCAAAACCATTAAAGATAAAATAAAACGAAAAAACACTTAATAATTCATGCATATACAATATATGGTTCAGAAGATGATAATGTACACGGTTTTGTTCCTTGCCAACTTTAACGTTTTAACAGTTAAGATGACTTGTGACATCAGTAAAGTTTTGCAGCGTTTCATCATCGCTTGTTTGCATGCAAATTTACACAATTTCAACAAAGTTATATATAAGAAAATATAAGTTCAAACTATTAATATTAAATGCTTTGTAATATATACAATACATTAATGCAGATTTGGTGTACGTCTAGAAAAGGAAGATATAAATGTGAATAAATCACCTGAGTCAGAGTTATCCTCCCTCTCTCAGCTCCATGCAGAGCATTATCACTGCCAACATTTGCAATGACATCCTTTATGAAATCTCTGAAGCAAAAGAGTTATAATTAAGGAACTAACGGTTGTCATTGTCTTGCAAACATAAAGAAATAAACGAATGAATAAACAAAAGACCCATACCCTGAAATATCAAGAGTTTTCTCAAACTTCTGGACGATCTGGTCAAGTTGAGGAGTCACAACAGACCCCCAGAGACTCAAACACACCGCCTTCTTCATCTCGACACACTTATTTCCTTTCAGGAGTGAGAAACAAACCAAAGAAGAAGCACATCGTGATAAATCTGTTAATTTGTAACTTTGCACACACGAGCTTGCAGCACGAAGTTCGTGGCGTAATGCAAAATAAAAGTTAAACGTTTACCTTCTATTCGAGATTAGTATGTGTCGGATCAAGATTGTCGTGGTAAAGTTAAACGCCGTTCCAGCTTCTGAAACGAATAGCTGTTTTGCACCGCTTTTTAAACCACCCGGAACGATCTCTTCTGCGTCTAAAGAGGAGTGGACGTCTGCGGCTCTGCGCAGACCGATTGACGTTTGACGTCACATTATCGCGATAAGCACATAAGTTATAGTGTCATACGTCGATATGACCAATGAATGTGAACTATTACATCACCCGAGTTTCCTAACCGAAGGACCCGTTTCACATTCATGACAGCCTTCAAAATGTAAACAAACCCTTTTGTGTTCCTCTCTTTCTTCGACAGTAACACAGAAGTACACTATATTACAACATGTATTGTACATTAACCACGGAACACGTTAAACTTAGCACAAAACAACACAATTATATTAAATGTTCTTATTAATGCAATTGAATTTAGGGCTCGGGTTTATGAAAGGGGTTATGCAACTGGCATACCTTTACGATGTTTGCATTGGGTGTGTATGGGGTGGCTTTCAACAGACTGATGCTCATGTTGGTACGTGATCCCTTTCAGAGAGGCGGTAATGTCTCACTACTTTAACACGCGTCAATCTTAACAAAACAAATGCAAATAGATGCATTAGATGCAAATAGATGTCGGCTCCCTGGTTATCGGATGTACTGCGTGAGCATCGCGCCAGCCTCCGGTCAGCTGAGAGAAAATGCTCTACCAATCTCTTCTCTCTTCTTTCTCTGTAGATGTCACCTCTGCAAAAACAGATTACTACCACTCGAGGATCTGCAACTCTCCGGACTCTCGAACGAACTTCAAAACCTTCTCTGCTCTCCTCTGTCCGCCTGCTCCCGCACCTTCATCGGAGTTAACAGCTGCTGATTTTGCATCGTTCTTCGTAAAGAATACTACTGCCATCAGCAGCCAGTTCTCTACGCCACCATCTGTCGAACCCGCCCACATCCCTGACACGTGTGTGCTCCCCGCCTTTTCTACTCTTGTCTGAAGCTGATGTCTCAAAGGTCATTGGCTCCAACCACCCTACCACCTGCCCACTCGATCCCATCCCCACCAATCTCCTCCAGGCCATCTCTCCTATGGTTGTGCCTGCTCTGACCCACATCATCAACTCTTCGCTCACCACTGGGACATTTCCCTCGGCGTTCAAAGAGGCCCGCATCACACCGCTCCTAAAGAAACCCACCCTGGACCCTACACTGCTAGAAAACTACAGGCCTGTCTCCCTTCTTCCCTTCATCGCCAAAGCCCTGGAGCGAGTTGTGTTCAATCAGCTCTCCTCCTTTCTCATGCAAAACAACCTCCTGGACAGCAATCAGTCTGGTTTCAAGACCGGTCATTCCACAGAGACTGCACTGCTCTCAGTCATCGAAGCCCTGAGACTGGCAAAAGCATCATCCATGTCATCTGTGCTCATCCTACTGGATCTTTCTGCTGCCTTTGACACTGTCAATCATCACATCCTCCTGGCTTCTCTCAGTGCTATGGGTGTCTCTGGAATGGCGTTGCAATGGTTTGAGTCCTACCTCTCGGGTAGGTCATTCAGAGTATCCTGGAGAGATGAGGTCTCCGCGTCCCAACAGCTCAACACGGGGGTGCCACAGGGCTCAGTGCTTGGACCGCTACTCTTCTCCATTTACATAACATCCCTCGGCTCGGTCATTCAGAAGCATGGCTTCTCCTATCACTGCTATGCCGACGACACACAACTCTACTTGTCATTTCAACCGGACGATCCGACGGTCGCTGCTCGCATCGCGGCATGCCTGAGTGACATCTCGCTTTGGATGAAGGATCATCACCTGCAGCTAAACCTTGCAAAAACGGAACTGCTTGTGATCCCGGCCAACCCAAAGATTCACCACAACCTTGCCATTCAACTAGGCTCATCAACGATTACACCGTCCAGCGCAGCCAGAAACCTGGGAGTGGTAATCGATGATCGGCTTAACCTCACAAGTCATGTTGCCAGCACCACCCGGTCCTGTAGATTCATCCTCTACAACATTAGGAAAATTAGACCTTTCCTATCGGAGCACTCTACGCAAGTCCTAGTCCAGGCTCTTGTCCTGTCCAAACTGCATTATTGCAATACGCTTCTGGCTGGACTTCCTGCTTGCACAATCAAACCTCTCCAGATGATCCAGAATGCGGCGGCAAGAGTGGTCTTCAATGAACCGAAGAGAGCGCATGTAACTCCGCTCTTCATCAGGTTACACTGGCTCCCTGTTGCCGCCCGCATAAAGTTCAAAGCTTTGCTCCTGGCCTACAAGACCAACACCGGATCTGCACCATCGTATCTCCACTCGCTAATGCAGATCTATGTTCCTGCCAGATCACTGCGGTCTGCAAAGGAACAAGGACTAGTGGTACCATCCCAAAAAGGAAAAAAGTCACTCTCCCGTACCTTCTCTGGATCTGTTCCACATTGGTGGAATGATCTACCAGCTGCTACAAGATCAGCAGACTCGGTTGCCATCTTGAAAAAACGCCTAAAACGCATCTCTTCCGTCAACACGTCGCTGATTGATTTTTCCTAATTCTCTTCCCTTTCCTTCTTTAAAAAAAAAAAAAAACACTTACTAACCTCACTATTCTTAGCTTTTTTATACTGTGCTAGGCTTTAATGGACTAGTTTGATGCACTTATGTATTTTGTTGCCTATGTTGTTATAATTGCTTCCAATGTTTCCTCATCTGTGAGTCGCTTTGGATAAAAGCGTCTGCTAAATGACTAAATGTAAATGTAAATGTAAATGTAGATGTTTAAACGACAGAAGCGACATGCACGCGCGTTTTAAGTTCTACGGAAGCCGAACGAACGTTGGGTTTTCGAAGTGTGAGCAGTTTAACTTTTCGTTAACTAGAAACTAAACGGGTTTGTAAACCGTTGGAAATGGGTTGAGAACTGTAAGTTATGCTTTTTATCCCATAAACCCGGAGGTCTCCCTTTCACTTAATTAGTTAATGCAGTTTTGCCCTCCCCAATATGGCGGCTGCGCGGCGATGTTGACCCAATTGTTGAAAAGTAGTTTTTTGTTTACGCAGACATTTGGAATAATACATTTGTTTTACCGCGAAATGTAGGTAATTATACCGCCAAAATCTCATACTAGCCCATAGTCTCAGCGTCATAAAATATCTTCCTGTTCACGTTACACATTAAACACAATACCGTTTTAATGTGTTAGTTAGTTGTGTTTTTTTGTTTGTTATTATAGCTCAAATCAAAACAAACCAACTGCAGTTTGATTGATATAATGAATTGATTGACTACACAGTAAAAATGTTTTGAAAATGTTTAAAGACTGAGTTATCTTATTTTGGAACCAAACTCTTCATATGTAAACCTTTTAGATCATTGCTCAGTTTCATGTAAGACAAGCACAATAAGACCCCGCCTACTGGAGACGCAAAGGAATCTCTTTAGCTCGTAGACTCCGCCCACTATCCTCAATGGAGATGCACGGCTATAGCTCACAGTCAGTCCAACCATCATGAGTGTCAGTGATGCAGGACCAGAGCACTGCACGACCATGACATGAACACAATCATGATAGATTATTTTACACGTTCATGCAGGCTTAAACTTCTGCCTGTGCCAATGGCGCAAAATCATCCAGGAACATTATTTCTTAAGACTTTATTGCTGTTTTTTACTATTGTGGGAAACATCACACCTGGTAAGTGTACAATTCTTATTTTGTTGAATATTGCTCTATTCATGTTTAACAGGATCTCTTTAACACTATATCTATTCTGGTTTATGTGTATGTATGTAACAAGTGTGTATGCAACACACCACGATGACGTTGAGAGTATATTACTGTAAAGGAAAGACATGCATCTGACGGTCAAGTTCTTGATGCATAATCTCATTCTTATTTTTATTTAAAGTAGACTGTACATAATCAGAGCATATGGATTCAATTGTCAGTATATTTAAAGCAATTTACAGGTTATGGGGATTATCCCAATTATATTATCATATTTTCTTTCATTTATTTATGGAAATGAACAGAACGAACAATGATTTTTAAAAATGTATGATGTAAAATCAAATACAAATGAAAAATATTTTGCACTTATAATCAAAATGTGTTAAATTACAGCGGTAACTCTTTTGTTTAAAGGGTCCAAAGAATGTGCTAATTTGATTTTTAGTAGTAGTCTCATATGTCTGGACCCCACTGCACCACGTAAACATAAACGCTATGCCTTTGCTTTGCTGTCTGTTTCTGTGTAACTCTACTCTTTCCTATTTGAATTCAATTATAATGTTTCCACCCTCTTTATTAAGAAACAATAAACATCACAAATCACAGGCAGGCTGGACTAATGAAAGCTGACTGCAGTGATTAAAGAATGAATAGTCATTACATCGAGGTGTGGATCTTCATTGCCAGCCTCTTATTTGACACTTTCACAACTCAGTTTGTGTGAGGTGACCCTAACTGCCCCCTCCCCTCTCTGCTTTTTTCACAAACATTCATCGGACACGTCTTAATCCATTCATCACCTGTCTTGACACAATGTAAAATAATGCATTAGAATCAAGACAAGGAAAGTTATCTTTTATTTCTTTAAGTGTGTCGATATTGTGAATAACATTAATATCTCTCGCAGTATTATCAGATGGTTGGACTCATGCACATGCAGAGGACAAACTCTTTAAAAAGCTCTTCATTGGTTACAATAAGTGGTCCAGACCCGTGCGAAACATCAGTGATGTGGTTATCGTGAAGTTTGGCCTGTCCATCGCCCAGCTTATTGATGTGGTAAATTTCCATTTTCATTTGACGTTTCAATTCATTCAATTTCACATGTTTTGAAGCAACAGATGTATCTAGGGCCCTTAAAGGCCAAAATAGTCTGCTTCCACGTTTTAAGATTCAGCCGTGACCTTATTACAAATATCTGACAGTCTTAGATTCATTGTCGTGTTCCTCTGACCTTTATTTGAACCCGACATTGTCCTAATGTAATTTATTGGCTTTTTCAAACGGATCTTCACTGATATTGTAACAGGATGAGAAGAATCAGATGATGACCACAAATGTTTGGCTAAAGCAGGTGAGACTCTTTAAATTGAATTGCAGTGATATATTTTAGGAAAATGATCTAATGACTTAATTTTGCAATGAGGCTATATGAAACCATGCTAAAATTACAAACTAGAACAAAGAACAATGAATCTGGTTGGATGCATACGGCCACAAGCATAATGCATTCAGTCAATGCGTTTGATCATGTAAGATCAATATCAGTCGATCAGTTATTCCTCCTCATGAACACGACGTTGTTCTATTGAACAGCTTGCTTCACATGTACAGTATTTTTAACATTGATTGTTTTATTTAACAAGCAAACTGGTGTCTTTCAACTTTTATCATTTAAACCCATGTGTACTCTCTCTCTTTGACCCTTGTAGGAATGGAACGATTATAAACTGCGCTGGAACCCGTCGGATTTTGATGATGTCACATCTATCAGGGTCCCATCTGAGATGATCTGGGTCCCAGATATTGTCCTGTACAATAAGTAAGTATTGGTCTACATTCGTAAAATGGTGTTAAAATTTGTAAATTAATATTCTGTTGTCAACGGTCCTGGATATGAAAGGTTGTAGTTGTTGTTTAAGGTAATGTGGAAAAAGAGCACGGTCAATGTCTTAATGACTCTATTAATCTCTGCAGTCTGTAGATACGGCAACACTCGCATCTGCATCTACTCTGGCTGGTGCTTCTGTAACATTAATATGTGAAATTAAACAGACACGCCGTGAAATAAGATGTTGGGCGCTTCTGGAGTTAAAAAAAGTTGCACGTTATCATCTCCTAAAGTGTCAGAGGATTTATCTATTTTAAGAAACATTACGTCCGTCTTTATCTAGGAGGCATATTTAATCTCAACATAAGAGAAATTGAGGTCCGCTTGCATCATCGTAACACTCCTGAAGGAAGAAACGAGAGTGGCTGTAGATATTTGAAATCATTATTGCGGATGCTGTTGAACATGAGCCCGGAGGCATGAGGAAGGTTTGCAGACACCTCCTGTATTCCATTCACAGCACATCAAGCACTTTTAAAGGGTTCATATCATATGCTTTTTTATCGTTTTATTTTCTTTCCCGAGGTCGACCTATAATGTTTTCAAAGCGGTTTGGTGCCAAAAACACAAGCATTTAGCTTATGTTTAGTGATAAGTTGGTGAGTTTTAAATGGTATATATTATTGTTTATATTTTATAACGTGAACTCTTGAAGGGATGTAATGAGGTATTTTCACCATTTCTACTAGATTTTACTACTTTACTTATTTGTTTATGAAAGAACTGCATTGTTTTACACGTATTCAGTTTTTATTAGGATATATTCTTTCGTTCTTTCGGGTACAGCGCTAATGGTGAGTTTGCTGTGACACACATGACAAAAGCCCACTTGTTCCACACTGGGAAGGTGAGCTGGGTTCCCCCGGCCATCTACAAGAGTTCCTGCAGTATCGATGTCACCTTCTTCCCCTTCGACCAGCAAAACTGCAAGATGAAGTTCGGCTCCTGGACCTACGACAAGGCCAAGATCGACCTTGAGCAAATCGAGAGCACTGTGGACTTGAAGGACTACTGGGAGAGCGGAGAATGGGCCATCATGAACGCCGTGGGAACCTACAACACCAAAAAATACGACTGTTGCCATGAGATCTACCCGGACATCACCTACTTCTTCATCATCCGTCGTCTGCCTCTGTTCTACACCATCAACCTCATCATTCCCTGCCTGCTCATCTCCTGTCTGACGGTGCTGGTGTTTTACTTGCCATCGGACTGCGGAGAGAAGATCACGTTGTGTATTTCCGTCCTTCTTTCCCTCACCGTCTTCCTCCTGCTGATCACGGAGATCATTCCATCGACGTCGCTGGTCATTCCTCTGATCGGCGAGTATCTTCTCTTCACCATGATCTTCGTCACGCTTTCGATAGTCATCACTGTATTTGTGCTGAACGTTCATCATCGATCTCCCAGCACCCATAAAATGCCCCGCTGGGTCCATTCGGTGTTCCTGAATTTAATCCCTCGCTGGCTCTTCATGCGCCGCCCAGAACCCGATCACAAGCGCCGCCCGTTCTTCCTTCTGCAGGAGAAGAGCAAGACATCAGACCTCAGCACATCCAAAAGCTGGCTTCAGTCGGAGACGAATGTAAGAGGTTGTAAGGACCTGGAATTTGGGGTCGGGATGGAGAGACCAGATTCCATCTCCTCTCCGTCTGCAACATCTTTGCCGTTGTCCAACTCTGAACCTTTGCTTCAGAGGTATGAACTCCATCAGTTAGGACACATGATGAACTCCTGCCAGCGTACAGAAGAGTTTACAAATCTTGCCTCAGAGCAAACCGTATCAGTCTCACCATGTGTGCTAAGAGCACTGGACGGGGTGCGGTACATCGCCGATCACCTGCGGGCAGAAGATGAGGATTTTTCAGTAAGTGGACCATTTACGGTTAAATATTATTATATATTTGCAAGTGCCATTGCCCAGTCCATATAAAACTGTTAATGTTTAAGGAAACGCTTTAGTGACTTATTCATTTCAAGGACAAACCTTTGCTGAAAGATGCTGTAAACCTTTGCCATTTTGCCACCCTAGAAACAGCCTAAACATACAAATGTTTTTCAGTTCATTTATTCAAATCTAATGTATTGTTGTTTATATTGCAAATTAAAGAAATACTCCCCAGGATTTTTAGGTGAATTACTATTAAATAAATGACTCCACAGGGTTAACAAATCTCTCATGAAGTGAATTTATAGGTTTGTGAGAAAAAAACATTCATTTTTAACCATCGATATGTTGCAGATGAATATAAAAAGCTTGATTTAAATATGGCGTTGATTACTCTGATTGGTTCTTGTGACGAATCAGGTATCTGACAACTAGTCAAAAGTCAGAGCATCAGAGCAATGCTAATAGATTATAATAGGAGTTGAATTTGCAACTATAATTTTCTGTGGGTATACTGGTATTGTGTTTAATGTGTAACGTGAACAGGAAAATATTTTATGATGCTGAAACTAGGCAAGGGCTGGTATGAGATTTTGGTGGTATAATTACCTTGATAAAAATATCACGGTTTCGCGGTAATACAGTATTGCTGTTACAACACTATTGTATTATTTCCAAATGTCTGCGTAAACAAAAAACTACTTTTCAACTTGACACAATACATTTCATTTTGAACCAACATATAGCACATGTGTGTCAGGTAAAAATAAAGCCTTAAATTACAATATTTAAAAAAAATTGGTACAAATATTTTTTTTGTAAAAAAACTGTAAACCTGTAAACATTCGATCGGTCGTCACACCTTTTTCATCTCAGCACTGCGTTTTTCCATTCCACAGGTCAAGGAGGACTGGAAATATGTAGCGATGGTGATCGACCGAATCTTCCTGTGGATGTTCATCATCGTGTGTCTGCTGGGAACCGTCGGCCTCTTTTTGCCTCCCTGGATATCAGGAATGATCTGAATGTTATCTTCAGATACAGAGATAGACGATCCCTGACACTGAAGGCCTTTCCGAGATCATCAGATGTTTAAAGGCTATTGTTGTACAAAAACAGACAGCGCTATAGATATCCGCTCGATCTGGGTTTACCTGGGGACGCAGTTCATTGTTACAGTACAGAAAACACAGTTCACCTCTCAGTAAATGTCCTGGCATTTAGCATCCAGCACGGCCGCCGTCTCCGTGCATAAAGAGCGGAGGATTTCACTAGAGCAATATGCAAAATTAACCTTTGAGAATGAGGAAAAGCTTATGTGACCCTGACCGATGGCAGTTGAATCTTTACCCTTCATCCGATTGTTAAATGAATGGCAGATTAATGTCTGTTCCGCTTTAAACAGTAATTACCTGTGAGGTCAGAAGGCAACGTATTTATTTCCTTGCAGTCTTTGATAATGTGTGCCGTTCATTCGCTGTAAAAGCGGTGTATGGGATCTTTTGTAATATATATTTTTAATTAATATGAATGAACCTATCTGCCAGACATATAACAGTGTAGAAAATGATACTACTATGGTCGTTTTAAGTTGAGTTGAAATGTAATCATGTACAGTATAATGTGGTGCCGTGATAGAACTTGAAACTTTCAAATGAAAACGAGACAAATTCATTGTGAACTTTGTCTTCCTCTGCTGATGATGGATTGAACAGCATCTGAATTAAGATATCAGAGAATGTTAAACTTGTGATTTCCAGACATATGAAAAAGAAATATTTAGAATTTTCTGAAAGTTTATTTAACACTGCATATAAAGTTTTGCTTGGCTCAAAAATATTTCCTTACCAAAATCCATTCTTTTATCAGCACAATCTTTAAAAAACAACTTTGGGACATTCACAAGATTCGAGTCTCTCTCTTTAAAGAGGCAGAGAAAACATCCTTAAAATATTTTCTCTATGAAATAGTATCCCTGATCCAACATAAGTCATGCCACATAAAAATGCATATAATACTGACGTAGGTTTATTTTCTTTCAAAACACCTGGTACAAAAAATAAACACACATCTGAAAATGATCAGATAACACAAAATGTTTGTGGAAAGCACTGCTTTCGCTGTCATTCATAGGCATAAATAAAACCAATCATTTATCATTTAATTCAGCATCCAATCAGAGGTTGGATGTGATGGGTTTGGCTATATTAGCTCGTACTCTGGCCTGATCCACAGCGTCCAGAAGGTTCTTGCAGTCCATGGCGAGCGTGTGAGCGGCCGCCAGCATCTGTTTCTTACATTCTTCCTTCAGAGACGTGACGGAGTTCTGCTGAGCGAGACGCATCTTACTGATCAGCTCGGCCAGATCTTTATTCAGCAGCTTCTGGGTTCCTTCAATCTGAAGTACGGAGAATGACATTTATAAAGCTTTGAATGAAAAGTGTTTGGCTAAAATGGTTTTAAAGAGGTTCTGACAATGTCTTAAATTGGGCAAATCTATTAGGTCTCTTAAAGGGACAGTTCACCCTAAAATGATCCTTTAATCATTTATGTACTCTCATTGCATTTCAAACCTCTATGACACCAAAGCCACACTGAACCCCATTGACATTTCCACTGAGACGTTTCTCAAAATATCTCCCTTTGTGTCCCACGGAAGAAAGACACATATACAGGTTTGCAACCACAATAATAAACAAATTTTGGTTACATTCCCATTCTAGCGTTTGGCATAACTAAAGATGTACATTCATTATATAAATCACCAAACATCTCAATTTTGTGTATTTGTTATCAATATGAGGGTTTTATAACCTCAGTTCTGATGGACTCGTGCAGGGTCGGGAGGATGTCGTCCACACTGTGGGTCAGACTGCGCAACCTCAGTCCTACCGACTAGCAAATAAGAGAACAACATGTTAGACATTGATGTTAAACTTCAACATCTTCCCAACTATAATCTCATTTAAGATACAGATCTATGCTAAAATAACTCGAAGTGAGTTGAAAGTGGACTGACCTTCACCACGTCGACGTATTCTGAGGCTGGTAAAGTGTTGACGTCATTCTTCAGCTGGACCACCACCTTCACCATCTCCATGACATTATGATAAACCATATCGCCTGTGCGCTCCAGTTCAGCTGTGGGTGTCGGCTGTGACGGTCGGGATAACTCAGTGATAACTCAGTTTTTAATATAGATGAGACTATTTGGGCTTTTCTTTCTAGCTTGCTTTGGGATTTTATTCAATTACATTAACACAACTAGTGGTCAAATAGCGGATAACTACACTAGATTGACTTCTAACAGGCAATTTGACTTTAATATCACATTGCGTTTCATTTAGCCGGCTGTCTGAAGATCTAAAGGTTACGGTAATATACATGTACATTTCATCAGCTTTCAGTCTCAGTAAACCCTGCTGCCATCTGCCCGTCTGGAAACTTCCAAAGGACGACTGTCACCTTTAACACAGAGCTCTTCAAAGAGCTGCTTTAACTTTCTTCATCTTTCAATTGCTCCTGAACTCTTTGTAAGTCGCTTTGGATAAAAGCATCTGCTAAATGACTAAATGTAAATGTGACCCCGTCCCTAACCACGTTGAAAGAGCAATTACCTGAGCGGACAGCCGGGGGGGTTTATCCGGCACACCCTGGAAATGAGCTGAGAGAGAAACACTATCAGGATAGATATGAACAGATGACAGTGAGACAAACTTTATATTCGTTTTCTTATTAGTAAAGAAAAATATTTTGCTGTTATTGTCATTATTGTCTGTAAACACAGATGTTCAGAATATTTGCATTTTTAGCTTTTTATATATTTTCTGTAGGCCATCCAAACACACAAACTTATGTAAGACAATAGTTGGTAACGTAGGATTGGCCAGATAAGTCGTCTTCAAGGCGGAGCTTAAAAAAAGAACCAACCTTGTTCTGTGTCAATTGTAGACATCTAAAAGATGGAAAAATGTCAACGTAAGACCTTTAGTTACGTTAAGAAGGTGACAGTGAAACTAATAAAAACATATATAATTTTCTATATATGTAACATATTACCCTTTTGGTCTTTGCGTCATCATTGGCAAATGGATCCTGTGAGATAAAAAAATAAGACGACATGATAAAACTCTCTTCAAAATAACCATTCATAAAGGTGGATATTCATTTATTTGTTTTCCCCCCAAAAGTGTAGTTTGTGCATGAGATCAACACCGTCTCAAACAACCGTGTGTCAAGGATTAATGTTTGTCTTCTCATTTACTTTGACCTTTTTTGAATGCTATAAGCAAAGTTTATTTTCTCCGTGTGGTACCTCTT
The DNA here is from genome assembly GCF_947034865.1 of Barbatula barbatula. Classification (NCBI taxonomy): domain Eukaryota; kingdom Metazoa; phylum Chordata; class Actinopteri; order Cypriniformes; family Nemacheilidae; genus Barbatula; species Barbatula barbatula. The sequence continues at coordinate 24,910,625 of NC_136765.1, forward strand.
GATTTTACACGTAAAATAACATTTGGTGGTTCTGTTGATAAATTAACTGATGCAGGACAGCCGCTTACTTCATATCGACACACTATTAAACCTCATGGCTCTTTAAAAACAGCTCTGCCAAGACATCATTCGTAACTAACCAAAAGTTTTTCTTCCTTCTCCAGCCATTTATTGTCCTCCAGCATTTCTTGTTTTTGCCTCTTTAACATGTCCTGTATGTGCCGGCGCTCCAGATCCCAGAGGCGCTGGGAGTCTTCTCTACTGCAGGGCTCCATGAGACCCTCCACGAACACACACAAACATTTACTGACACATTAAAGACACATTCTAGAATCTAGACTGTTATACTTTATCTTTTGAAATAAAAGGCTCTTACCCCCATACTGCCGCGGCGAGGGGGAAGCGTATGCATGTCGGACGTGAAGGCCGAAGGGGTGTCTGGCGGATCAAGGAGAGATGGAGAGCTGCTGGACAGAGACTCGGACTGTGAGAAACACAAAGATGAGAAAAACGAAACCACAAAAACATATTAACACAATGACAGCTTGTACACGAACGAGTGAGTCAGGCTAAAACCACATGTGCCTACATGACCTAGATAATCCGTAAACAACATCAAACTTTTTTATAGTGAATGATCAGACAAAAAAGTCACATGAGTTCTCTCAGTAATGTTTCATTTTTACTGATATCTCAGACATTTCTCCTAAATTTGCCCCATAATGTTTTTGAGACACTTTCATGAAACATCCTTTAACTGCAAACTATATATATATATATATATATTTAATTTGAATATAATATGATTTCATTTGCACATGAAAAGAAGTGCAATGTTTTAACAGTAAGCATTAGGAAGATAAGAAGCTAAATATGATTAAACATTATTAAAAAAATGTAATAATAATAATAATAGAGGACTGTAAAGGCTTTCTCTGAAACGGTACTGTGGACATCGTACAGAAAAACCTATAAACCCTTGTAATGACCTCACACCCCTTCTAGGTTATTATTATAACTATTGACACATTTCTGTTTATTAAAAACAAATAAAATATTGCCCTTAATATTATAACTAAAATTAGAAATGTTACCTCGGGAATAAACAGAAATATAAGTTGAAGTGAGATGAATAAAGAGCGTGGAATGCAATTAGTCATGTTTGGTGTAAGAGTTCAACATAAAAAGTATAAAAACGAAAGCTAATTCAAAATATAAATAAAACAACAATAACACTGAAAACAAAACCACCACAATAATAACTCTGACAACTATAAGTTTCTAAAAAGACTTCTTCACAGTGAAAAGAATAGAAGAAATATTTTTGGTTCCCAAAACCATTTAGGATTTTAAATCTTTATAACCGTACAACACCAAACATAGCCAGAAGAATCACCTGGCGATGCAGATTTGGACCGAGAGTGTTGTAACCTGATGATCTTATTCTTGATGGCTTATCATAAAACAGAAGAGGAAACAAATATGAGACATGATACAAGAACAGAGGATGAGAGACAAAATGAGAAAATAAGACATAGCCTACCTTTGGTGGAGCATCCACAGACGACATTCTAGGGAGTGTGTGGACAGAACGGGCTCGTTCGTTCTGCTGGTCCACCTCCACCTCCTGCTCCATTTTGTGGACATCACTGCCACCAGAACAGAAAACACGGTTAAACATAAAGAATAATGGTGACACTTTACAATAAGGTGCTTTTTGTTAACAATTAGTGAATGCATTTACTAACATGAACTAACAATGAACAATACATCTACAGCATTTTTTAATTTTAATTCATGTTAATTTCATCATTTACAAATAGACTGTAAACAATAGTTAATGCACAGTGAGCTAACACGAATAACACTATTGGCACGAACTAACATTGATAAGGATTTATTAATGCTGAAAAACGAAATTGTTGATTGTTAGCTAATGTTCGCTTATGCATTTACTAATGTTAACTAAAAGCACCTCATTTAAAAGTGTAACCAGAATAATAAAGAAAAAATACACCCTGAGATCAGAAGTCATCATATATTAACTCTTTCAAGACGCACAAATGTCTCTCCTTGATTCAATGAAGTGTGTTTTGAAGGCAAAAGTTTTATTTCAGTCCATTGAACATTGGTTTATTCAGCAGCCTTTTTACTTTTGTTTATTTTGTTCAAAAAGGCACCTCATGTGCAGAGTTTCAAACTCTTTAGTTTACCAGCCCGGATGTTAAACCCCACAGAACCCTCTGTCCCGCCAGGCAACGGTGACGTACCTCAGCTTGCACACTAGTTGGGTAAAGTTTGGCCTCTCATGAGGGTCATAAGCCCAGCAGCGTGTCATGAGCGAGTAGAGGGCGGGCGGGCAGCGCTCGGGTTTTGGCAGACGTACGCCCTGCTCCAGCTGATTGATCACATCCTTATTCTCCAACCAGAAGAACGGCTGCTGACTGCGACTCATGATCTCCCACATACACACAGCTTAAAGGAAAACCACAGGAACGCTTTGAAACGTTTTGCTTGTCTGATACTTCACCACAGAAATCCACAGATATTAAGACACAAATGAATTCACAGAATGGTGAAGGTCCAAAAATTGAAGTGACATTGATTTATTGCGTAACGTGAGCGGTGATTCAGTCTACGTCATGCTGGGAAGATTCCAAGTAGTGTCAACATGACACGGCACGTCTGAAGTCTTTCGGTCTAATGACCGTAAATGTGCATATTCGTATCTCATGAATGAGTCACTAACCAAACATCCAGACGTCACTCGCTGATGTAAACCGTCTGAAGTTGATGGACTCCGGGGCCATCCATTTGATGGGTAATCGACATACAGAAGCTTGAGAAAGACAACAAACGCTGTCACTCGAGAGCAAAAGGTGATAGAAATACAATCACGGGTATTGGAAGTCAGATCTTGCCTTTGTAATACTCCTCTTGTTCTATGTATCTGGACAAGCCGAAGTCCCCCAGCTTAACGCAGTCAGGTTTGGCCACCAGCACATTTCTTACTGCTATGTCTCTGCACGCACATAAGAATAAAGTCAATAAAATATGTGCGATGTGCGTTGCTAACATTGGTTATGAAGAATCACATATCAGATATAAATTACTCTACCAGCCAAACCTTTAGAGTCACTAAACCACAATTTTGATCTGAGGGTGCATGCTTAAATGTTTGAAGTTATTTTTTGTAACAACATGGTCATTTCGTTTATTAAACTAAAATGATATGTTAGACATCAGAATAGATGGGATCTCCTTTAATACTGTTAAGAATGCACCTCGCACAAAATGACTTTCTGTAGTCACAATTCCCACAGTTACATATGTGATACTCAGTAGTAACACTATCACAGTGAGTAACCCTCAATATAACAAAACATAATTATACTTCAAGCAACTACTTTCATAGAAAGCTTAAATAAAGTTTTAATACATTTTAAGTCTGTCCTTACTAAGTAATTTGTAACTGTAATTGAAATGTCCTTGTAAAAAGTAAAGTAAGGGATTACATTATTTAAGGTTGGTGGAGTGAAACAGTTTGTGATGCGTAACAGGATTCAATTAAAATGATCCGACAGATACAGGCAGATATGGAGGAGATGGGGATGGAGGTGGGATTAGGGAGCAAAGAAAGGCAATTTAAATAGGACGCAGTCCACTGTAGTATGTGTTCTATGACTATTGGTTAACGTTGATTCACTGCACCTGATGTGATCGGCTGATGCAAGCTACGTGACTTACAGCTACGCTTGATTTTTACAAAATAATATATTTCGAAAAATGTTACCTGGACCCCATTCACTTGCATTGGTTTTGTGTCCATAATATAAGTGAATGGGGCCCAGTGCTGTTCGGGTACCAGCTTTCTTCAAATTATCTTCTTTTGTGTTCCGCAGATGAAAGAGACTTGAAATGAGGTTTGAAATGACAAGAGGGTTGTAAATGATAACAGAATTGTCATTTTCAGGTGAACATTTACTTTAACTTACGCTGGGTTGTTTTAATAAATAAATTAATTTAACCCAGTGGCTGGGTTTGTCCCTTTTTGTAAAAACCCAGCAAAAGTCCTTCATAACATTACCTACAGAATATTCTGTGAAAATATAACAATATCTTCAATATTGACTGAATAATACCAAAATATAAGTGAAATCAATGCTTGAAATTAATCTTCGATGCTTGTTATAATAATCAATTTGGTTATGAGATGTTAGCCTGGGTCTTCACAGGGTCACAAATGTTTACATGCTGATCAATAATGCTAATGCTAAATGTAGATAAAAATAAGCACGTGTTTGCTGCTCTACATGCGGCACGAGAGAGAAGCAGCGCGCAGAGCGGAAACGGTTCAATTGACACATGTTTGGCGCAAAATAAAGATATTAGAGGATATGTCTGGCGGTCGGGATCCAGATCGCGGTCCACTTATTGAGGATGACAAGTGCAGATGTTATATCCAGGTGTGTTGTTGTACCTATGTACCATGTTGACACCCTCGAGGTACGCCAAAGCTTTACAGATCTGCAGACTGAACAGGGTCAGAGTCACATTGGTAAGTGTGTGCTGGTTGTCTGCCAGGTAGTTTCCCAGCTGATGAAAAGACGGAGAAAACAGATTACAATAACATATTACAATACAATAACAAAAACACGATATGCTGGTTAGTAAGTTTCGAAACACGGCAGCTGTCATAACCAGCACATTACCAGCTACCATGCTTCAAAACATACCTAACCGGCATATGCTGTTGTTTTCAACAATCTCAAGCTTTCATAACGGATCTCACCTCACCATACTTATACAACTCCATCACAATCCACACCGGATCCTCTTCAATGATTCCTATGAGTCTCACGATGTGCGCATGGTCCAGTTTCTTCATGATCACTGTAAAAACAGTCAGCTAGGGCTTTTATTTTGTTTTTAGCTTGATAAAAATCTTCGATTCTACCGGTGGAAACGTCTTACAGGCTTCACTCATGAACTTCTCTTTGACGTCGGCTGTGCAGTCCTTGCATGTTTTCACGGCCACGTTTATTCTCTCTCCTGTCTGAAGAAAGACAGAACATTCACATCACAACCGTGTCTGTCTTTAAAGGAATGAGGTGCAACTTTAACACATTGGTATGCGACACAAACTTTGCTCTTGTAGACTCCGTCGTGAACCTCTCCAAAGAAACCTTCACCAAGAATCCGGCCCAACACAATATCGTCGCGTGACAGGCTGACTTTACAAGCTGTGACAAAAAAGGTGATTTAGATTGTGATAGATTATCTGCAAACACATGTCCTGTTGGTGTTATGTATAAAGTAAGAATTGTATATATTATGGCGTTGGATTTTTTATATGGAATGCGAATCCTGCCAAATTTAAATAAATAACTTAAAGGATGAAAATGAAAACCAGATTAACAATTTCATTATACACAACTGCACTATACAGTATGTGCCAAAATGAAATATGATTTAATTTTAATGTTTACACTGACAGTGAGTTGTCCCTGTCAAGTTGAAAAAGAAAATGCAATTTGTGATTTGACATTTCATTTTCACTAAAATCTCGAGACAAGACTGCCAATATGAAAATGAAAAAGATTGCTAAAACATTTTTTCAAAGTTTTGAATTAATGCTCACACAATAATACTGACACAATTCAAATTAAAATGTAAAGTCTTCGTTTTCATTTCCAAGGTCAACCTGCATGCAAATGACATGTAAATCAGTGGGTGTGAATGACCGTCTGCATTACTGGGAACGCCCACATAAACGTCATATCAAAAAAAATCTTTTCATTTTGGCTTTTGTTTTCATGTTGTGCACGCAGTTGTGTATAATGAAATTGTTAATCTGGTTTTCATTGTCATCATTGAAATTTGGCAGGATTCGCCTTCCATAATTTTAGGGCCTCTCAAGTCAAATATATTGATTTACTTTATATGTTAACCAGTAAAGCTAAAGTATATAAAACAGCCAGCGCTGAAATAAATATAATTATATCTGGTGATCATTTACAATAAATGATGTCAGTGGAAAACAAGATGTGAATTATATCTCCACTCTTACTGGTTTCTGTTATATCTTCGTCTATTTCTGCATATATATCTGCATCTGTACAAATAGAAGAGCATGTTATCCAACTATCCATCTTTTAGAAATAATGTATATACTATGGACAGTATGAATCCTTCAGGTATACTTACTTTTGCTTCCCGTGGCAGAACTCCCACTTTCCTTATCGCTGTTATCAATGTAACATTTAACAGATTTGTGAAAAACAAGTAAAATGAAAAATAAAAATAAAAAAATAAGTAAAACAAAACTTCATTTTTTATAAAAGTACAAATCTGAAATTAAAACATAAATGTGATATTGCTTACCTGCCGGGTAAAGGAGGGAGAGATTGTCTATCTTTTTTATCTGCTCAACAACAACACAAATTGTGTCGTTTTATTGAAATATAATCATACTGGTTATCTAATATAATAATTTAAAACAAAATGTGTGTGTTCGTTTCTATACTAGTGACTGTGGTTTAATCAGTGGATGTTCATTTAAGGCATGCGTGTTCTGCGGTTTTCGCCAAATAACACACAATCGTACCTCTACTGGGTCGCACGATTAAAGACGCCGTCGTGCCGCTCTCCAGACAACAATAACCATCGATTAAATTCGCCAGGTTCTCACCGACGGCCAGAGAGACTGTGCTGATGGACAACGGCTGTAACATACATAATACAGAGCAAGTGAAAGTTTTACAATCCTTTCTACTGACAGTCTTAAGAATTCAAGCACTTATTTCACCATCTCTGTATGAATGCACGTATGGTCTGTACCTGTTTAGCTCCTTCTATTTCCACATGTACCAGCGTCTTACTGTCATTCTGAAGGGAGAATTTAATACTCCGAATCTGTGAAAAGGTTGCCAGAGAGACAGGCTAGAGAGAAACAGAGAGAAACGCATATTTCAATAAACATATAACACAAAAAAATACTATGTGTTGCAATACATAGAAAACAAACACTGTTTTTCCACTGTGGTCAATTCACAGATGTGTTGGTGTCACTGCGATGAAGAACGCAGGCATCTCTTACCACCGAACCTTTATCCGTGCGCTGTCGGATGCCTTTAGGTCCAATGACCAGATCCACAGACACGCTCCAGCCTTGCTGCAGACGGATGAGACATGAATGAGAAACAGTTTAGGCGCTTGAAAACTTTCACAGAGGTGAATGAGGGAGAACTCACCACCAGTTCACAAGGAAATACTTCTTCATCAAAACTAGAGAAGATGGACAAGGTCTCGAAGAACTTCATGATGCACTGCTGTTCCTTCAGGAGGGAGAACTGCTGGAACGTCTGCTGGATGAGTTTTTTCAGATGCTTCGGCTGTCGAGAGCAAACAATTCGAAGGATATTCGTCATTATTCCTTATAAACACTGAGGTATTAAAAAGGTGGGAAAATCTTACCTTCATGCTGTCAATTAATTCCTGAGGGAAAAACAAATTCAGGCCGACTTCTTTCCTGACAGCACCGTAAGAAAGAATATTCATAAATGAGATTTCTTTAACGTATCTCATCATTATTCTCCTAGACATCGGTGATATCAAACAAAAAGTAAAGGAAGATATTTCTCTTGAGAAAAAAGGACAGAAATCTCACAAATGTGACTGTCATTAGAGTTTCAGAAGAGATGTCTCAGATGTGTGAAACTGAGCTCAGATTTGTCACGTCTGCAATCAATAGTCAATACTATTGAAGATCTCCATCTATCGATTTTCATTAAATTTACCCGAGTCCAGGTATTATTTTATCTTACACCTTCATACTCATGGATTTCCACGATTACACTCTCATCTGTTTCTGTTTTTATTTTGAGCAATTTAAGGAAAAGTGTCTGAGAAACACAACTGAGACCTCCACAAAATCCCCTGAGCTTTGAAAGAGCTTAATCTGAGCAATACGACTGTCTATGTACTTACTCGAGGAGTTCAAAGTTGCTTTTTTTTTCCAGACCGTCAGCATTCATGTCTTTATAAAACCTCCTATTAGAATGTCAATTGATCAGCGATGTTTTCATTTAGACACTTATACGTCACCGTTAACGTGATATAAAACACCGTACCTGATCTCCAGACAGCCCAGCTGTAAAGCCATCCCATCACTTACTTTACTAGCGTGATGCTGCATGTAATCGGTGCGGACCTGTGCAAACATTTCACATTCAGATGCATTTATTCTCCTTTTAAAAGTGCAAACCACCCTCCCAGACATCCCGCACATGTGTTTCAATGAAAATGTGTGCCGTTTCAGGAGATGCAAGAGTGAATTGGAAGCAAGATGTGTGACGGGCACCGACCTGCTGGTAGAAGTACAGCATTGTCGTTTTGTCTTCTTTTAACTTCTCCATGAAATCCGAAGGAATATAACGGATCCTCAAATCATATCTGATAAAGTGCAACAAAAGATACACAAACACTGAACTTCACAACTCCATTCTGTCATCATTTATTCACCCTCGTGTCATTGATACGCTGTAAATGATTGTTCTGTGGAACACCAAAGACATTTAAAGAAATCTTAGCGGTTTTGTGTTCATAAGTCAATTGGGTTCAATGTTGTTTGGTTGCCAATGACGGTGTATAAAAATAGACAGACGCACCTCCATTCTGCCTCGACGTGTTGCTGTTCGTATTTCTGTTCCACCTCAGTGACGGTCAGGTCTGGGTGCAGCCAGTGAACCTCGTCTGATTTCAGATGTTTGAGTAGCAGAGCAAAGCATTCTGGGAACTTGATGTTGGGCCCGAGTCGCCCGCTGCCCAGGATGGACTGAATAATTCTCTGCAGAATAATATATTAGTGTTTTTAACCTTAAACAGGGTCAATCATTTTGGAAGTGTAACCGCCTGTGACATGTTCTCACCCTGATATTCCAGGAACTTTCACATTTCACCAGTTTAAAGTTCTTGCCCAGGTTGGCGCTGTTGCTTATAAAGCACACTTTGAGGATTTTATCCGCCCCCCCAATTGTACTCCTTGTCTGAACGACAGCGTTGGATTCCTGCTGTGGACCACCAGGAGGCGGTTTCCGTGACAACGTACTGGTATCACCGGACATCTCTGCGTTGGCTGTCATGAGCAAGTTTCCCCCAATAAATATCAGCTCTGTGGCGAGATGGAAAAATGATAAAAAACCTGTTTAGACGTCAATATATCACACAAGGAAGTGTCATTAACGGTGATACATTTATTATATCTTGAATGGTTTCATAGGATTTCTTTTCTTCTGAAAAATGTTCAATTGCTCAAAAGGTCACTCACGCAACGTTTCTGGACGTGCTACATGTCTGATGATGAACGACTTTTCTCCTGCATTACACCATCATACGAACAACAAAACCTGTGAAATGACGACAGAATAAACAGGGAATCAAAAAGAAGTAGTAAATGTCTCAGAGAAGAGAAATAGGAAGTGACATTGAGCTAGCATGTGAGCTAAAGTGAGTTTTGAGAGTTTATTTTCAAATACCAGCGGTTGAGGTACGTGTTCTAAAAGCCTCCGGCGCTCACTAAATTTACTGGTTAAGGTTTTGTTTTGAAATACCTCAAAACGACTCGCCACAAAATTGGTTTCCTGTTGTTTGTCGAGATGTCAAATGTGTTGGAAATTCAGAAGGTGTTGAACTCACACACTTGCCATTTTCTTGCTTGTGTATTCTGCGACAAAAACAGAAAACACAACATATATATAAATCTTATAAGAATGAACTGCTTCACACACACACAAAGAGATGTGTTAACAAAAGCAGTGAGTGGTTGAAGATCTATTTAAAATGTGTATGCTTTGACATCCTGAACAGGAAAACATCAATCAATACATGTCAATATTCATCAATCGTTTGTGGTCTACAAATCCACAATAGCAATAAGAAACACACGTCACATGAACACCTGAAAGAGCATAAAATAACATTTCATTCAGAGAACAGAAACATGTTTGTTAAACATCAGCTCTTCCTGGACTTCCCTTTTAAAAGCAAAGTTGAAGTGTCTCACTTAAAACAAGACAATAAAAATGTGTAACAAACCTGAACAATCCAAGTCCAACACTTCTCTCTCTCTCTCTTTCTCTCTCTCTCTCCTGCTGTGTTTGTTTAATTCATATGAATTTAAAACAAGCTCTATGTGACGGCTTTTGGACACACCCCGCGCGTGTCTCTCCAACTTCCTTAAACTCAAGTCAGTGCATGAAGTGCATCACAGCACGCGCGCACGCGGTTATTTCACGCAGTCTTAAATGCTTCTGCAACTATTTGCGTTAACTTTAATAAAACACTTTTTAAACCCACACATTTCCCGAGGAAATAAACATAAGTTTGTGTTCTGTTTTTTAGGTTTCTCTCTCCCACACACAAGTACTCATCATCTAATTCTACTTTTCATAATTATAAAAAGAGCCAGGCCTACATATGTTAGTGTGCATACATTTTTAATGAAGGTGAGAATATTGAAACATTGCATCATGAAACGTTTCAAAAGGTATTTCTGCTGAGACGATGATAACATTGTTCAGATAAAGTGTGCGTGAGTTTAAAGTGAAACTATGTTTGCGGAAGTGTGTGTGTATGTGTGTGTTTACAGTAGAGGGCACCACTGTATGTTCACTGCAGACCTGTCAGACTTTAACACACGATGGATTAAAGTCGTGAAAGCTCATCTGGTGTTTGGGACGAAAAAGGTTACGGGAGATGCTGGCAGTAGTGCGCGTTCATGTGACTCCCGTATCCGTCAGACGAGAGATGCGCGACGGACTTCGCTGTTTGCACAGAGATCTCGTTTCACTTTCCAATGATGTGTCGGTATGTGTTTTACTAAAACGGGTTGTTTAAGGGACTTACATTATTTTGGTTAGAGTTTATGAGTTTATAAGATTGTATTGAATTATGCTGGCGCATCTAGCTTTCCAGGTACCGCACCATTTAATGAAATATAGCTTTATACATATTGATATTTTCCCTTTTCCTATAAAATATCATTCAACCAATGATCTTTGCAAAAAATGTTTGTGCCCAAATGAAAACTATTACTTTAGTAAATTCCTGTGTTTTTGAACCTTACTATATAGGCCTACAATATTAAGGTTCATACTAAAGTATTAAGCTTACAGACGTGTTTATTATAGTAGTAAAACAACACATATTAATACTATAGTAAATGATATACTAATAATTTTTGTTTTTCTATATATACTTTAAACCTCTTAAAATGCAGTAATGGTGTTTAAGTGAATTGCAGATGGTAACAACAGGTTTCAGTTAACAGGTGCAACTTTATCAGATAAAATGGAGATGTTCGGGGTTTTCATAAAGGCCTCTTTGTATCGATTTTAACGAAACTAGGAATAAGTAAACATTTGGTCTTATTTAACATTTTTAAATAATGTCTACTGTTTTAAATAACACAAACTAAACAGGACAAACACAAACTGTGTGTTTTAAAGTCCCGTAAAGCACAAGTAAAACTAACCTGACCGTATGACATTCTGACTTTGTAAAACTTAAGCAATCTTCTGTGTAGCGTCCGCAGCTATAGATTGATTTGGCGAAGATTTAATACATGTATGTGATGTTTTGACTTTAGTTGTATTATAGGGTGTTGAATTCTTTCTGTTTACTGTGTATAATCTCAAGTAGGCCGATGGGAACATTCTGACTAAATTATAGTGTATTTAGTCATATACTGCACATTATTTAATAACATTCATTATGAAACTGTTAAATACATCAAATCTGTGCCAGTTTGTTTTCACCACAGGCACACGCACACACAACAAGTTTTGACCTTTCTATAGATGTGAAACATTGTGGCGAGGATACAAATGTGTGCCTATATGACATTTCATTTATTAGACCTAAACTTTAGAAATGTATGCTTTGGTAGCTACACTGTACAACAATGTCATTCTATAACTTCTGGGTTGTAATGCACTAAATGGCACATTTACCTTAAAAATAAGCCAATGATTTCATTTTATCCACTAGTTCGTCCAGTGTATAACAAATGATCAAGAGAAATAATAGCATGTTCATAAAATAGCCTGTGGTTAATCCTCGGGAAGTCCGAGGGCTTCATGAGAAAGATGACATTTCCTGAACTATATTGAACCCTGTCAGGCCATTAGACATCGCTGTTGCTATAAGAGGACATAAGCAGAATTCCTTAGTCAGCACTTTAGACCAAACCAACTTCCCATTTCACAACCACTTCAAGTTATTGACTTCTGATGTGTTTAGACGTCCATTTGGCTGGTGTGTGTTTGTTATGATTTGGTCAAGATGCGATGCCTCTTTGTTGGTCATTTTGAGAAAGCAACCTTTACTAAATGAGAAGACAGATATAAAGAAACGAGAGAGGTAAGACCTTTATCACTATCTGCTAGATGTTAATATGACACAATAGCAGAGCAGCTCTTTTTTCTACAGATGTCAGTTTGTATGTTGTAACTCTATCTAAAGTTTAGGAGCTTAGATTCTAAACCTTGCTGAGAAACATTTAGCACCTTGTGATCATTTCAGTGACCCAAAAACTTGCGTCCACTCGACAGGTCTGTTGTTGAAAGATTTGAATTCTTTATGTCAGCAAATTATTCAAAGATAACAGTCATAAGAAGTTAATCAATTCAGTTATAGTTTTTATAATTCAACACACGCATAACCGTGCAAACCATTATTATACAGTTTGTGAACTCGGGAGGGTTTACCTCACAAAAAGATGAAGTTTACAGCGGGCGAGATTTTCTTAATGAAAGCAAGGTTGTTCAAACACAAAATGGTAGCTGGAGTCTGTTAGCAGTGTCATGTCATGTTTTAATCTTATGCAAACAAACACACAAAGCACTCTAATATGATGAAAATACATTACACCAGACAAAGCTTGTTTTTTATTATTGTTAATGCAAAGGTGACTGTAAATGCAGCTGATAAATGTTGTCCAGGTTTGAAACACATGTTGACCGTTTTACAATAATAATTTTAAAGTTTATTGAGTTGCACTGACACGAACATACAACATGCTTCAAATTAAAAAAGAAACTACTGTTTTTATATTCACGTTTCCTTTTTTATTTTAAAATCTTGTTTGTGCGTACTCAGTTTACTTTAAACTTTACATTCGTGTTGTTCCTCTAACTGGTCAAAGTCTGTCAGGTTCACACGCTCACTACATAGACTATAAAGCGAAGATGGAAACTTTGAAAACCACAACGGGCCCTTGAGTTTTTGACACTCGTGTGCTATGTGTTAATCTGATTTAGAGAAAACGAATTATTTGTTTTCACACCTAGAAAGCATACTCAACATCATTGTCTCATGAGACGCAGTCATACGTGCACAAGGTTTGAAAGATATTTTTTGTAAGATGTCCAGTAAGAGATAGAAAAAATGTAATGTCGGAATATAAGGTGCCCAATAATTTTCATGTCAAAGTAAAATGTACTCAATACACTCAAAATGGACACCACCATCATTTTGTTCAAATTGAAAATGAAGAGAGATAGAGATCAAATACGCATCCTATGTTCTAAGCAGATCATGTGACAGGACGTTATAAGATGGTGTCTAAACTTCATATGCAGATGAATAGCAGAGGAAATCTCACACTGAGTCATGCTGTGAATTTACTGTAACTACTGTGTTCTAAAGAAAAATATATTTTGGTTTGCTATATGGTCAGATTCTTGTTTGGATAAAGGAGACAAAAAGTTAATCTCATACAAGATTCAAAGTTTTTCAAAGAAACACAACACATTACGGGCAATTCAACATGACACCAGAATTAACTCTATTTTCTGCACATCGATCAAAAGAAAAACTGAATATTTTTCCTATTTAATATAATCTTCACAATGTGCATGACATCGGAAATAACTTCCTTGATGATTCCATTTTTCAGACTTTCTCACCTACCTTTCATATAGAGACCAATTTTCAAAGTAAAATATTCCAACTAACAAAATAATTTTTCATCATCATCATCATTATGTTTCGCACAAAATTAAGTCAGAATTATATTTGATACCTAGTGTATATTGTAACCTAAATAAGCACTCCTAAAAATACATGTTTTTGTTCTTTCCGATTTGCATAATTTAAAGTATTTGGGGACTTGACAAGCCTTTATACTCTCTTCTTTTTCTTTTTGTAGGAGTGACCTGTTCTTCAAGCTGAGAAAGGAGTTCATCCAAACAATGACAGCCCATCCAATCAATCAAAACAGTTTCCTTTTCAAGACTTTCATGGAATTTCATGGTAACATATGAACCACCATGTTACCACGTTCCCCCAATTCTTTATTATTACAACAGTAAGAAAAGTGCCCTGTTAATTTTTCAGAAATGACTGAAAATCTTTATGAGTCCAGTCAGTCAACTAACCACACCAATGGGAACTATTTGTTCCAGCATAGCCAGAGTGTGCCTCACTACAGTGCACCTAACATACGACACTCGTCTCCGATGTCTCCGTGCCTCAATCACCAGCATTTGGCATCTCCCGTCACTCCTGGAAACGAACTTGCTCCATTGCTCGATATGCCGAACAGCGCCGGTACTTGGGATTACAATCAGTTTGGAAGGGGATCGTCATGGGGGTCTTCTCAGGACGAACCGTCCGAGAGCGTCGGCGTAATACACCCTTTCAACATTATGGGTCAGAACGATTCCACCGCAACTTCCAAAGACGGCGGTGGTGCTGTTCTTCCTCAAAGGTTGGACTCATTCTCCAAGGCGTTCCCCTCCAAGAACATTCACCTTCTCTTCGAAGACAATGACAACAGGACTGTTGATAAAACCTCAGGTGATAACCACATTTCCAGGGGCTTGACGTTACCACAAAGCGGCACATTCGCCGAGGGGTCCGAAAGACAATCTTTGGGGTCTCCTGTTTATAATCAGATGGCTTTTCAGGGTCAAACGCAAACAATGAGCGAGTTTCATTTATCCGATCAAAACCCGCTTCATGGTCTTTATCAAAACCCTCAGCATTTTCAATATGGATGCCAGCAACACAAACAGACTTACGCAGACTCACAGGCTAACCGGGGTCTTCATAAGCCACACAGCCCTTGGCTTCACCAGCATGCCTATCAAAGTCATATACCGCCTTTCCCCATCAACCTAAACCAACAAGCACAACACCATTTACAACCCAGAGGAACGTTTGCACATAAAACTCACCTGGACTGTCAAGAGGGCCATGGGTCGACTCGATCTCCAACCTACAGCCAAGACTTCAGAGAGCAGCAGAGCTTCCAGGGCGGACATAGTTTGAGTCTCAATTCACCTCACTACCAAGACCAGCAATATATTAATTCGTTTTCTCATCCTAGCGGCGTCTACCAGCACCAGCATTCTCAAGAGCACGTTCAGACCGTCCCTGTAAAGCAAAGCGACGTGTTTCACGACGGCCATTTGCAGGCGTACGGCAAACACTCTGCACCCAACACACCCGTGTTTTCAAGTCTAAAAGACGACACCCGATCTGTTTTTAACTTCAACACACATAGAAGTGAAGATATCTGCCATCCCCATTTTTCAAACAAGAGTTCAGGCGTTTCACAATCAAAAATATTTCCACATCTCCCCTCGCATGCATCGCAGTGGTCACAGGTATTGTGTCTTTCACTTTATTTCGTTACGATTCTGCAGGATGGGGTTTTCATAAATGTCTCTGTTCTTGCAGGCATCTTCACCGGATATGCAGAGTGAAACCATGTCACATTACAGGTATGACATGATCTGAATGACCTATGTGTGGATATAATGTGGCTCTCATTTCAAGTTTATTTATTTATGAATCTGTGTTTGTTGTCAGGGCAGAAAATGGGCCGGTGAGAGCAGAAGGGTCGCAGGCTCGAATGAGATGCACCGTCTGTCAGAGGGAATTCAAAAGTCTTCCAGCCCTGAACGGACACATGCGATCCCATGGAGGATTTCGGACAAACTCCTCGACTCTTAAAGCGGTACCAGCCACCTTCTGTAGAACATGCATGGTCTTTATAATAATATTAATAAATGTATTTAATATATAAATCAACACAAAGATTGCATGATTAAATAACACTAGAAACCAAAAATCATTTTAAGACGGGTTTTAAAAATCCCTAATGAGTTCCCTGATGTCGACTGGTAGCGATTTCCACAATTTGGGGGCATAAGCAGAAAAAGCTCTGTCACCCCTAGAATGCAACCGTGTTTTAGGAACAAGTAGGTTAAGGTGTTTTAAAGCTCAGCCAAAAACTGAGGAGCGAGGTAATTGCAGTGCCTTATATGTTAACAGCAGAATTTTAAAAGCAACATGGAATCTTCCCAGGAGCCAAAACAGGAGTTAATGTATATGAGCACCACTCCTAGCCCCAGACAGAATTCTTGCAGCTGAATTAAGCAAATATTGAAGTTTGTTAATGCATACTTTGGAAACTCCAATTAGAAGGTCAGTACAGTAATCGATATGGGAAAAAAACGTAAGAATAAATCAACCTTTCTGCAACAGAGTAAGCCAACATTGTACTTAAGCGTGCAATATTTCTGAGCTGGAAAAACAAGGTCTTTAGGGTGTTCAGCAAGGCTTAAACGACAATGTGGGATCAAAAATAACATCTAGATATTTTTATTTACTTTGAAACTCCAGAGCAACTAGAGCTAGGGAACAAGCGTTACGTAATTGATGGGGAGAGTCAAGTAGCATGACTTCTGTTTTGGAACTATTCGAACACAAAAAATTGTCAGACGTCCATAACTTAACTTCTTAAATGCAGTGTAAAAGATAGATAACGTTTACATCTTGACCTGGTTTGAGTGGATGTATAGCAGCGTATCATCAGCATGAGCAATAATTGACCCAAAGCTAAAATATAAATGCTTAAATGCAAAAGACCAAGTATTGAGCCCTGAGGGACACCAGTAGTAACAGGACCAACCACTGATCTAAGGCCATCCACCAAAACAAATTGACCATGAGACGGATTCGAGTGGACTAATTAATACCGTGTGGTCAATGGTATCAAATGCTGCACTTGGGTCCAGAAGAATAAGGATGGAAACAGAGCCTGAGTCAGATGCCAATAACAGGTCATTAGTCATTTTAAACATTGCTGTCTCAGTGCTATTTCGTTTTCGAAAAAAGAGCTTATTAACAGCCAAACTATTGTATAATTGAGACGCAACAACACCCTCTAATATTTTAGCCAAAAATGGGAGATTTGAAATTGGAGAAAAAGTTGTTCACATCAGTATATTGCTTTTTTAAAACAGGGGTGATAACAGTTTTTAAGGCTGCTGACAAAAGACCGGTTAACAGTGAGTCGTTTAAAATTGAAAAGACAGTACACAAGACCCAAAAAACAAGTTTTAAATAAAATAAACACCATCTACTTTTCTGTTCCACGGAAGAACATTTATCAACATAATGACAAAACTATTCCCATTATAAATTTGTATTTTTTCATTTATATTGCTTTGAACAGAAAGAGGGACAGATTCATCTGCCGGGTGATGTTTTTCAAAGTAACCCTATCATCTTACCTGTATCAGTTCCTGTGAAGAATTACCCGACCCCCTCCAAACTTCCCCTCGGTCCTCAGTGTCATCAGAAAGATGGCGACCAGAGCCCACAGTCGCCCCTCCCGCCTGTGCGAAACCGGCCTTCCTGTGTGAGTGTTTGACTTTCACAGAGGGTATTTTTAGCTGATCTTAAAAAAGAAAATGGGGTTTTGTGACATTTTGTCTGAACCTAGTTTTTAACATTATCTCTACTGTATGCTACTTTAGAAACACCTTAAATTTGACTAAATCAACTTTATGCAGAAACCATACACATTTACAGTTTAGTGTCTCTCAGGCCAAACATATTAGCATAGAGGAGTGTAACAATATATTGAATTAGGGATTCAATGAACAATACTAGATTCGCAATAGGCTGCAATACTTCAGAAAGCATGAATGACATTTTTAATAACATTATTTAGAAGAAGTTACCCTGTGGTATACTTAAAGGGATAGTTCACTCAAAAATGTAAATTCTGTCACCATTTACTCAACTCAAGCTGTTCCAAACCAGTATACATTTCTTTGTTCTGCTAACACAAAGGAAGATATTTAAAAGAATGACAGTAACCAAGCAGATCTCATTCCCCATTTACTGCCATAGTAGAAAAAATAAATAAGTAAATGGAATAACTCAAGGGTGAGTAATTGATGACAGAATTTATGTTTTTGGGTGAACTATCCCTTTAACGCTCTCAAAGTTATAAAGAATAAAATATAAAATTTCGACACAGGCCACATCTAAATTCTAATAAATAAATAAACATTTTAGATATACATATATTTATATTATGTATATACTGTACATACACATATAGACACACAGCATATAGACATATAAATGGTCATTTATAATAATTCTTTATGTGATTGTATTGATAAAGAGATCAGTCTCAGATGGAGAATGTGGATCTAAACAGGGGAAACAGAGATGCCGTCAGTATTTGGTCCCTCTGATGATTCCTCCGCCCGGCACCGTTCAGGAGTCCAGAGGTGCTGTTCTCTTCAGAAGTCTGTTGAGGACACCCGGCAGCAGGGGGGATGATGTACCGTACACCCCTCCGCCCATGCTCAGTCCCGTCCGCCCGGGCTCGGGTCTTTTCAGTGCTGTGTGCAGTGGAACAGAGTCTGACGCTACTGCGCTGCACTGTTCAACAAGCAAGTGTCAATTTTTATTGAACTATAACGGTTGTAAAATATTTGCATGACTGAATTTTAAGTGCTGCTGCGTTATTGTCGAATAATGGAAGGTTCTGATCACCAACAGGTGTTGCAGACAACTGTGCTCTTACTTCAGGGCAGAAAGTCATAAAAGTAACACCGTAAGTTTTCTATGTGTTTTTGATTTCATGCATTCATTTCATGTTTATATGTACTGGTGGTTGCAAAGGCATTTCTGGTTGGTTATTTAAAACAAAATCAACCTCCGGACAGAAATCTGAACACAGTAATTTGTAAATTGAGTCAAATTGTTCAGCACAATCTCATGGCAACTCATTACTTTTTCCCGAGGTGGTTAACTCGTATGATCTCATTCCTCTTAAAATAGTTGAAGTTCCCATAAGTGCAGGCTGTACTATAGTTTATTTATGTTAAAGGGATATTTACTCACCCTCAATCCTGTCTGAATATGACTTTCTTCTTGAAGAATAATGCAGTTGGAGTCACCTATCATTTTACTTCCAAGTGGTGGAATGGGTGAATGGGCGTCGACTATTGAAGCTCCAAAAAGTACATCCATCGATGGAAGAACGGCTCTACGTGGCCATGTGGTCTTAACAAAAGTCTTCTGAATTGATGCATTTGTGAAAGATAAATATCCATTTTGAGAGAGCTATTAACGTTAATGTCTAGCTTCCGTTATCTGAGGCTAGTTTTTCCGGCAAATGACGTTCCGGTAATGATGTTCCAAAAGGATGTTGTGTTCCAATAGGATGTTGTCTCTGGCAAACGACGGCACTTGTCACCGTCATTTGCCGGAAAAACAAGCCTCTGGTTCATGCGCATTCGAGAAATGATGGAAGCTATGTTGTTAGTACTGACAATATGGATATTTATCTTCAACAAACGCATCGATTCACTTCAAAAGACCATTGTTAAGACCACGGAGCCGTGTTACTACCATTCTACCGCTTGGAAGTAAAACGATACATGGTATTATAACTCCAACCTTGAGGGTGCTGAAAACATGGAGACATTTTGTTTTGGCTGTGAAATATCCCCTTAACATTCAACTTCATATTATTTGGTTACTTTCAATGATTATTGTACATTGTTATTGAGAATTTGACACCGCACAGTAATTGTATTATCCCTTTATCGCAGTCACATTAATATTGGTGAAGAATTTCAAGCCACAATCCCAGAAATCAGTCAGTCCCTCATAGAGGAAGATACCCATAATGCATTTCTCCTGTGGATGCCCATCAATAACCTGAACACCCCTGATAACCAGCAGAAAGGTAACCTCTGTGGATTAACGTATAGTCCTAACAAATTCATTTATGAAAGTTTTTCAAAATCTACTTTATTTTCCCATCTCAGTGGACAACCTGTTAAAACTGGCTTGTTCTAGTGTCCTGCCGGGAGGGGGAACAAACACTGAATATGTCCTACATTGTCTTTTCGAGTGCAGAGGGGATCTTATGGTTAGTATGGTTTATTACAGCATGTCAGTCTCTAAAATGTGTTCCCTAAAAACTTTTTAAAAATGTTTTCATTGTTTCAGAACACCATTGAGAAACTTCTCTTGTCCTGGAGAAACACATCCGGCCCTAAACCAGACTATCATTACGCAGGTGTGAGACTGACCGTATGGTCACAAGACTGTAGTTAAAAATTGTCTGGCTCCTTATTTTTATGCAAATTATGAAATCATCTTTATGAATTTCTTCCTGAGGAAGTAAAACGAAACCAGAAAGGACATCAAGTATTAAACTACATTACAATGACTCCTCTTTCTCCCCGTCTGAACAAGGTTCTGATTCGTGGAGTCCTCAAGAGAAGCGACTTCTGAATAAAGCGCTGTTAGCACATCACAAAGACTTCTATCTCGTTCAGAAAGTGGTGCGTTTAAATAGTTTATTCCATGATTGTTATACATACAATCTTTTAATTCACATGTCTTTTTATGTGTGACCTTGTGGTTTGATAACTGTGAGAATTGTTTTGTTTGTTTGTTTTTAGGTCAAGACGAAGACTGTGGCTCAGTGTGTTGAGTACTACTACACATGTAAAAAACAGTCGCGTTTGGGTACAAGAATTAGTTCAGCCTTAACTACACCTGTTCACGACCAACAGGTAAATTACAGCCTTGTTTGTAATCCACTGATTTTATTGATATTTTGGTAAATCTATATCTGAGATTTTGGGTCAGATTTCAATACAAATTTAAACTTAAAATAAATGGTAGATAATGAATTTATTGGTAGTACCGTGTCTTAAAAAAAATTAAGACATCCGAGCACATTTACCCAAATTCTCACTACCAGAAATTTCAAAAAATTATATAATTTCTCATTACTGTGAAACTGAACATTCTGTTTTATTTAATTTCTAGGATTTATAGATTATGATAGTATTTGTTGTACTGCCTTTTTTATTTCAAACTGCTTTACTAAACTAATTATTTTTCACTTTAAAATCCAATGAAAAATCTGGGGAAAATGTTCTGAAGTATCACAGAAAAAATGCCATTATTCCAGCGATGTGACATTATGCGTTAGGGACGTGATATAAAAATTCTCAGAAAATGTATTTGTTACCAATATATCAAATCACCTGACTAAACCCTTGTTGATAGTGTAAATATCAGAAAAATATCAGTCTATGCACAAGTTTTCTAATTTATAAAAGGGAAGTAAACATGCGTTATGGATTTGACAACGTTTTAGGGAGATAACAAACTGTAGGATTTCTGTGAATTAAAATGCACAAACCTGAAGCAATAATACCCAACAAACGGAGAAGTGACGGCTTTTGAAAAAACATAGAAAAATTAATAAAATAAATATTATTTAATACATTTATTTTCATGTTCCCATTTATGAGAAATATGTACCGTTATGGATGTGACTATGAAAAACCATGCACTAAAGATGTTATAAATGCTTTAAAAACTTAAGGAGAGACCTCACATGGGTATTTGAATCACCAAATGTGACATCTGTGCTGTTACCATAGTTGAATTAGGTAAGGTTTTCACGGTAAGGTTGAGGGGTTAGGGTTTTATTTTTCTAAGCCTAACCATCAAATGATGCTAAAGCACATTGTATTTAAACACAAGAATACGATCGAAGTAATATGAAGCCACATCGAAACAAATACATTTTTACGAGCTCCTATTTACAGTAAACATTTTAAATTTAAAGTAAATTAAACAAAATGTAAAAATTAGTATATTGCAATAAGAGATAGGCTATATACAACAAAGAGTGATCAAATGTAAAATAACCAAAAAAGTATATATTATTGTTCCGTGGTATTGCCGAACACAACTATTATAAATCTGTTATTTATGCAGCTTTAACAGAATGAGATGTCATGATTTTAGTTTGTTAACCCACAATCACCACAGTGACTGTACCTACAAGACACATTTATCTACAGTCACAGTATCTACAGACTTGAATGTTTTCTAATCTAACATCTATTTATCATCTACGTAGATTAAAACTCCATCTTTGAGCATTACTTTGCGTGACCTACTGTTATGTGTGTATGTTACATGAATTAGGGGGACTGGACCATAAACCTCACCACAGGAACAGACAGAGAAACCAAGAGCACAGACAACTCCCACACAACTCTGTTTGTCTGTGAAGTGTCTGTGAGTATCTCTCAAGTACTGAAACGTTTCATTTCCTGTCATTTACTAGCATGTACACACCAAACTGCCTCTGCATTCTGTGAAATATATGAAGATCTCAAGGATTGTGTGACATCATGTGTATGCATTTTCAAGTTTGGTAGTATTTTATTGTAGTCTCTGTTTGTCAGCGTATCACTTTTAATATATGTTATACTTCAAAATGTTATGTTTAATTATTAAGACTAAAACTTAAATTGTTAGGTTTATTTTCTTTCTAGAAACTACATTTGGCTTAACTTAAATTTAATCGACAGTAGTAACAGAACAAAGTAAGTTTCTCACAGAGGAAGACATTTGAGACATCCTTAGGAAATCAACTTTGGTGTAACCTAGCAACTACACAGAACACACCAGCAACCTCACTGCAATGTGCTAAGACGTCTAAGACACATTACTTTAGCAACGGCATCGCCTTAGCAACAAAGGGGCATTAACACATGAAGAGTTGGGTTTCTAAAATGAGAACTCAAAAATCATGTCTCTTTTTGTTGTGCATTCCAATAAATATCAATCAAACAGTTGTTTTGTTTTGATTTAAATCCATAATAACTCAATTAATACAGCTAACTTGCATCATAAAAACACGATGACATAATAAAAAACAGGAGATATCTCATTTTGGAACCAAACTCTTCACTTCCTTTTTGATGACCATATACAGTAGCTGAGAGTTAAGTTTGGATTCTTTAGAATAGAATCTGCCCTGCATAAGATATTTTTAAATAATTTGCTATGATGCTTAAAGTCCTAAATAAAAATCCTATCATCATTTATTCCTCATCTGGTTCAAAATCTGTGTGACACAAAGAAGATATTTTGAGACATGTCTCAATGGTTTTGTGTTCATACAATGGAAGTCAATGTTCTTCAAAATATCTATTGTGTTATTTGGAAGAATGAAATTCTTACAGGTTAGATTTAGAAATTAAATGAGGATGATTAAATAAACATATTCTTTTTTTTATTCTTTTTTCTCAAAGCAAACAAACGGAAAGACGTGGAACCTGAACAATCCAGGTCTACTCTGCAGCTCTCCAGCAGAACAAAGAACATCCACGCTGACTCCTTTGGGTTCTGGTTCCGTACGAAGTTCCCCGTCCAACAGCACCACCAGTGGAGATACAGATTTGGCTGTTGTATTTCCCTGCACCGAGTGTGGAAAGTAAGAGTCAGAATCAGAAACATCTTAAAACAGTAATGATTCACCCCGGTTTTCATCTGATTCATACCGTGCCTTATTTCACAGGGTGTTTTTAAAGGTCAAAAGTCGAAATGCCCACATGAAGACACACAGACAGCAAGAAGACACACACTTGTGGCAGTTCCCCAGGGTCCCCGAGCAAAAAAATGGGATGGTGTCATCCGTCTGTCCTGTTACGCCACTAAAACATCCCACAAGTCTTTATTCCGCTGACAGAATAACAGATGCAAATGCATTCTCTTTAAATGATGTGGAGTCTATGCAGGACTACTCTCTAAAGACTGTCCTGCAGAGTCAGTTGGACTTTGTTCCAAGTTAATCAAATAAGAGACCTGTGTATGTAAATAATATAAACATTGATGTACTGAAGTTTTGATGTTTAAATATTTTATGAAGTCCTGCAAATTGTACAACACATTTTATTTTTAATAAACCTACAAATTAAACACATTCATGCACTAAATGTCTTGCACTGTGCCCTTATAATGACCTCATGTTGCATTGCAGCATCATATACAGATGCGGAAAAAATGAAGATACCTTTCAAAGTTATTTAGAGTTTCTCTTAATTTACTACATTTTAGGTAAAATTAGCGATATTTCTCTCAAATTTCAAATAAAAAATATTGTTTCTATTTGCATTTATTTGCTGAAAATAACAGAAAAGATGCTCTGTATTTTTTCAGACCTCAAATACTGCAAAGAAAACAAGTTCATATTAACTTTTAAACAACAAAACATATTTCTACATAGAAAAAGTTCAAAATGTTTTTGTGATAACCTGGATAAATGATCACAGTTTTCATGCCATGCTGTCAGTCTTTCTCATTGCTGTTGGATGACTCTTTTTTTCAACAGACACTGGACTGGAATTAACACAATGCATCTAGACATTTCAAATGGTCTCTTCATTTTTTCCCATAGCAGAATTTATTTTAGGGGTATATATTTCGTATTTTTAATAGAGGATAACAAAATGTTGTTTAAACTGCTTATTTTAAACTACTTATGCACTTACAACCGTAAATGATCTGACTATGTGGCACATTTCAGTTGGTCGATTTCAATGAACTACAAAGTTTCTGATTAGCAAGGACTCTCAGAGTCACCGATTCGGTTTCATGACCCAAAGTGTGCTTTAAATACATGTTACAAAATTCATCTTGGGGATTTTGGGGATAAACTGGAAACTTTAAATATGAGGATCTAATACAACCCCATGTTTAAGCATTCGTTTGTCAAAGAAACGCGTGTCTGAAAACAACAACGCGTCAAACCCCATGCGCGTCGCGACCGCGTTGCCCCCTATCTTCCCCAAAATCTAAAATAACGAACGTGAATCGGGCTTTAGACCGATGAGCCATCCTGACATATTAAAGCTTATTGAACTTGGCAGTGGTTTTACAACCTCAACTTAAGGCATTTATGTATTCATTTTATGTTGTTACTTTTATTTAAAACAAAATAAACAGAAAATGACACACAACGTGTTACAATGAAACATAATTCCATAACACACAAATGATAATTAACATCTTTTTTGTAAGAGTGGTGTCCCAGTTAGCAAGTAGTAATCGGTCCGATGTTGTTATTATTATTAGTAGTAGAATTTACTTCTTTTTTAGTATTATTATTGTTGTTGACATTTTTTATATTATTATTAGTGTATGTTTTTACATTAATATTTAACCCTATCGTGAGAAGAAATGTGTCCAGAGAGCAAAAAATAGAGAAATTACATGATAACTTTATAATATTTGGAATGAAGTATAAAACTGCGTCAGAGAGAACGCTCGTCACATAAACAATTCGTCCGATATTTACATTTAACCTTTATTAAGGTAAATATCACAACTATTAAAAGTCCTGTCAGTTATGTCTGAGCGTACTAAGATTATGGGAAATGATGATGATATCCGGGAACATTATTGTCATAATTGAGATATAAAAATTGCGTGGTTGGAACTTCAGGTCTAGAGCTGTGGCTTATATTATATAACCTTTAGACTTACATGCATCAAGCTAAGCGAGCAACATGGAGGGCATTATATATCCATCATTCTAAAAATAAACATTCAATTTTACATCTTTTAGTTTGTCAAGAAAATTGAAGCGTTGTTTTATTAAAGTGCGCATGACCTCGTGTGCTCTAGGACCCTGGGGAATCCATGGACGGAGAGTAGTAGGACACTTTTAAAAGGCTTGTTTGTGATGCCCCTCGCCTCCCCAAGGTCCCTCCAAACAAGAGTAGACGGCTTCAGTAACTTATTTTAGACAAACTCTCAACCATATCAAGTCTGTAAGAAATATTTTTGATATTTTCTTTGACAAACGAATGCTTAAACATGGGGTTGTATTAGATCCTCATATTTAAAGTTTCCAGTTTATCCCCAAAATCTAAGAAATTCATTTAAAAATTGTATGCGATATTCTGGAGAGTTTATACGGTATAAACTGTAACTCATTTCCAGAAAACACAGAGCATACTTTTCTTTCATTCCCGGACAAAATGCAAATTTAACATGTTTATATCAAATTAAATACGGAAACTGTGAAAAATGAGGTCTAAGTTCTTACTTTTACTAGCTAAGAATTATACCCAAATGTATTTTTTAAATCACCCTGTTAAAAGTATTTAGGAATTATTAAGGATAATATTCAAGACGCCATCAAAAGCAAATAATAAAAAGCTGTAATTATTCGAAAATATAAATTATATTTCTTGGTTTGTATTTTTTCATCTGGATGGCTTGAAATGGATCTTTCTTTCTTTTTTGTCTTTGTTGTTTGGTTTGTATAATGTTTCATTAATTTTTCTTGTCTTTGCCCCTCTTAAAATTGATGTTTTTAAACTAAAGGGTCTTCGGCGAAGCCCACATCGATCGCCCAATCACAGAACGTATGGTGGGAGTGTCGTGGATGTCAGACATATACGTAAACATGACGGATACATTTTAATTCTAAATTATTTAATTCACATTATTGCTTATTTATTTTCTATTAAGCCAGTTATTCAATAATAAAAACGTTTAATGCAGTGCATTTTCTTACCTAAGGTATAAGCCATGTTTTGTTGTAGATTTATATCTTGTCTCTGTACAGCTGAACAACACAGCTTCTGTATAAGGCAGACACATACAATAATAAATAAAGATGATAAAATATAATCAAGTCTGTTCAAAAATGGACTCCTAATTATTGTGCCTAGTGCCCTATAGGTCTGCACTTCCTGACGTCACCAAGTGTGGACACGGAGGAGGTCCACAAGACTGGAGTGCGCCAGTTGGGACAGGTCCTATTTCTGACTCCGACTTTTCAACAGTGCTAGTTCAGTATGTATTGCATTTCAGTTTTTAGTTCAGAAGGATTTGTTTACATCAAACGTTTTGTTGTACAGACAGTTAAGTTGAAATATTGATATATAGGTGGAATGCGCACGCAGAGAACGCCTTTGGAAAGCGTGTAGTGTATTTATAAACGTGTAGTGTATTTAAATGCGTGTGAGCGTGGAGTGTCATGGATCTAATGAAAATCATCCTGAACTTTAAGGGTACATTATTTCTGACAAGAAAAATTGTTATTCGTCCCTAGACCCCATAGACACGTTTGGCTTATGTTAACAGTCCAAAATGTATAAAACCAATATTTGATCTTATAAATTTCGATTCTATTGAATGTTATGAACACATATTGTATTATTAATGGTTCTTTTTTTTACATTGCAATATTATTTAAATACTTGATCGAAATGTACACCTGTTGAAAAAAATCTGCATATGCTGGTTAGGTTCTGAAGCACGGTATCTGGTCATGTGCTGGTTTAAGATGGTCCTGACCAGGACCAGCACATGACCTGCTTAAACCGCCAAAAAAACAGCTGCCATGCTTCAAAACCTACCTGTGTCAACAAGGTAATGTCATGGTTTCCTTATCCAGGTCTTTTATTGCAGCTGTCACATTTTATTGTTACAGAGCAGTCATTGAAACTCATGGCCTCAGCACCGCCTCCAAACTTCTCGTGGGTGGATCCTGGTAAAGTGGCAGGATTGGCAATGCCCAGGATGACCGCTCAATATCAGTACCTGCTGAACAACGGCATCAAGCACCTGGTGAGCCTGAGCGAGCGTAAACCTCCATATCACGACACCTGTCCGGACCTGACCCTTCACCATATCAAGATACACGACTTCTGCGCCCCAACGTTTGATCAGATAAAGAGATTCTTGTCTATAGTGGAGGAGGCCAATGCCAAAGGACAGGTGAATACCATCATAGGCTGCATTCATAAAAACATCTTTTTATCTTTAAGAAAGCTAGAAAACAGTTTGTTGTCTGAATGTGCTGTGGCAGGGAGTCGCTGTGCACTGTATGCATGGTTTAGGCAGGACGGGGACGATGCTCGCCTGCTACCTGGTGAAAAGCAGGAAAATGAGTGGAATTGATGCTATTAAGGAGATCCGAAGCATTCGACGAGGATCCATCGAAACCAGAGAACAAGAACAAACAGTGGTGCAGTTTTATCAGAGTGTAAAATAGGAATAGGTTTCTAAATGGGTAATTTTATAATGTTTATAATAATGTACTGTAAAGCAATAATATATATTTACAATCTAACCAACCTTTTGATTCAATATTTCCTGAGGTTACTACATTCAAAGGTTGTTTTTTGGCTGAAGTAATGATGACTGTCTGTGTAACGATGCCTTTACTGCAAACTATGGTTACTGTAGCAAAACCATGAAACTCATTTTTGGTGTGTTTTGCACGCTAACTTCAGCACGTCACATTTAAGAAGCTCTTTATTCTGCTCCTTGTTCATCTTTGGATTTATAAAAGGCCATTTTCTAAGGAATTGGTGTGCGTTGAAGTGTTTTGTTTAATCCACTAGATGGCGCCCTTTCTATATTCTCCAAAGATTACCTTTAAAAAAAGATGTCACACATATCTCTGGAACTATGTTTTGGTTAATAATGGGTCAAATATTTGTAATTTTTGTGTAATTTATAACTTTCGCATTATGGCTCGAGACTTAATTATGTGAATTAATTACATAATTATTTTGGAAAAGCGCAAGTCCGAAGATTTTCACATGGTCTCCAACCACCTCACACATCGTTTACTGTAACTGCAAAAAGATAACAAGATGATGTCATGGTAATACTGTATAATAATCGCTTCTTTGGAAAGTGTAAAATGACTTAATTTGTGTCTGGAACAACGACAATCCTTTCTTTGATGTGTACTTATGCAGTAAATAAATGGAATCTGCCATTTGGATTCAAGATCATCATTATCTATATGTGATTTTAAAGTCAACTTTATTTTGGTGAGTGGAATGCACTCAAAGCAGTGGATTTATTTGTAATCCAGCCAAAAATGAGACTGTTTGAGGCAACTCACTATTAAATCAAAGAGGCAAAAGAACATGAACTTTATTTGTGAATGTGACAAATTACCATTCAGATCTAGTCAACCGACTCCATTTCTTGATCTCTGATCTCTTGATGTTCTTCAGACAGTGTGTCTGTCTCCAGTGTAAAGTTCTGCTGGATCTCAGCGTCGGCCTCTGAATCCTGCTGCTCATCCCGAGTGACGTCTGTGCTCTCAGAACACTCACAGCAGTCGTCCTCGTACGCTACTAGTGGCAGGTGACGGCGGATGGTGAAAGAAGCAGCCAGCTCCTGAAGCCGAGCTTTCTCAGACTTCAGAATGGCGAGCTTGTGGGTCAGAGGCGTCTCGGGCGCAGGGGATGAGCATGTCGGTTGGGTAGGGGCATCTTGTGTGACCGCTTCTGTTGAGGGTACCGCTTTCTCTTCCGTGGCTTCTGTATCTCCCACCGTCTCAGTGGAGACAGTCGTGTCGGCCGCAGACGGCTGGGACTTTTGAAGCTTCTCAGACAGGGTCTTTCTCTCATCCTGAAGTGCCCTACATAGCTTCTCCAGTTTTTGGGTTTTCAAGGTGTGGAGCTCAAATTCCTTCTCTTTAATGGCTTTCTGCGTGAGAACACGACACGTTAGATATTTGGATGCAAGAGGAGGGAAGGTTGGAGGAGATGAGCTACTCACATCTGTCACCATGTCAAGCAGAGCTTTATTACAGCCATCAAAACGGGACTTCCAGGTCACCGCCTCTTTCTCCAACTTTTTCATCTTCTTTGCCATCTGTATGACAAAACAGCATGTTAACATGTACACTAGACAGAACAAGCATGAAACGAACCCTTGTGTTGCGATCTTAAAGAGTTTTCTAAAGTAAGCTGACAATAAACAAGATTGGCATGCGACCCGATGTACCGATGTCATCATTTGTATTTATTTAGAGTTTGATGTCATTCATTTGTCTTTGAATTTAAAGCTTTATAAGCATTTGTTAAAGCTGTACTTTTATCATTTGTGGTTATTTTCGAAGCATTGCTTCAAAAGATTTTAATTCCTGTGTAAATTATGTCACTTGAGATTTGGTTTCTGGCTTTGCTGCGTAAAGATGGCCTTAAAAGGTCCCCATGAACTGAAAGTCTCCAATTGTCCAAGCAAAACAAAATATTGAATGAGAAAAAGATGACGTCATTTGTGAAGAGTCGACGCTTAAGAGCGTAAGTACATTTTCATCTTTTGTTTCAAGATTAATATTATTGTGGATTAAACAAATAAATTGCTTACTGTAGAAGTAATGATGATAAATCAGCTACATTTTGGTTTCGTGGATGGGGACTAAACTTTCCATGCTTAATAACAGTTGCCTTTCTAAAAAGTACATGCATGTTTTAGGCTAAAATAATATCTTACTATTGGATCAAAATGATATGGGTTTTATTGGAAGACACAATATTAATCACATTGATGATATGAACACTAAGATTGAGAACTGAATGACACGCACCTTATCCATGTCCTGTTTGAAGCTGGCATACACACCAGTGCTCTTCGATACTGTTCCTTGGAATTCATCAAACTTCTCCGAATACAGGGCAAGCTACAGTACAAAAAAAAATCATTTCTTTCATTTTTAGAAAAAATAGGATTTAAGCAAAAACTAAGAATGGTAATATGTAAAGTAAATGTACCTGGGTCTTCATGTCATTCTCTTGTTCTTTCAGACGTTTAACATTTAGTTTGGCCTCTGCGGTCTGCTTCAGTAACTACACATGCAAATCAAATCACAGAAAGTCATCTCTAGACGTTTTTCACACATTAAATTCCCTCAGAATATAAAACTCACGTGTTCCTTCTCTAGTTTGTGTTTCTCCTGAGCAGCTTTAAGCAGCATGTTGGCCTGCGCGAGTTTCGTCTCCAGTAATTTCTGCTGCAGGTCTCTGTGCTTGAACACTTTCTCCAGATTCTGAACAAACAACAATACATCTCAGTCTTAAAGGGACAGTTTTCTGTCATCATCTGTCATCATTTACGCACCCTCTGTACATTTCTTTGTTCAGTTCAGATATTTGAAAATAGTGGCAACTCAAATGCAAGAAATGTATACAGATTTGGAACAACTAGGAAATGATGACTTGTTATTATTATTATTATTACTATCAGATGGATGGACAAAGCTGTGATACCACATGAAACAGTGTCATTGTCCCGTACCGCTTCTCGTTGATCATATTTGGAAATGAGATCTTTGAGTTTCTCCGCCAGGTCGTTGTTTTCTTTGCACAGTTTGTCGTTTCGGCTGCTGTGCTCCTCGATCTGAGTCTGGATTCCTGTCAGGGTGGTCTGGAAATGTGTGGTGATTTCTTTCCTCTTCAGATCGTCTTCACGGCACCTCTGTAGAGTTTCTTCCTGAGCGACACAGAAGCAAAACAGAGTTTAATTGTTGGCTGACGTAGATCGACAAACTTGTTAACACATAACATCGTTTTTCACCTTTAACGTCTTGTTGTGTCTCTGCAGCTCTCGGCACAAGCTCTCCAGTTTACTGCGGGCCAGTACGGCTCTGCTGTGTTCGCTCTGCAGCTGATCTTTCTCCTTAAACACCTGGAGAAGTTTCTTTTGCAGAACCTTCAACTGTTTCTGATCAGATCGATGCTCTTGCAGCTGAAAAGAGCATCAAATCGTTACTGACCCGGAATAAAATCCCAAGAAATCCCAGGCAGATTGTTGAAGATCGTACTCACCAGTTCAGCGTGTTTTTTGATGAGAGCCTCCAGTTTCTGCTCCGGGGTATCCAGTTTATTCAGGCTTTGCATGAGCAGCGTGGCTTCCTTCCCTGTTATCATTCACACAGTGTATGTTGGTGATAGGTTAACAGCACGAAGGGGACAAATATTCCTCACGTGACTTACCGAGACCTTTCAGCATCTTCTTTTCCAGCTTCTGGTCTTTAGGTTTTCCTGCCTCCTTCTCGTGTGTGATGGTGTCCTCCTCAGCATCCTCAGGTTCGGAGGGTCGGTCGGTCGTCTGATAAGTGCTGATGATGTCCTCCAGCTGCTGATTGAGATCTTCAGTGAGGTCATGAGTCACATCTGTCTTACTGTCACCATTAGCGGGTTGTGAACAGCTCTCCATTTTGATGTGCTCTTCAATCGGGACAGAAGGAATTAGTTGGGAAGTGTTACATTGCGAGATGTTATGCATCAGTTAAAAAACATCTCTGTAGGCTGTTAAAATATCTGGAACATGGATTTGTTTTAAAGAATTGGACAACTTATGAAAAAAAAACTGTTTTCCTATTTTCGGTTTGGCATATTATCCGATCACACTTTTCAAAATGTATTACATTTTATATAATACGCAATCATTATATATTTGTTATCATATAAAAAAAATATCTTTGTTTCACAACATCTGCTTTTCCATCGCTTCACGTTTCCACTTCACACCACTGACGATTGTCTATTGTTATTTTATTATAAATATATCATTCTCTACAAATCTTTCTTATTTTGTATTATTCCTTACAAATGTCTCTTACATCTTTTATTGCTCTTCACAATTTTTGTCTCATTTTGTGCAATTGTCTCTAATATTTTGTTTATTATTCTGCTAAATTTTCTCTTATATTTTTTTATATATACAGCATGCAAATATATTAGGGTTTCAGATTTGACTCATCAATCATTATGATTTCATGTTGTATTTGTGTGAACTTCCATTATAAAAAAAAACTGTGTGCTCTTTCTGATCATGAATGTTCTAATGTGCGAATCACACACATAATAGAAGACGGATCCAAACATGACATCAACGTGAGTTGTGGTTGTACTCTTTAGGGTTGTTTATCTCCCGAGCAATGGAGTGACTATCTGTCTGGCCCGTTCCTCTGGTTAAATATAGCTTCTCTGCTGGCTCTGATAACTCTTTCAAAGCATGCCACATGGCACCTGTTCATGGTCTCTGGTCTATTTCAAGGACACAAACTCTTAATATGGTCAAAATTACTTGTTAATTGCCAACGATTTATCAAACCAATGACTGTTCATCTACATGTTTAATGATTCCATTGCACATTTAGTGATAATGAGTCATTTGCAAAGTGGAATAAAGAATCAACACATTGCTTGCCATCAAATTGACCTTCACATATTTCTATGTTCTTTTCACTGTCGGTGTCTCTTGTCTTACGTGCGTTCATATTTCAGGGATTCAACAAACACCCCAAAACCTAATGAAAGTACGTCTGAAACTGTTAGATGTTCAAGCACATGCATTTTGCAATCTGGGTATACACGTTGCATTTTCCTTTAAAGTATAACATCACATAATGTTGCATTCATAAAACAGAGATTAGTAGAGACATTTAGTAAAGTTGAGAGGGAGAATTGCAGGAACACTTACCAGCAGAATCACTGAGAGAGTGAGCAGAGGAGTTCAGAATGTCTCTAAGCGGCTGTCAGGGCTCCAGAGCAGCTGGGACTGATTCAAACAGACCTCAAAATAATCCAGAGGGGTCGGGACTTCAGCTGTGTTCAGTCTGAAACCACTCCACACTTTATTTTCAAGCTGCTTTAAAACAAAATGTACAGAATATCGTCGCAGTCCCCGTGAAACCTTGTATCTCCAAAACTCGTTTTTCATGCAAAGGAAAAACCCTGTTTACTTTTTTAAATGATTAAACACCGTGTTGTCAGAATTGACATGAACTTTTGAATACTTTTGATAGTTAGATATCTGCAAAACCCAAATAAAGGGTGACTAATAATTATGAATTATGGTAAAAATGTAAATCCCAAAATGTGGATATGCAAGGTTTCAGAAGCACAGCAGTAATATTTTAAACAACAATACAATATTCAATGTTGACAGAAGTGAAAATACTACTAAATTAAACATGGTTTTACTTAGAAAAAAGGTGCTTAAATGTTCTTCAAAGCTTCAAAATCTCTTTCATACTTTTTTATCATCTGAAGAATCTTTTTAAAGGTTCTTTATGGCATCAAAGAACCTTTTGAAACAGCTTTTTGTGTATAGCGAACGGTAACCTTGGTTTTCACAGTAAAACTGGATATACAAATGACAATCAATGCATCAAAAAATTTAGGGTATAAGAGATGTAGATGTGCTTAATGTACTTTGCATCACAAAGTCTTCATCAGCCAATTCGAGAGCATTGATGGTGCAGTAACCAATGCGGTCATGAGCAGATCAATTTGACCATGCCTCCATTAATCTCAGTGTGAAAAGCTCTTTTGATGAAGTGTAAGGCCGAGCGCGGTGTTTGCATTACAGTCACTCTGCATCACGGGGAAATCTTTCCAGCCGTGACTTTACCAGCTTTCAGATCTTGAGACGTATTTCCCATGGGTACTTCTTCATCTATATAAAATAAATGAGGAGGACAAACTCTCCGCTCGGACTCAGGCTGGTAAGAGATTTAAAGTTCAATTAAACATTGAATATAATGTTTTTTTTCATCATTTGAAGAAGTGAGTTAACAAGTTTTTTATTCATGCAAAAAGTTTTACATGTTTCAACCTAAACTATTCTGTTGGTTTCCGAGTTTAAATTAGATGTATAATCACTGATGTGATCTTTTGTCTCCACTGTACACACTTACACATTTAAGTCATTGTTTACAATCTTTTTCTCAATAAAAGATCAATTGCTTTCGTTCTTTTCATTTACTTTATATTCCTCTTAAATGCATTGTGTTTTGGTCGCATGATCCCCCATTATGAGTCAACGGCTTGTTTTTTTTCCGCTGACATTGTTGAATGGGGATTATGTGTGGAGCACATGTTCGGTGCTATTGTTTTTTTCTTTTTGTTGTGTACCTCATGGGTAAATCAATGAAGGTAGAGCGGATGAAAGGGAAATATGCGTTGACGGGAGCTTTTGCTCCATTGCGAAGGTCAACAGGCAGAACAGAGTTTGAGGACACACGGCTGCAATGACGGCCAACAGCCGCAGATTAGTTCAACTTAAAGAATCATCATGTCTTTAAATTACATAAAGAACTTCTATGAGGGATGTGTAAGTAAACTAAAACTGCGGTGTGTTTGTGTGTGTGTTTTGGTTTGTCACAGTTTTCTCGTTGCAATTTACATTTAAATGGCAAATGTATGCCTATAGCGTTACAAACCTTTTGTTGTGTAAAACTGTGACTGTTTCTTGGCATCAGTCAATGATCATGTTTTATCAAATTTACAATTGTAACAACCATAAAAATATAGAAATACGTCAACAATATAGAAAACAAAATAAAGAAACACAAAACAATTATGTTATTATTTCACTAAATATTGTGTTGAATACATTTACATTTACATTTACATTTATTCATTTGGCAGACGCTTTTATCCAAAGCGACTTACAGGTAGTTTTTATACAGTGGCACATTACTGCAGAGCAATCAGGGGTAAGGTGTCTTGCTCAAGGGCCCTTCAGTCATGACCTGCTGGCACTGAGATTAGAACCGGCAACCTTCTGATCACAAGACCAACGCTCTAACCATTAGGCCACAGCCACAGCTGAATACTGGTTTATTAAATTGAATTCTATTAGAAATGTTTTGTTATGTATTCTTACAAACACTTTAATGTGATTGTACCTCTTTTCTTAGCTTCGGCCTCCAACTGTGATTGGTCAGTTCCACACCCTGTTTTTTGGTTCTGTGCGCATGTTCTTTTTGGGAGTTCTGGGATTTGCGGTTTATGGGAACGAAGCACTTCACTTCAGCTGTGATGCGGACAGAAGAGAGCTCAACCTTTTCTGTTACAATCAATTTAGACCTGTAACACCCCAGGTAAAGTTCAAGAAAGTCAGGAGAAAACATTTGAGCATGAGAAGTGTCACTTATGTTTTTGAAAGTCAAATAAGCACATGTGTAAATATCAGACATTTGACTGAATTGACATAATTCTAATATAAGGAGGAAGCATTTACGTATGACTCAAATCTTACACCTCATGTTTTCAGGTGTTTTGGGCTCTTCAGCTCGTGACTGTGCTGGTTCCAGGAGCCGTTTTCCATCTTTACGCAGCGTATAAAAACATAGACCAAGAGGACATTCTGGAACGTCCGACCATCACCGTGCTCTACATCATCTCTGTCCTCCTGCGAATCGTCCTGGAGGTGGCAGCGTTCTGGCTTCAAAGTCGACTCTTCGGGTTCCTGGTTCATGCTCAGTACTTATGTGACGCGAGTTCACTGGACAAGACTTTGAACTTTACCAAGTGCATGGTGCCCGAGCACTTCGAAAAGACCATCTTCCTCAGTGCAATGTACATCTTTACCATCATCACTATGGTTTTGTGTGTGGCAGAGATCTTTGAAATACTGTGCAGAAGACTCGGCTATTTAGCCAGTCAGTGACATCATTACATCAAATAACTGATATGGAAAATATTTATAAGGAATAAGATATTATTTAATATCCATTGCCTATATCCAGGTTTTATTGTGCTCTACCTCAGTTAATGGCCACACAGCGATAAGGCAGAAACGTTCAAGGATTCTTTGTTGCTGTAAGGGGGTCAGGGGTCAAATATGACTTTGGGTAGAATATAATAAACTTTACAATATAGCAATATTTTGCACAATAATACGTTTGCGACTTTTCAGTTGTTTTCAAGGAGTACTGACTTTTTTTGTTGTCTTGGACTTGGACATTTGTAGACGTGTTTTACTTCTTTCATGTCCTCGCATGTCTTAAGATGATGCCAAAATAATTTATGTCAATTGCATTTTTAAAATGTTATTCGTAAGCATCTGTACATAAAAATAGCTTTTTTGTTCTGAATTTAAAAGAAATTCAGCGGCTTAGTAAATATCACAAAAATAAACAGCTATATTGATTTAATATAATCTTTACGGGATTCTTTCAGTGGGACATATTTAAAAAGATTAAAAAAATTCAACAGGTTATTTCTGTGAAATAAACATAATTATTTATGTTTATTTCATGAAAATAAATCCAACAGTTTATTTCTCTAAAATATAAAGTACATATTTTTTTATGTTTAGTGAATGCAGTAATTTTAATTAATTAATTGAATTAACTAATAAAATGTTTTATATAGACTTGATATTTTCATTGAATTCAAATAGAAACCTTTTAGTTACTCGGATTTCTTTAATATTTCACTTCCATTTACTTAATTTAAACGGTGTATTTAATAAATTTATTTAATTTTTTTATTTTGTTTTGTGTAAATTGTTTCACCAAAAAAGAGCGAGTAAATCACACTTAAACTTTAACTGTGTATATAGTGTATATACACTACATCAAAGCTGAAGTTATGAAATAGTTTCACTTAATCATCAAATTAAACACTCTTCTTTGTTTTATAATTATTTTTGAGCTTGATGTAAGAACGTCGTCAACAAATATTTATATTAGAACTTTAATATCATATTTTCTAAAGGACATCTTTTAATCAGAATAAAACAATTAAATATTAAATCAGCTGCCTTAATGGGCGAAAACAAAACAGATCGATAAAACATTTTAAATAACACAACTACTAAAATACCTTTAAATAACCTCAAAGTCTTAAATATGTAACACTGTAAACATGACATGAAAGTTCATTCAGTATAAAGTCAGTTTCACAACTTCACCATTTCAGTGTTCGTACCTCTCAGACTTTAAAATAAATACCAAGATGTGAAATGAAGCTATGAGCTTACACTTCACAAATAGGTTCAACATGTTAACATCTACACTGGATTTCATGAACAAAACATTTCTTAATCTTGGCTAATGCTCATATAAGTATGCCGTTGTATATTGTAAGTTCATTCAAGTTTTATATTGCATTAATGAACATACAGTTCAAAAACGTTTTTAGTATGTAACAATAGCCAAGATGAATAGATGCTTTTAAAGTATTGTTCAATGCCATTTAATGTTAAGTATTCCATTAACTGATGTTAACATACACAACCTTATTATGAAGTGTTACCAGCTTTGATTTCTAATTCACATATCAATATGTTTAACATGAGATAGCACTTATACCTCCTTTAAAGACATTTAATATGACTTAGTCTAGTTTCATACATTCAAACAGTCTAATATTCACCATCAACCCGAAAAAGCAAAATATGTATATTTGTATGCTTCAACTCTCCTCAAAGCAA
This sequence comes from Barbatula barbatula, assembly GCF_947034865.1. Classification (NCBI taxonomy): domain Eukaryota; kingdom Metazoa; phylum Chordata; class Actinopteri; order Cypriniformes; family Nemacheilidae; genus Barbatula; species Barbatula barbatula. Next base: position 24,948,824 of record NC_136765.1, read on the forward strand.
TTACAGTACATGATAGCAGTCATACGTCTACGTGTGCACATATAATTGACTAAACACTGGAATGTTGTGCCATATAATACATTCAATTAAAAATCCTCTAACCGTCTAAAACGCTTCAACATAGCTCTGATATTGATGACATGGCATTCAGTCTATCAACTTGCTAGAAAGTGCTTCAGTTAGTCATCTTAATACATAATACTTACTACTTAGAATATAATATGATGTCATACGCAGATCTAGGCCTACATTATAAATTGCTTGTATTGGCATTTTGTTACATAAGTGCCGAAAACCCTAAAGATTAAAGAAACGAGGTATGGAACATTTAGAAAAATACTATACGGTGAAGAGCTTCTGAACAAAAGGGTCGATAAAAGATTGATAATATTTTTGAAAACATGTTACGTAAAGTTCAAAAGGTGCCGGCGATAATATACAACAGCAAAGGCAACATTATAGCATAGCTGAATGCATTATGCAAACTTTAGCATGCGTAATAAGTGCAATCTTTAAAGCAACCACAACACCTTTAACTGTATAGCCATCACAAGTAAGTGCAGAAACAGCGAATGACCGTCTCTCATCGAGCGATACGCAGACGTGTTCTTAAAAGGCACAAAGCAGAGGTCGATGAAGACTATTTCCGTAAGAATGGCGACAATTTGTTACTCAATGTCCTGCAGGAAAACATTTAAATTTCTTGCATGTGTTATGTACATGCATCTTATTCAATTAATATTAACAGCTGAGATTTAAACGAAAGGCTGAAAGAATATAGATTGCGAGTTGCTTTGCATATTCTGAGCATTATTTGTTTCTACGGTAAAAAACAACTCCATAGAATCGTGGTCAGACTGTGAAACAGGAATACATGAATGCAAATGCTTTCATCTAAGCACAATGTCATTGCATTTTAAAATGCATTCCAGTTCTTCTAAATGTATTTACAGCACCTGGCAGCAGGGACTTTTAGCACTCTGTGCTTGCGTAAGACCGCAATTCATAATGATACCCAAGTATGCATTCTCGCAAGGGGTTATGGGATCTTTCAGGTCCACAACTGCTGGATTAATCATTAACCAAGATGAGGCAACGGTTTAAAGAGATTGTTTGTCGATATGTTCGTAGTAAATTACCTGAATAACGCATCCGGTTTCATGGCACAGACATTTAAAGGTACAGTATCTCTGAAGGGATGATGGTTGCCAGAAGAAAAATGCAGTTCATACAGTTAGTTTGTTCAACTGCACTCGCATTGGGTCGACCAAACATCCCGTCTACGTTTGCATACTTGATGTTTCCGATCTATGAGCTTGAATTCAGTTTCGCTTTTGAATGTGTCCGTACAATGCCCAAAAATCAACTTTTAGGATCGGTAACATCTTCAGAAGTTATTCTCAGAGACGCGATAGCTTTCGCACAGATGGAAACGCTCTCTTCCTTTTTATCGTCTTTGTTAGGAAGGCTAGCATCAGGCTCTCCGCCGCTGGCCGATCCGGGGACGGGGGCTGAGGTGCGGTCGGAACTAGCACTTTCTAACATGTTCCCTTGTGGAGGTGATGGGAGGGAATTTCTTTCCCCAGCAGCACCGGGTGATGATGATGTGGAGGGCATCCTTAAACCTCCAATAGGGATCATTGGAACAGGTGTTGGCACCGGTCCTTGAGAGTGCAAAGGTAAATGACTGAGGATGTCTGGCTGCAGGGTGGTGGAGGGATTTTTACGGCCGCATAGGCCTACAGGAACATACAGAGGAGAATTTTCTTGATCCTAAAAGAAGAACATGGATTATTATGCTGTTAGTTTCATAGTAATGGAATTTTCACACACTTTGCAAAACATCGACAACAAGATTTTAAATTAAAAAACTGTTAAAAAGAATTTAAGAGATATTAATTTGTGAGTTGATCTATACTGGTTGTTTGGTCTAGTTAGATTATTTTAATACTGGAACAGCTTCAGTTCCAACCCCTAAAGAAACCTGCATATTCCTAAACTTAAAGCAATGTGTAAATGCATACCGTGCCCATCTCTGAGCGCACTCCAGTGACTGGTCTATGGGGTAAAGTTTGAAATCTCACACTCCTTCCCTGATCCACATGGGCCCTGTACTGATAAGAGCCCCTGCGTGGAGACGCGGCCCTGAGAACCCCTTTATTTCGACCCAACGGAGACTGCGCTCGCTGCCCTGTTGGCTCAGAACCTGCAGGTCTTACAGGCGAGAGCTGCCGAAGAGGTGAGAAATCTCCTCTGATGCTCAGATCTCTTCTCGGAGAAACAGCCCTCAGGGGAGACGAGTCTCGGCTTGACAACATGTACCTCTGGCGAGGTGAGTCCCAACAAGGTGACAGCAGCTGAGTTGGACAGACCTCAGAATAAGTGCTTGATTGCTCCAAAGTGAGATCATCTTCAAAACCTGGTAAGGAAACTTCAAGCTGTTCCTTCGGTGAATTGCGATTCGTGTCGGGATGTTTAGTGGCACGGCTGGACGTAAATGGCTTGTTGACTGCATAGGGCTGAGGACTTGTGCTTCTGGACAGAGTTTTTGGTGTAGAATCACCATCGCATTCATCGTCTTCCTCATCGTCCGGCTCATCGCCATCCTCATCCGTGTCCTCCACATCTGAAAACTGATGTTTAATGGTGTCCACTGGCCTGGTACCTAAGGACTTCTGGACGTCATCTACACAAACGGCGAGAACAGAAAATGAGATAAGCAGACTTACATTCAGCAGTGAAAAGTTTGGGGAATCTAGTTTTAAAAACAGGCTGTTAAAATTTAAAACCAAAGAAACGTTTTGGGTCAACTGCAGCAAGTGAGCTAAGTGGAGCTGCCCATGATTGCAAAAAATATAACACCTTATACCTGTATCTTCTGTATTGTCGATGGCAGTGGGTGAAACTCCCAGTTCGAGACATTTTTTCATGTGAGACTTTGACTTCATATGCTTGGTGAGATTCCCTAAAACAAGTTGGATGTTAGTTTTCAATCTCAATCACTCTTGATAAAATGTGGCTGTAACAAAACCCACCTTTCGTTTTAAAGGCGAAATTGCAGCACTTGCAGACGTAAGGTCTGACATCTGTGTGAGTTCGTATGTGTTTCTTGAGCATGCTTGGCTTCTTACAACGAATGCCACACTCTTCACAAATATACTTTCCTCTGCCACGGCCCCTTACATACACGTAGTCCTCATTAGACTTATACCTGACAGAGATAAACAAATAACACAACACTTTTATTAACATGTTTTACATCACTCACCAGTCAACATTATTATCACAAACACATCCATACCCTCCTTCAAAAATCTTTACACGAGATGTTTCTGGTTGATGTGCAGACAGTGCAACATCCTCTCGTAAGGATTTGCACCTCTGGCTAATGTCTCTTAATCTTACATCATGCTTCATCTCTTCATCGTTGCATTCCAAAGTTACCTGCAAATTCAAAACAGACACAGTGTTAACAAAAAAGTCAGTCAGAATGAAATCCACAAGTACCCGCTCCTGTTTACGTACCTGTTCCTGTTTAGGTCTCCATGGGGTGGAGGTTACAAGCAATCCTGGTTGATACATTGTGGCTATTGTATAAACAATGTTTTGTCTCCCCTGTTTAGATCTTAGAAGAGCAAGCACCATCCCTGTGCTAAGACTGGGTGGATTGGGGTTATGGCATCTCACAAACCAAGAGGCGTACTCTGAGAACTGTGCAGCTGTTGGGGTACTGTTCGGTTTGGTGGAGTTGAGATAGCACCAGCTCACACAAGTAGTGGTATGAAGACCTGGAAATTTGGGGGAAAGTAAAGCCCCAGTGATCTCAGTGGCCAAAGCACCTATGGCTGTATGAGAAGCCATTGTGTGATCTGGTGTTGGTATGCATTCCATCACAGGAGCATCTTGAGCAAAACTGGCAGGAGCTTGTAATTTTAGACTGTGGTGTGAATCTAGGTAAACCTCATCCATATCTACTTCCTCGCTGAGTTCCGGTGGCTCCTGGGTAATTGCTGATTGAAACCCTTCCTTGGGACCATCTTTCTCGCCTTCAAGATTTCCTAACTCCACAGCACTGAGCTCTTTGACAATCTGACCATAAATGTTCTCATCTTTAACTAGTTTTTTCTGCTTTGCTTCGATGAAAAGCTCAATGCTGCTTGCGGGAGAAAGCATGCGCTTGTTTGCTCCACCACTAGGGGCCTCGGTAGTTGATATGGTTTTGGAAGTTAACGATAATGGTATGCCGGTGTTAAGCCTGGCTGGTGATGCCTGCGGGCTGCACAATTGAGGCATGGCTGTGGTGAAACTCTCACTGATGGATTTCTTGTGCTCTACACATGAGACAGGACTTTGCGTGTGAGAATCCAGAATGTGAGATATACTAGTGTACGTTATGCTTCCATAGGACGGCACCTGCATCTGAATTCTGACGGGAACTAGTAAATTAGACATCCTTTGACTGGATAATGCTTGTTGAGCGTGAGAAAGTACTGCTATTGTGGACAAAACATTGCCCAAGCTTCTTGAACAATCTTCCTGGGGGTTTCTTAAGCTGATATAAGTTTCAGCTGCCTGGAAACTCTCAGGTTCCTTTTTAATTCGATGCATCACACTATCTATATCCTGAATGTGGCAAACATTGCTTTGAGTGTAATGCCTCTCAGATGAAGTTTGCACTGGGCCAACTGGTTTGTGTTGTTGAAATGGGGAGCCAGAAAATCTAATTCTTTCAATTGTTGACATTCGTCTCTTGTTCTCTTCATCTGAAAATGTGACATCTTGTGTCACATGTACATTTAAAGATTTGTCCTGCACCACATCTGGTTCTGCACTTAAAGATGCCTGTCTAACTAAGAAGCCCCTTCTACGTTCTTTAACATCCTCCTGCCTACATGTAGATGATGGAGACAGACTGCCATAGTCAAATGACTTGCTTCTAAATTCAGAAACCTCTGCGGGTAAGTTATAGGGTGCCTGCTCTGACGCAGAGCGTCGCATTTCTCTGTGATGACTCTGCGAAATAGCTGGAACCGATAAGAACTCTAATGGCTTATTATTCTCATCTGAATTGCTCTGAGAGGCAACATTAAGAATCTCCTCTCTGTCAAGCGACTGTGAGAAGCTTGAGCTGTAGGACAAATTGCTATCTTGACTCAGACTCCTGGAGAGACTTGTGCAAGTGGATTCAAAACTTGATTCACCTGAAGAGCATTCCATCTCTGCTAATCGCAGGCGTTTCTTTTTAGGTGGAAGTTTTTCCACTGGAAACTGTGAAAGTGTTTCGCTCCTTTGTGGCCATTGGAACTCTTCTGTGTGCTTTTCTCGTTGCTTGATGCACGCTTGATCTGGAACCTTGCCCGGTCTGTCAGGTTCCACGGTTACTCTAATTTCAGGCACTTGGATACTGGACTGAGATGACGGTTGCTTTGTCATGTGGGGTTTCTGGTTTACACTGCTACCCCATTGCCAATCTATTTTTTCCGAGCTGCGATTTGTGTCATTTCGGAGACCCTCTACGCTATGCTCTGTGAATTTACAAATAGCAACTTTGTCTGAGGTATGTGATCTAATATCTGTTGGTTTTTCTGAGGTGTTTGACCAGTTTAATTTATTTGTATGCTGAATTACGGAGATAACATTGCTGCCAGCTCTTCTCTCAGTCTCAGAGTAGGCCGTCTCTAAACCACTTTCCTTGGTCTCAGATACATGTGAAGACTTATCTTGGATATGAAAGTCTTCTTCCTCTATGACACTTTTGTCCTTTCTTCTTTTTCTTGTGGATGCTTCTGACAACTGGCTTTGATAGGCCGTGCACATCTCTGCTTCTTGATAGTTTTCAACTGCCATTTTAGAATCTTCCACATTGTGTATTTTTAACTCTGATTTCAGGCTACAAGCCAGGTGAGCGTTACAGTCTGATTCTGCATGTCCCTCATTAGCAGAGTGTTCAAATGCCCCTTGGCGCATGAGTCTTCGTATACCCATTGCTCCCCGGTAAGTGACATCCCCACCGGACATTCTTTCATCGAATGAATTACTGCTTCTTAGTCCTTGTGGTGCGTTCAGATTTGAATTAGTTGAAGTTGGAAGAGAGTTACTGCGTAGGAACATGGTACTCTCTAATGGTGTTTCCAGAATATCTGAGCTATACGTATCAGGAATTCCACATTCTTGGTAATCTTCCTCTTGGAAAGACTCTGAATCAAATTTTAGCGACCGGACCAGATCTTTCTTGCTCTGGCGTAAGCAGGATTCAGTGTCGCTAAGCTTCATGCTTTTGTTTAGTTTAATCATAAAACTTGACGAGGCTTCATTTATGTCCGTCATGCAGGTCTGTACAGTGATGGATTGTTTCGGCCTGGTGGTCGGTTTGTAACATTTCCCAAACATGATTTCTTGATATGATTTGGCACTCGAGCTTGAAGGGTTTAACTGTTGTTCGGCACTCTCAGAACGTGAGAAGTATCCAGAATCAGTGCTACCTTTACTGTAGGAACTGGGCAGGGAAAGAGAATGTTCAGAGTCTTGACTTTTCTTCTCTGACAGCCTGAGTGCCAGTCTTTTCTTAATGGTGGAAAACTCCACCATCTGGTCCACCTGAGCAATTGCGGGTGGCTCCATCATTTCTCGAAACTGCCATAAAGTCACTTTTCCAGATGTAGTTTCCCTTTTGAAGGAACTCTGGGTAGAAAGCATGACGTCTTTTGTTTTTGCAAGTTTTTCACCCTTTTCTTGAATTAAACTCTCTTTGACCGGGGTCGTTGTAGCAAAGGACGACTCCTCCACAACCTCTTCATCACTATCGGTACTCTGCTCGGCATCCGAATGCATCTTATCCTCCATTACCGCCGACTCTTCATCCACATGCTTGCTGTCTTGTTCTGAATACAAAACCATTTCAGCTTTCACTGCATGGGCATGAGATTTTCTGTGTTTGTACAGGTTGCTCTTGGTTTTAAACGAGAATCCGCAGGGAATACAAGGATATGGACGTTCACCCGTATGTGATCGGATGTGTTTCTTCAATACACTGGGTTTGGCACAGGCTCTTCCACAATACTGGCATACATACTTTCCTGTCTTTCCAGATTTCTGCTCTTTTTTGTGCAGACCCTCTGAGAGCTTAAGGTCATACTCTGGTAGTTTGTTTGGGAGAGAAAAAGTCTTTCTTCTTAGACGAATGTGACACTGTTCTCTAGATTTTGAGGTAATTTCTGAAGCGAGGCCCTCGGAGTCCATGCCAGGAGATGGACTTACATCTGCTGTCCGAGTTTGCTCTGCCACTTTAATTTTGTCCTCCGAGCCTGAGGATTGGCCTCTTTGGGTCATCTCAAATGACGAGTCCTTTTTGTCATCTTTGAAACTGCTCATCTGCTCGGAGCGCTTTGAGTTACCTGAGGTTTTTGTGGCCTCCATGGTAAAGATTGTTTATATTTATAACAGGTGCTACATGGCTCCTAGTTTTGTCACAACCAGAATTGCCTCAATGAAAGTTTGTTTTATCTTTGTCTTAATCCTTTAAACAATTCTCTGTGATCGTAGTCCAATGGTCAGCCCAACAACAGGTGGAGTAATCTTTTCCACATGTTTAAAAGCACGGTTCAGTCCAGTTGTTTAAAAATGTTCTTCATCCAAGTCATCTGCAGAAAAAAGCAAAATGGTCTCAAATGTTTAAACTATAGTAAATAACGGTGGGACAATTATTCACCAGACTACAAAAATACAAAAGGCCTATAAACTCACCCTGACCGGAGCGGCGTGTTTATGAAGGCAAACTGCCAGCCCCATCTCTATGCCTGTCTGAGGGTTGTGATGGATGTAAATCCGCCTCGAACTGTTAGGTCAGAAAAACTTCCGTTAGAGATTAACCAAAACTACACCAATCATTTCACACTTTGGAAATTCATGTGGTGTGACTTTATCATGTAACCCAAAGCATACACAAATTAAACTAAATAAATAAATAAAAGAAACCTGCAATCGAGTGACAATTTCCATTACAATTATTGTGTATGTTGGCAAAACATGAACAGAATATAAAACAATACTATTATGTCTCAATGGATTAGTTTACCCTAATATGAAGCATTCTCTCATAATTTACTCATCCTCATGTCATCCCAGATGCATATGACTTTCCTCCTTTCTTTTGCTCAACACAACTAATCATTTTATCATGTTGTTTTCATTTTGAAACTCAAAATAGCGAAGCTCTAAAAAGCACATGCATGCATTTGAGAGAAAATACAGATCTGAGCGCTAAATTCAAATATGACGGCACGTTGCAAACTCAATGGTTATTGTGTCTCATGATGAATCACACATATGACTTTAACTAGTCAATCAATTACATCTGCTATTATGAGTAAATGATGAGAGATTGTTTTATTTTTGGGTTAACTACTCCCTTAAACCAACAACAACATGTTTTAGGGGCGTGTCCCAATATAATTCACATCGTAACATCTGAATGAGTGTAATGAGGTTATGTAAGGTTGTCAGGTTCAGTCCTCTGAGCTCAACTTAATTAGGACATTTAAACTCTGCAAGCCAACAGAGAAGTAAGTCCAAGATCTGCTTATAAAACCTTAATCGAGTTTTTTTGTGGGCTGCAATGAATTCAAATGAGTTCACATCAGAACTGAATGAACATTGCCCCAATAAATGACGATTATGGTGGACGAATCTGCCAGAGACTTCATGCATCCTTATGAACTGGGTTGACTGGTGAAATGTGTCAGTACAGTCACAGTATTCTCTTTTCAGACATGAATGAAGTGATGGGTGATAGTAACGTCCAATTTAATAAAGAATTTGAAAAGTAATGCTCAGTATTTCTGTAGCATCAAAGTTTGACCTTGTATCATAACCTTCATGCACACACACACATCTGCATTTACATCTCCACACTACATTAACGACCAATGAAATTGCCAATGGTGGGAAAATATAAACGACATTACGTCATATATCACGCCCCCCCCCTCCGCCACATCCCGGCATGCCTGTGTCATGCCTGGCAAAGCATCTCAATACAGCGACAGTGTTATGTTCACCTTGAACCTCCAGATGCAAACCGTCCACAGAAGATCTTAAAGCAGAGAGCTCGGGGTCTGACAAGTCACCTGCTTCTGATTCACCATATCATACAACACTGTCATTACAAACCTGCTCTCCACAGTCCAGTACCTCCAGTCAAAAGCAGATGTTCTCATAATTCCTGCATCCGGCGTTGCAGCTCATCACCTTCAAAAAGGCCATATGTGCCGAAAATACACCCCGGCAGTCCTCCATGTCTTGCTCAATGAGAGTACGTTAGACCTACTGATGCAAGCAACTCGCCACAGAAAATACCTCACTGAGATGGGTATCCAGGAACAAAAATAGAAAAGGGGCCCTCTGAAGGGTTATGCAACGGCCCACACAGGAGGCCACTTTTGCATCAGCGTGAAAGAGAACTCGAAGACTGCCTGTAAAAACATCTTGCAGGGGATAGAATTAAACCTTTTGTATGCATTGAAAAAAAATGTGTGTACACGGGATTGAAATGACAGACGACTTCACCGAATGACATAATCCCTGCACAGCTCATGAAGTGATGTCATTGAAAAGGAAAGTTGTGTTGATCCCCACAACCACCTGCTGGTATGGAACTCCCAATTTCTACGATCCAATAAAATCCAGAGGAACGAAATCAAGCTCCTCCTCTTCTCATTTGATGCTGGGAAATGTTGAAGATTTTGAAAATGAGACAAATAAGACGTTTCGAAGCGTACGATATTTTACAGAAAACGAAAAGAAGTTCACTTCAGGAGGGTCAGGCCTGTACCCTTGACCTTTCAACACAATACAATTTGCACAGCTAAAAATATTTGTAGTGACCAGCATCTTACGTTACATTGGGGGAAGACAACTGCGTCCAGTGTTGGGGAGGCGGAGAACATGATACGGTACGGAGTGTTGTCATCACGGTCTATTCAGTAACATTACAGACCAGAATCGCTGTTACTATAGCTAATACACAAACCCAAAACATGTGTCATGCAACACTCGTCGTGTTGTCTACTAAAACCGTTAAAGTTGACACAAGGTTCTTCATCAACCAACTGTACATTCGATAAATCAAACATTCTTGTTATGTGTTTCACGCCTCCCTGACCACACATCTCAACAATGGAAATGAACGGTCAGCGTAAATATGACATTCGTTTCTCTGGTTTATGACAGACACATAAGAGCCTGTTAGGGCATGCTGACATGCACAGACTTGAAAATACACGCTGGAATCCTTATGGCTATATATATCGAACCCGGGTCACTGCGGCATTCTGTATCCAGTGTTACGTACAGTCCTGAAAGGAATGATTTTTCATGAGCCCTGAAGGTTAAGCTTCTCCTCTCTCTATAAATACGACGGTCTGTCCCAGCGGGTTTTCCATACCGCCGCTCGGCATTTCCACCGTCTAAGACACAAGATTCTGCTGACCGGCAGAAATTCTCAACACATTTGCATGCGATTCGATAGCATGCAGGCCTTTTTTTAGCGCCGTGACAGAACAATGCGTTACAGTGCTCTGTGAAAGTAAATAAAGTGTTTTCCAGGAAACATTATCTGAAAGTTACAACAAGAAAGAAATGAAATAAAAACATATAATAATGCTATTAAAGAGCTTTCCTGTAGCTCAGTGATAAGAGCATTGTGTTAACAATGCAAGGTTGTGTGTTGGAGGGAATTGTAGATACCTATGTATTAATGTATAGGATAATGCAATGTAAGTCGCTTTGGATAAAAGCGTGTGCCAAATGCATCAATGTAAATGTAAATATAAAGAGCTCTAACAAAACACTACCTGTCCTACGATCAGAACTGTAACATTATATCAGAATATATACTATAAAGCTATTTGTAATAATCAAGACAACTTGCAGGCACAATACTGAAGTTGGTAAAGGGATAGTTCACCAAAAATAAATGTTCTGTCATCCTTTATTCATCCTCATGTCATGCTAAAACTGTGTATGATTTGGAGATGACGGCCAGAAGATATTTTGAGAAGTGGTTTTGAGGTCATACAATGGAATTCAATGGGGTTCAGTGTTGTTTGCTTATCAATGTTCTTCAAAATATCTTTTTTGTTTTCCGCAATAAGCCACGTCAAAAAGGTTTAATAGCTGCACTGAAAGTGTGCCACATGCAAATGGCCTTCATCTCCAAATGATACTGTAAATATCTTTCGCTCCGCATGTGCTGTACGGAAACGAGAAGTGTTCCCATGACAACAGAGTTCTGCTGCGTTTTACATTCTTTCTCTCTTCCAGCGTTCACATAGGTGGATATTCAAAAGGCCGACAAGCATCCTCAACTCACTCCCGTGCCCCCCGCACCGGTGACATTACACGCTCTAATATCTCCTAAATCACAAGAGCACATCATATTATCATCAGTCACTAATGTCATTTTCAGCTTTTTGTCAGGTAACCTAAAAATGTACTGCATGTGATAAGATCGAAATGATCAACATTTATTCTTCCCCGTGATATTCATCCAGAGTCATGGACTTATTAGAGAAGATATTTTGAGTGATTTTATTCTTTTGTGCTCTTGACAAAGAAAGAAATACATGTTTGGAATGAGGCGAGGATGAGCAAATGACGGAAGAATTGGTGTTTTTTGGGTTACCTGCACCAATTAAGTCTGAGTTCATAAGCAACTCCTTAAAGGAAAACTGAAAACTGAACTGACCAAAAACTGAAAGTCATTATTGGTCACCCCTTCATTCATTTTATATTAGAGATCTACGATAGAAAATAAGCGTTATTGATTTTTACTATTCTCCCCCACATTTTGAAAGGCTTGTATCGTCACAACATTTCCCAGAATACAAAAAACAGTCACGAGCTTCAGTTTCATAATTTGCCTTGAGGATCTTATTTTTAGCTCGAACATTGTTCTGTAATCACCATGGCAACACACAAGCACTATACTTTACAGTGAAACACAACCTTCACGAGGTGTCAATTCCAGTTAAGTTAACAAACCATTGTATTATGGGCTCTCTGGGTACTAGAGATAGAATGAATGCATGTTGAAACGTGTCCCTACAGGCTCTGTCTTGCACAGATGGAAGCAAGCGGTCAGCTGATATGCTTTGTTTTAAATGGACAATGTTTGTAACGATTATCTACGGTGGCTGCAAATAACGCCTTTTAAAAACCATGAACACAAAACTGTAGAATTTCAACATTTGTCTCAATTGAAATTTTGATGCATGTGCATTTCTTGCAACAAGTTTAAAATGGATGCGTTTTCTCTTGCATTCATTCATCTTTTGTATCAGAATTTCCCAAGTCAGCAGATGCAGGAGTTCTGGCATTTTTTTAGCACCTGGAATGTATGAACATTTGTATTTTTACATCCACTTTGTCCTGTTACAACCCTATTCACAATTCATTTTTACAGTTAAAAGTGATCATGAAAAATATTAAATGAATAATACTATGCAATTCCATGTATTTGATCATTTTCCTTTTTTTTTTCCTATACTGTTTTAATCATGTTCGATTATATTTTATTTATATAGCGCTTTTCATTTTTGTAAAGCACCTTTCACATTAGGACTTAAAAATGAATAGTAACAATTGTAGGTTTTTCTAAGCTTTTCTCCAATGTACTTTGATGAAACTTAAATGCTATGCTGTATTGTTAGAAACTCTAAATAGTTTCATTGAATAATATCATTTAATTGAAGTATATTATTTTCATTATTGCCAGTACTGGAATTTTTATTTTAAAATATGAAAGAACAGTTGAAAGTACAATAACACAATAACATGAAAAATGAATGTAATGTTCAAGTTTTAGGCAATACTACTAAAATATGTTTTCTGTAAAACTGCAAAATTATTAAAAAGGCCTATAGAAATAAATATGAATTGAACTGAAATGAAATGAACAGATTTGTAAATAAATAAAAAGAGCACTATTTGTCAACAAAGCACTTGGTCATTTTTTGGAAATGACGCCTCACTGACACTCAATTTATAGTTGATAATGAAAATGTCAAAAGGCCAAACGTAGTTTAAAACCATGAAAAGCCGAGAGAGAGAGAGAGAGAGAGAGAGAGAGAGAGAGAGAGAGAGAGATTGAATATGAATACTCACAAATAAAATGTGTGTCTAAATTTATGAAAGAAGCCACACATACTTTAACACATCACGCTGCAGCCAAAACCAAAACCCTTTTATTATTTAATCATATCTTAGTCAACACCGTAAGCTAGATTGTAAACAAAAATCATAAACACTCTCACCTTGTCAGATGAGATGCGGGTGCATTCAGGTTAAACAGTATAAACGTCTCATCCTTAGTGTTTGTGTGTCTGCCAAGAGTCCTGTTTTACACCGAGCGCTCTCTGTTAGGATCTGCCACTATACTCGTACTCACTCGAGCAGTGGGAGGTAAATGGAAAATGATCATGTTTCTTGGCATAAAAACTTGCATGTTCATTGGCTGAGGGACGACCGGTGGAGACGTCCATCACCGTGACAACACGCTGCTGGCAATGACTCTAGCTGGAGGGGAATATACAGGGACGGAAATAGATTTCTGCTCACACCGGAGCGCCACGATCCCGGCACACAGATAGGGAGGGGAAAGCCAGAGGGAATCTGCTCTGGAAGATGAACACAGACACAGGGCACCAAGGACACTCGCTTAGACTATCACACCTGAGGCCGCCGTCCTCATCTGTTCTGTGATGTTTAGAGACACATCAGTGACGTGTGGATTTATTTATTGGACAATATACAGAAGACATTTTTGTTTACGTTATTACGAACCACAATGTTGTTCCGCAGTGTTGAGGGCGGTTGTTAGGGTGTTGCTAGGGATAACTGGCCCAGGGCAGAGGCGTTGAATATGAGAGTTACGACACTCGATCTAGCCGCTGTGTGGTAATGTGGTTCATGGAGCCCTCAATGGTTCCAAACAAATCTGTGCTGTCAACCCATTTAAAGTGATTTGATTGAAATAACAGCAACTGTATTTGCACACATTTTGCTCAATATTAGCACACTGATCACTACATTGACTACATTTATAGCAACATTTTACTCTCCTTCAACTCATGTTATTTCACCATCTGCACAGCAACTGGGAGACATTGAAATGAATGGGCTTCAGTACAGTGTTTGAACGCTCCGTGACGCGAGTTACTTCCGCATTCCATCCTTTCTATGAAGGTCTGTGTGAGTGTCTTAACTCTCATATTCAACGGCTCTGGCACAGAGAAAAGGTGATATTCTGGTCTCGAGACTCCTCCTTCAAAGCAAGATAACGGGAACCCTGCGTTAAGCTCTGACTGTTTACATTATTACACAAAAATGCATCAATTAAGTCACATCCCTAAACTTGAGCATCACTGTCACGAAAGGAGATCACTCTAAAAGGCACAAATGAGTTTGCATGATTATTCATGCAATGAATTTGTGTCAAGTCAAATGGTGTGGGACGAGTTACTTCCCAACGTTTAGTTATTTACTTATTATTAATCATAATACCTTTAGAAGAACTGTGAGGAAATGTCTCCTGTTCCAATGATAAAACACACCTAAACCTCATATAGGAAAGTTTGTGCGTTGCAGATATCATGGTGAAATCTGACCAATTACATTTTTTCCTGATTTTATTGAATTTTCACCACCTATGAGCAATTAAAAACAATTTTTTTGTGTTGTGTTGAGCCAAATTACCAGTGTAGGGTGTAATTAATTACTGTAATTTTCCATTGAAAAAGTCAAGTAAGGGATAAACTATTTTTTCTGTAACTTAACTACCATTGCCTCTGATGTAAATAAACTAGTTTGTGTAACATGTGTGTGTGCAATAGTGGATTGACATCAAAATTCAAAGTCTAACTTTAAAATACGCGCTTTAATATATAATTCTCACATTTGTAATACTTTGTTCAGTTAATAATATTACTTTATGTATTTTTATATACTTTACTTGAATTTAAAGAGCTGTTTCATGTCCGTGAATCACTTGACTTATCGGTTGATACAGGATATAGAAAGTCATTAGTAATAAGTAATGAAATACTTTTTGGAGAGAGTAATATGAACAGCAATCTCATTACATTATTGAATTTGTCATTAGTAACTAGTAATTCATTACTTTTTAAAGTAACTTGCCCAACAATGCAAACTACAAACCCACTAGAATGTGAAAGCCTAAACTCATCTACTCCAAACCAGTGCATCATTTACTCAAGTGCACAAGAAAGCAAGATGAAGTCCCCCACAGACCCCCTCATTCTGTCTTACTATACGTAATGGAAGATTGGCCCTGAAACCCTGAAGGTCTTTGCTGCTCCATGTGCCAGAAAGCAGACTCACCCCATCACACCAGACACCGGGTCATCATCTCAGCCATCTCACCACACAAACATCACAACAGGGACAGCAATTGATCTTGAAACGCAGCTGTGAACGGAAAATTGGAATTTCACGTAAAGGAGAAAGAGATGTTAAGCCGGCATAGTGAGTAACAGAGACGGTGATCTTAATAAACAGTACAGAACTATTCTTGGCAGCGTTGCCCTGAATAACTCAGATAGGGAGTTTCTGATATGGGAGCAGCGGGCACGTGTGTCTGAATACAGCATGTGATGCTCTCCGATTCCAAAGAAGTGCACGAGCAAAGGACTGTGGGTAGTTTAGACACACACACATATCCTGTTCTATTTAAATGTCTGTTTGATACGTCACGTTTAGACTACAGAATGCATTTTAAGTTATTATGCAAAAACAACTTTAAGAAAGTCATTGGAAAGTTAATTTATTCAAAACTGTGGCTGTGTTGGGCAGCTGGACGTACCACAGTGTTTACTTTTTAAGAACATCTACCCATGAACAGTAGATGAATCTAACTTTTAAACATTTCACCTTCAGAGAAACTATAAGCCTACCATTTGATAGTAGTGTTGAAAGCATTCAGTTGCTTTCCAATGGCAAACATGATAGCAGCATGAAATATTATATGATAACAATTATTAATACTTTTAACTCCTTCTTCTTGTCTATGTTCTAAAACATAAAAATGAAAGGGAGAACAGACACTGTAACGCTAATACAACCATTTCACACATCTGTTTATTCATTTCCATTGTTCAAAACCTCACACAAAGATTGATCATGAACAACAAACACTAAGTTCACATTTTTTTATTATAGTGCATATTTAACGCTGCCAAGAGAAAGTATTTTTCCAGTGCTTTATAGAGACACTCACCAAATTTACTAATATATAAATAATGAAGAATTTAGACAAAACATTTGTAAAAATATAAAAAAGTTTTAAAGACTCTAAATGCTAAATCAAAAACACAGAACTTCCAGGACTGTATGATTCCACTGTGGCAAAAACAGCGAACATTTGATTCTTTTCGAAAAAGATTGTTATCATGGTTCCATTGTGTTTTATTGTGTTAATTTATGTTACTTAATAAAAAAACCACCCAACAGCAATGCAACATAACAAAACATGATTTTTAAACATTTGTTTTTGCAAATAAACTCCTCAAATTCAAAAACACATTACAAAATCAAATGCTATAAAAAATTACAAAGTTCAAAATTCATTTATTTGGTACAGTACTAGAAGACAACCCCCTACAGTATTGCAAAAAAGGCATTTTCTGAATATAAACCTGACTGAAAATGACTACATGAAAATAAAACTAGAATATGAAAGAAGACAGTGTGTTCAAATCAAACCATTATTCCTGAGGAAATGAGCCGAGTGTTGTTGATTATTGACTACGCTGCACCAGTCAGTCGTAGAGTCCATGCCCAGGAGCACGGCATCTGATCGGGGGTCAGCTGAGGAAGATACACCTTCAGTCCGGTCGGGTTGAGAGAATCCCACTTCAGGGATTTATAACCAAGCAGCATCACCTGGTTTTGAATTTGGGCAAAGATTTGAAAGAAGGTGAACATGTGTTAGAATAAATACTTGAGTCCTATAGCTAAGCTTCACCCCATTGGTTACTGGTGCTCATTCCCACAAGCTTTTCAAAATGACCAAAATAAATAAATTGAGGATGTGTGTATAACACAATATGTTCAGGAAAACGTGTTTGTAAAGAGGTAAACATTTATTTAACATAACTTCTAATGTACTGGAAAAAAGTGCGACAAGCACTTTCTGATGTTAAAAAAAACTATGACATTTCTCTGTGTTACTATTATAAAATTAAGGTTTCATATAAAACTCCTTACAAATGATTTCTAAACTATTTAAACACACATATTGTAAGCTTATCTTACAATACAGGGGCTTCTAAGGGTGGGGCTTAGCGAAGAGAATCAATAACAATTTAGTTTTTCTTTTACGAGATTCATTACCTGAGTCTTCCCGTGTGACACAATAGGGTCACTCAAAACAACATATCCACTATTTGGCCAGGAAAGAAAAATCGCATAGACTGCATTCTCCTTGGGTCTCCATGTGTACCTGTCAGAACAAAATGTGCGTCATTTCAATTAAATGCATCTAAAGGTGCAGAAGATAAAACAATTGACTGTAAGCATTAAGATTACAAGCAGGTTACTGTTTTTAAAATATAATTCATAAAGCAACGGACCAAACTCCAGGAGTGACGGTGTCATTTTGAATTCTCCATGCGGTGGTGTTGTATATGGCCTCTCCGTTCACCTTGAGCCACTGTCCCATCTGTCGCAGACGCTCCTCGAAGAGGGGCACAATGCGGCCGTCGTGTGTGGGACCGACGTTCAACAGTAAATTCCCTCCACACGATACAGTCTCAACAAGAGCCTGTTATGCAAACAAATGACACAAAATGTATTTGGAAATATGCGGAAACACGTCCAGATCAACCTTGCTGAGAACTTTGCTTTTCAGCGCCATCTGTGCAACAACTTCTAACCAACAGATCCGAAGGAGATTTATGATAAATGAATGTGGTCAAAGTTCTTGAAGTGTCCTTGCGAGTGTAGCGCATCACATTATATAGAAAAATCTGCATAAAAATTGCATAACGGTGTTTGACAACCACATTGTGTTCAAATACTTTCTGTTCTCATTTAAAGAGGATATCTTCACCTGTGCTTGTGCTTGGATAGTTATTCTTTTATTTTCTTAATTCATCAATTCATATTAAGAGCATCTTCCAGCCTTGGAAAAAATTAAGAGACCATTTCAGAGATCGATTTTCAGATTTTAGGTCAAATTATCATTTTGTTTCATACTGTGAACTACCAACACTATTTTGCCAAATTTCAAAATATAAATACGCTTTCTGTTTGCATTTATTTGCAGAGAGATAACAGAAAAGATGGTCCGTATTTTGTCAGACTCTCTTTTAAGCATACAACAGTCATATTTCTACATGCGTTTAGGAAATTGTGCGATGACCTTGATATTTTGTCTTCGTGCTATCAGTCTTTCACATTGCTGTTGGATTGCTGTTTGTTTTGAATTTCAACAAACACTGGGGCCCGTTGCACAAAAGTAGAATTAAGACATCCGGGATAAATGACTGAGCTGAGCTCAATGAAGCCAAAACAAGCGCGTCCCGGCTTAATTGGTTGCACAAAGACCAAGCCAGGATGAGCAGACACGGATTCATCAAGCCAGGTAAAACCAATCCTGGATAGGTGCGCGCTCACGGCTCACTCAAATAGACCCGCCACCGATCACAGATTCACCATGGCAACTTTTCCCCGTCAGAGGCACAAATGCTCATGGAGGCATACGAGGAGGTAAAAGACATATTAAGAAAAAAGGCAACACCGCCACAGTGATAAAGCAAAGAGAAAAACTGTGCCAAACTATTGCAGACCGCCTGAATGCGAATAGTGCACAATTACTCACCGCTCCGCTGAAACATCACGATCACAATCCAAATAGTTTATTCACATCTCCAAAAACGCAGTTTTACACTGATTCTGAAACACTTTCATTTTTAACTGAAATGGACTGCAGATATGAGTGAAATTGTGTAAAGTAACTCCATCACATTGTATAAGGCTTTGATAAATTATTATCAAAGCCTTACATTACTCACTAGTACGGTTTAATCTAAGCCGTTGTACTCTGCTTCTTACGTTGTCCACCGATTTTTCTGTGTGTTCTCCTGCTTTTATTAATGTAAAGCTGCTTTGAAACAATTGTGAAAAGCACTATATAAATAAAATAAAAGTGAATTGAATAAATAGATGACCTAATAATAATAATATTCACTTTAATTTATATAGCGCCTTTAAGGAGAGGGCCCCCAGAGTGCCACCAGCCATGGACTGGGACAATCCAGCAATCTTCCCTGATGACAAAAGTGGTCGGCTGCTGAGGGACCAATGTGTTGAATTATTTTATTTAGAATGTGTGCTTTAAATTTTGGTTAAATATGTCCTGCGGTGGCAGAGGAAGTTGGGGTCTTGTAAAAAATTTGTTTTATTGATTTGGCCTCTTATGATGTGTGTGCTGTATACTGTGTGTAATACAAGCTTACAGGGAGGCTACTGCATCCATTCATTTGTCTGTTCAGTTGATGTGAATGGATTTGTCCTGCATTTATTTCAGTGTGCAGACATGCGGGTGTGTTATATACAGACCTTTGAATGTGTATTTATCCTTTTGTTGTATAATACCCTTTGATTCTGTGCTTTCCATCTTGTAGTGTCAATGTGTGACTTCGGTTTCGAAAGGAGCTGATGGTTTACCTGCTTTGTTTTATCCTTATTCAATAAAGGAACATAATGTTACACGTTGTTTTTATAATTATCTAATGATAGCAAAATTATCTAAAACTCATTTATCCAAAATGATTGAAGTTAATGATCAGAAATGTTTAAATAATGACAGTGGGTCTAGTTATATGTGATAATGTAAAGTGTGCAGTGGAATAACTATTGGTTTCCGTTTGTGGCGACTGCTGACTGACATAAGGGATGAGATTAAATAAATCCTGGAATTTAGCCTGGTCTGGAGCAGGCTAGCTCCACAGAATAAATCTCCATGGTAATTTATACCATAACATATCCTGCTGCCCCCTATCCAGCTTTAGTGCAACCGGATCACGGATAAATTGAGCCAGGATCACAAAGATATCCCGGCTTAATCCCTTATCCTAGTTTTGTGCAATAGGCCTCTGGACTGTAATGACCACAATACATCTAGAAATGACTATTCGAAATAAAAATGTGTAATGGTCTCTTAATTTTCGCGCAGCTGTAAGGCTGTCCAGGTACTTTGTGGTCTCTGCTTAAATGTGGAAGGAGAACATTTCGGGTTAATTGCTGGGCTTAAACTAAAGGCTATTGTTCTTTTGTTTTTAAAGGAACAAACTATTTACTATGTCCAACCACAACTACATGTTTTGCAAGGAAACACATCAACACTGAAAACAAAGAAAACTGAGCTCATCCAGACCTACCAAAACAACCTTTATAGCGTTCTTTTGTTTCCTCAAAACATCTCTGGATTTGCAAGTTATTTTGCATTCCAATGTGTGTACATGAATGTAAATGTAAAAATAAACTCACTGCGACCAGCTCCTCAGTGTTGAGATAATCGCTAAGTTTGGCTTCTCTCCTGTAACCCCATGACTTCTTGTCGATGGACAGGCAGTTCTCCCATTTGTGTTTCACCAGGTGTCCGGGGTTGTATCGATCGGTGCATGTGTAATATCCTCCATGTTTACATATGCTGCCGTAACCCCAGCGGTCGTTGGTCACTACAGTGTCGCGAACTGGGCTAAAAACACACAAGTGTAACTGCTGGGTTACATTGTGGCACTTTTACTTTTGACAGTTCTTGTTTGCGTTTGCTACGATTTGGTGATGATTTAGTAAACGCAAAGCAAATGATTATACAGATGCATGTATTAGAGATGGAGTCTTACCTCTCGTTATAAAGCCATGCGAGGAACCCAGTGCTGTTCCAATAACGCTCGGGCGCGTCTCCATCCCCATCAGACCACAGCAGTTCAGGTTTGTACTTGTTGATTATTTCATACAGTTCAGGCAAAGTCTTAGATTTAGGGAACACGGTGGTGTTGAAGTGGTTCTCCTCATCTGCTCTGAACAGGGGATTAAACCACTCAAACAGAGAGTGGTAAAGTCCCAGACGCAAATCACTGTGTGTCCGCAGGGCAGTGGCGATATCCCCTACCAGGTCCCGCTTGGGTCCTACATCCACCGCATTCCAGTTCCACGAGTACTTTGAGCCCCACATAGTAAAACCTGAGGAGTTAAAAGACTTTAAAATCAACATGTCACCTATAAACACTCGTTCCGACCAGGAACCAAATAATGTCAACAGGCAACTTTGTTGTTTCCTGATGGGACACATGAAATGATCAGATTGAGAGAGATATATATATAAATGTGAGGAGGACTGTGCAGTAATCTTCCACAAACCTTCATGGTGTTTGGTTGTGAGGACTATATATTTGGCCCCAGATGAGGAAAAAATATCAACCCACTCCTCGGGATCGAAGAACTCGGCCCGGAACTTCGGTGCAAAGTCTGCGTACGTGAACTCGGGTGGATAGTTCTCAAGCATATAAGCAACGTACGAGGGATATTTCTGGCCCTGCCAGTACCACCTGTGAGAGACACAATAACATTAATACATGTTTCCTAAATAAAAACATGAGATCAAGCCCGTAGGCAGGGGGGGTTCGGGTGGTTCGAACGAACCCCCCCTCACTGCCAAAGGTCCAGAATTTAAGTCGTTTTTTTCATGTGATTATTGTCATCATTGTTTTAATCAATGCTTGTGACAAATTTCTGGGTTGCTGTTTCAAATTAATACGATTATTATTGCAGGACGCGTGTATGTGCGTGCACAGACAGAGAGAGTTCTCGCATACACTTTTCAAAGCAACGTGAAGAAGCATCGCCTCTGAATGATGCGAGGGGAGGGGTATATATGAATGTGGTCCGCCCACAGATTTGGACCGGCCCTCTGAACAATGCCTTATAGCGCGAGTGATCTAAGTCAATGCAAAGATGCGATGACCTACTTGCGGCGCGATTCACGCGAATGACGCGCATTGAGCGTTCGCGTGATTCGCGCGAGTTTAAAATCTGAACTTTGGTGAAAATTTGCGCAGCGTTAACCAGTCAGGAGATTGCGCTAGTAGGGCCGTGAGCGAGCGTCAGAATATTGGCTTTCAGACCCAAATTTCTCTAAATTACTCACATAGCCTAATAATTTGTTAAATTCATAACATACCAATGCGATAGAACTGACGCGCGAACCATCGGAAAATTTCAAAGAGACGACAAAATGGCCAAGCGGTTGGGAAAGAGAAAGGTTAATTAATATGCAAAAGAAAATGTTTTGAATTTGAGTAGCACTAAACTATATACTATTAATAAACTATTCTACCATTAGGAGGCATAATAAATACATTTCAAATCATAATTAAATCTCCACAATAATTCAAGTAGTACCTCCGGCCCATGTAATTTTCTGTTACAAACCGACCCGGCCCCCCATTAAAGACAGGGAGAATTATGTGGCCCTTGCAGAAAAAAGTTTGGGGACCCCTGGTCTACAATATAATAGCCATATAAACTTAGCGTAATTATAATAATAAAACATAACAAAGAGGCATTGACAGAGAGTCAAGAAATTATGATGAGTGGAATTATTATTAATATTTCAGTAAAGTTCATTAAATCTGTTCTGTTGTTAGTGTGGTTTTTAAACTTATGAACTGTGTATGGACTGACAAAAGTGTTACTTGAGGAAGCAATTTGACAACAATGCAATAAATATTTTAGGTACATCAAAAAGCGTGCTGGTTAAGATACCAGCAGACAAACTAATCCAGCAGAAATTAGTGCATAAAGGTATTTGAACCTCATAATTAAATACAAAAGGAGGAGAAAAACTGCAAAAAAGGTCCACTTTAAAAAAAAAAGAACCTCCCCTTTCAACTGGCTGGCTACGGACCTGGAGATCCACTCCATACCCATAAATAAAGAATATAAATGTATGATTTCAATAAGCAAACTGTATGAAGCCCAGACCGAGCAGAGCTGTTTTATGCTGAATAAAATGTAGAGGTGAATTTGATCTGGACATAATTGAATGAGAAACCTCTGCACATTAATAATATATATTTAGATAAACAGTATGCAATTGTATAATTATTGTAAATAGTTTTTAAATGAATTGCATGCCTATTATGTATTTATGCATACCTAAGTCACTTGCACTATTTTAGTCTAAATTATTATCTGTTCATATCCACCTGTACATTAATGTTCATAGTATATAGTCATCTGTATATATTGTTCATAGTATATACCTACTGTCATATTTTCATAGAACACACCTACTGCAAAATATTTGTATAGTCCATGCCCACTGTATTATATTCTCTCATATTGTATTCTGTATTTATTCTAACTGTATATCCTGCACTTGCTAACTGCACTTCTGGTTTGACCTAAACTACATTTCCTTACACTGTACTTGTATATGTGTAATGACAATAAAGTTGAATCTAATCTAATGTTACAAAATCATTGTATAATAAAAACAACTGTGTTTTTTGCGGACTTACCAGAACCACTCACTGCCATAACTGGGCACAGAAAACACCCCCCAGTGAATGAAAATGCCGAATTTTGCTTGATCAAACCATTGCGGCAGCGGTCTCGAGTCTATCGACTCCCAGGTGGGCTTGTATTGACAATAACAGGTGCCGATGAAAAGTAAATTCAGAGATAAAACACTCCAGCGATGCATCGTGTTGCTCTGCAGTGATCTTATGACAGAACTCTAAATCACGCGATGTTGTTTCATACCGAATCGCACGTGACCGATCACAAACCTGTTTAAAAGCAGCACTTGGTGAAACTTCCTCATTTAAACAAAGGCAACCTCTGACAAAACTGCGCTGCGCAGCCCCACCGGCGTGTGACATCAAGTACCGCGAGATGAATTTAAAAGCTGTGCTTTCGAACCGCTCTCGCGATACCTGATATCTGCTCATCGCAGGCGTGACGTTCGCCTGATTGGTTGAACTCAGAGCCGTTGAATGTGAGAGTTACGACACTCGATCTCGCATGTTGTGCGAGTATTTAATATCTATGAATATAAGATACTTCCGCCAACTGGTTGTTTCAGCGTTTGGGAGACATTAAAATGAATGGGCTTTGAGTGCAGTGTTTAGAACTATTGGTCGGCTCCATGACACGAGTTACTTCCGCATTCTTCCAGCGGACGTATACGTGAGCGTCGTAGCTCTGTTTTTCAACGGCTCCGTCTGAACTTTGGACGTTTGTACAAGTTAATTATGCTTAACGTGCAAATCGTGGTTTCGGCGGACACTTTTAAATGGAGAGAGTATTGTTGTGTCATAAAACAGCTGCGCGGTTATTTAACTACAAGTCCGTTTCAAGGCAGTAGAGGAGAGATCTTGTGATGTTAAATTAATATTCATGAGGGGAGATTTTGCCGTGCTAGGATTGGTGGCGTTGTCTGCATCGTCACTTCCTGCTCGGTTGTGTACGTTCGCTTGGCTGTCACGTGGTCTTCTCCGTTAAGCGATCGGGTTAGATATATGAATCCATGCAGGGCTATATAGATTGTCACTGTCATATATCTGCTGCAGATTTTGACAATGTAAGACATCGATTTTATTCACAGTATTACGAAACTGTGTGAAACACTTTCTTAATTCGTGATATTCTTGATTTATTAGGACATCGACGAAGTCATTGAGGAGTCTAAAAGGGTAACTCGTTCTCTCAGTTAAGCGTGACGTCATGTATGTCATGTAAAGTTGTTTTAACCTCGTTTGTCGTGTTATTGTTGTATTTTTAGGCTGGGCTTGTTGCCCTGCTTGCTGTAGCAGAGCATGCCGGAGAATTTGAAAAGATCATACTTCTCTCACAACGGTACAGACCAGATCATATTCTAATACATTGTATTTTTTCAAGCTTAATAAAGGATAATTCACCTAAACATGAATATTCTGTCATCATTTACTCGCCCTCAGATTGTTTTAAACTTGTTTACATTTCTTTGTTCTGCTAAACACGAAGGAAGATATTTGGAAGAATGTGAGCGAACAGACAGATCACATCCCCCATTGAATCCCATTGTATTTATTTTCCCTACTATGGCAGTGAGATCTGTTCGGTTTCTGACATTCTAACAAATATCTTCTCTTAGCAGAACAAAGAAATGTATACATTTTTGGAACAATCTGATGGTGAGTAAATATCAACAGAATTTTCATTTTTCGGTGTACTAACCCTTTAATGTATCTCCAAGGTTCCACGGATTTGTTATACCATGTCTTGGAGTTCATCCTGTCCAGGATCCAGCACAACCCAGAGGAGCTGTACTTCAGGTATGTACTGTATGTATGTTCATATAAAACATGGCGAATAAGCGTGTGTTATTCTCAGAATAACATCCATCTTAAAATTATATTATAGCACAACAAATACTACCATGATGTAAACATACTTACAATTTAGCCCAAGAACATGTATACATATAGCATATATTTTGGGATTTAAGACCCAGACAATATTCACCAATTCTTTAGATGATTTTATATTTGAGATTGCTTTCTTGATGTATACTCTACAGGATTTAGAGGCTGCTTTACCCCTGATTGACAAATACAAGGAACACATTGTTGCTATCGGTGAGGTTAGACACGTATTGTTTGACTGTTTATACAGTGTAACCATTTTGAACCGTATGATTTATCAATATAGACAAAACTCTTTTATTGTTGTAATATCACATATAGGTTGGCCTGGACTTTACGCCCCGTGTGGTCAGCAGTGATGAGGGAAAAGACAGTCAGAGACAGGTGCTCATTCAACAGGCACATGTCGCAAAACGGTTAAACCTCCCACTGTAAGTTCTTTTCTGAAACAAAACAAATAGACTATTGATCTCTCACGTAGCATTGCATTTGAAAATAAATCTATCATTTAGGAATGTCCACTCAAGATCTGCAGGAAGACCAACCATCCATCTTTTGAAGGAGTTAGGTATGCATGCCCGCTGAAACCTACTGTGTGTGCATTCATAAACTTGTTGCTTTTTTATGATATAATTGTCAATCAGGTGTAGAGAATGCTCTGCTACATGCATTTGATGGCAAACCCTCAGTTGCAATGGAGGGAGTGAAAGCTGGATATTGCTTCTCTATACCTCCATCTATTGTGAGAAGTGATCAGGTAAATGTAGATCCTACTGTTACTTGTAAGATTTGAACTGTCAAAATAAAGGTGTCATTCCCTCATGCCCAATGTTTGCATTTAAAAAGCTCTGTTTACAGTCTATACTCCGAACATTTACATCTTAACTGCCAGTCAAATTAAGCACAGTTGAGACCAAACCGGCATTTAAGATAGTGTATATATCATAAATATAGCATTCATGCCAGTTTAAACAGCAATGCCTCGATTAGTCTCACAGCATGTGCTTTGCCCATCTTTTTTAAGAAGCAGAAACTTGTGAAGCAGATTCCTCTGGAGAGCATGTGTTTAGAAACAGATGCTCCTGCACTGGGACCAGAAAAGCAGGTACTGTTTATTTACCTTAATCTTTAGTTCTTGATGTCGATTTGTATCATTTCTACATTCACATCCTGATCTGTCCTGCTCTCTAGGTGAGGAACGTACCACGGAATATCAGCATCAGTGCAGAATATATCGCCAAAATCAAAGGAATACCTTTGGAGAGGGTCAGGGAGGTCACCACACAGAATGCTCTGCGTCTCTTTCCTAAATTAAAGACATTTATTAAAGCTTGACTTTCAATGCAGATGTATTCGAACAAATCGTTTTCTTTTGTTTATCAATAATTGTTGTATTGAGAAAGTGTCTTACTTTCTTTCAAAGGGGTTTCCTCACCATCTTTAAAAATTTAACAAATGTTGTACAGTTTTATAATTTGGGAAGATTCTGTCGGTCACCCACGGGTCAATCAAAAGCCGTACATCTTCAGTAGAGCACAAACGAACATATTTTGAGAAATGTCTCAGTGGTTTTGTGTTTATACAATTGAATTAAATGGGGTTCAATGATGTTTGGCTATCAACATTCTTCAATGACATGAGGATGATATTTCGTCATTATTTTGTATTTATTGTCTTCACATAAAGTAAAACAAAACTTCTGTCAGTCTTTTGGGTCATGGCACTGCGAGCGATTACTCCTGTCATCTCTGTGTGTTTCTGTTTGAATGGTGATATTGTCGAATCCATATTTCGACCGGAGTAGTTTGGTCATGTCCATCAGAGCGGTCTGTGGGTCTGTTTGCTCATCTGGAAAATAAATCGTTTGGGTTCAAACTACCGGGTGATTTTGTTTTTAACGTTGACAAGTGTTATGATGAATTCTAACATCTTGCCTGTGACAGCATGAACAGTAAGCTGGGTTTCACTCGAGGTGAGTGACCACACGTGCAGATCGTGAGTGGATCTGACACCTTCAACCGATAACAAAAGTTCTTTGATGGAGTTTATGTCAACGCCAGGAGGGACTCCTTCACATCAAAATCAACATTATGACAATCATATCGTCACATATTTATGATCAAATTCAAGTGATTCACTCGCCTTCCATTAGAATGTGAAAGATATCTTTCAGAATGGTGAAAGTCGTCCCAAGTACAAAAAATGAGAAGAGAAACGTACATACAGGATCTGCAATTTTCCATTCGGGCTGTTGAGATAGAAATGCAGTTTTATAGTGTTGCCCCAAAATACTTGGAACTGTATTACATTAACTAACAAAAGTTGTGTTCAAGTGAAATCTCAAATGTTTTCCTAATATTACTTTAGAGAAACAAAGGGGATTGTAATTGCTGAAACAAAAGTCAAAATAACAAGTTTTCAAAGATGAAGTTACTAACCTGAAAGTAAATGATGGTGGCAGCCACGAGCACACCAAAACTCTGCAGCAGATCTCCGAGTGTGTGTATGAACGCAGCTCTCACGCTCGTGTTTCTATGTTCTTCTGTCAAACCATCAGAATGACTATGATGAGACTGATGGAGAATTGAAACCAATCTGATGGAAACAAACATGAAAGCAGCTTCTTGAGATCTCCTCTGAGATTTTTTTTAAACAGTATTCACAACGACTCTGAACTCTTATTGATTGCTTTTTTCTTCAGTTTTCAATCCATGGGATCCATTAAAAAATCAATTTGAAATGATTTCAAATATTTAGCCTCTGGATCAAGATATTATTAAGATAATAAAGACATTTTAGTGAATTGACTTTAAAACCGTAAGCATTAGTCATAAAGTGTAAATGACATTAACGTGACATGATGACTCACGTGATGTTCAGTACTACAGCACACCCAGCTGTGATAAGCATGACATCACTGTCTATGTCATAATCATCACTGATGATCCTCTGAACAGCCAATAGAACGAGAACTATTGTCACCGCCCAGATAGACACAACAGACAACAGGGCACCTAAAACCTCTAATCACAAACAAATCATTGGTAATGAATGCATGATCTTTTTAAATGGTCTAAAGTCAAGGCCGCAACTGAAGTCTGCGTCTTATTTAAATATTTAAACATAAAATAAAGAGCAATGAAATTTACAAGAATGCATTTGCTTGACGCATTTATCCAAAGCGACTCACAGTGCATTCAGGCTTATACATTTTTTATCAGTATGCGTGTTCCCTGGGAATTGAACCCCGACCTTTAACTCAATGCTCTACCACTGAGCCACAAGAACAGCAAAATTTAATTATTGTTATTATGACCATTAAACTGGTAAAATGTGTTTGACCTGATCGATGCCATCCAAAGGTCAGATGTTTGGTTGAAGGTCGGGAGGAGATCCACAGTGAGAAGAGACTTAATAATATACTGCAGAGATCAGTGAGAAGATGAGCAGCGTCGGTCAATATAGCCAGACTGTGAGCAGCATAACCACCTACAAAAACAACACACATCACACAACAACATAACACATTACATGAAATACTGCCAGACTATCCAATAAAAGTCTTATTCAAATCTAAAGATATAATATTCTAATATAAAAATAAAAATATTGTTATTTTAGCTTTATTTTTTATTAATATTGCTAATAATTAAGATTTAATTTGTGTTAATATTTTGAATTGGCTCTTTTTTAGGCTCTTTTTTTGTTTATCGTTTATATTCATGTTCAACACTTTTATTTAAGTACTCTAATTTAGTTCTTTTATTTCCAGTTAATGATTCTCTTTTTTTTATTTGCTTTATGAATTTGATTAAATTGAACTGAATTTAGTTTAATTGCATTTTATTTAAAAATGTAAATTTAGGAAATCAAAGTCAGTTTACTTTTGAAAAGTTATTTGTGATCGCAAGTGTGTTTAATCTCACCAATGACTTCAGCGATCATGAATATCAGACACAGGAGTGATGTGATGAGTAATTTTCTCTTGGCTTGTGTTTTGTGTCTCGTGCGTCTGCTGTCGTTCAGACTGTGACAGTGAAACACCAGTGTGTCGGCTTCACACTGTGTGCTCAAGTATTCCTCCTCCCCATGATCCAACAGCCTTAACAGAAGAAAAGATTGAAACAGTCGAATAATAGACAAACAGAAAGTGTGATTGTGCGGTTGAGAAACTTACCCCAAAAGTTCAAGCGAGTCCGAAGCATTTTCCTGCCGGCTGAGCTGAACTTTCTCCAAGTTCACCATGAAAACTATTATGGAATTATGGAATACTGTCAATATTTAAGCAGGTTTTAAAACATCTGGGAGAGCTGGAGTGAAGCGTGAGGTTTGAACTCAGTCTGCACCATATGCTGCTTCACATGCTGTTCCTACAGTACATGTCTGAAAAACATGTTGGCCTTGGTAATCGTGTTTAGAGCACATCAAGGTTACGTTCTGAACTGAAGATAAGATTTAGAGAACATTTAGAGGCTCAGAAGGCATATTTTCACACTTTAAACTAACTTTAACTGCTATTCAGTCCAGTCATTATATGAACTTTAGAGACAGCAAACTTTCGTCTAGTCTAATAAAAGAATTAATTCACTGCCTACAGTCGGATCACAGTTTACTTTTGTCTTGAGAGGTGACTATTTACATTTATACATTTGGCAGGTTCTTTTATTTAAAGAAACTCAGAGCAAATTTACAAGATCATGGATTAACTGAAGGAAAGGTTGAGCCGATACAGCACTCATTTATTTATATTTTATAATCCTCACCATTCATTTTGTCTTCATTGCAGGTGAATGGCATATACACTCCCCGAGGCTGTGCAGTATTATCATCATAAACAATAAAATAAACCACACATTTAATATGTACTGTATATACTCTCCTAATTTTAAACATTGCAAAACACAAACGATCAACAGTAAATGATCAAATAATACATTTAGTTTTTTAATGTGTCTAATGCAATGGTCGTTTCAGAGTTCGGCTTCATTTGAAGCTCGGTTGACAAACGACTCAGAATAAATCATTCTCAATTTTCTCTGATAAATGATCCCTATTTATGTACACACAGATAGCAAAGATTGGTCATTTGATTTCTTTATCAGATTGCATCGATAGTCTCAACAACTTTCCTGAAGTCAACAGAAGTTCCACATCCATTGTGAAAATCTGCCTGAAATTCTGATTCTGGCACATGTTTTGTTTCAGTGTATGTAGATGACAATACGGCAAATCAATACAGAAATGATGAGATGTCTTTACTTAGGAACAAACTATAACCTAACCAGGATAACCCTCAATTTATACATGCATAAAACAACAGCAGAAGTGCGAGTTGAACATTGATAATCAAACAACATTGACTTCGGTTTTATGAACACTGAGACATTTCTCCAAAAAAATAATTTTGTTTTCCACTGAAGAAACAATCATACACAAGTTTCCAAGCACAAGAGGGAGAAGAGATGATGATATTAATGATCAGAACAAACCCGTGACCCATAACCGACTTTCTACAGGTGATCCGGGAGAGCTTTATTTTAGAAAATAAAGTGTCTTTGCAATACAACTATTGGAACATTTAAGCAAAAATGTTACAAAGAAACATTTAAAAAGATGTAAACATGCAGCACATATTGCACAGACGCTGTGTGTAATACAAACCACTGAGACTAAACCACAGTTTAGCAACAAAAACCTTCAGTGAGACAGAAACAAAGACTATTATTGTGTCATGTCCACGTGTGTGTCTGGAGGGACGAGTTTGACAGTGTCTCCATCTACAGGAGAACACAGAGAAATACTCTTAGTATATTAACACATACATTTTACGATTTTATGTATGATTCTGATGATATTCACCTGTGAATACGGGGCATTGAGCAGGAATGGGCATTCCCACAATCACAGTTTGTTCTGTAAAACAAAACACAACATGAGAATATCGAACCCAAAGCAAGAGAAAACAAGAAACACCTGAAAGACTGTAGGTTTAGTCAGAGCTGTGGACTACCAGACAGTTTTAGTGTTCATGCGGACAGTGACATTTTCTTTTCTCCATCATCATCATCTCCTTACCAACTTTTCTTACAAACAAGAAATATATTTAATTCTTTCAATCAGAAAGTACTGTCAGTCGACTTTACGTACTTCCTTGAAATATATTTAAAATTGTACTCATATACATGTGACTTAAGTTACAAGTATATATTTTAAGTATACAAATAATATCTGAATAGGAACATATGAGTAAGTGTGCAATAATAATATATAAATAGTAGAGAGGACCAAAATGTACTACAAATACTGTACTAGTAAACCATTAGTACACAAGTAAGTTCAGTTGTTGTACAGTTGTCAAATATTTGTGTACTCAAAGTTACAATACTGTAAGTATAATTAAAGGTGATTAAATAGTACACTTTCAACTATACTACTAGTACATTAATAATACTTAAACTTACGATACTTAACAAAATCAACTTGAAGTTTACTGCAGTCACCATGAGGATGAATTTGTGCAGTACACAAGAAAACACATGTTCACCTGAGTGTCCAGGTGCTGGACAGGGAATCGGCTGTCCTGTGATGACCGTGTCATTGCCTATAAAACAACATTGAGCATGTTTGAACGATTGCTCTCATTTCACCCATGTGCACCAGATGTTTTCTTTATTTGTCCCTGTCTCTCCCCCTCACCACTTTTCTGCTCTTCTGACATCTCAGCTGCGAGTTCTTCCGGATCCATGTGCTCAAAATGATCTTCGTTCTCCGAGCCTCCGCATTTCCCGCAACAGAAACAACAACAAAGACAACAGCAGCAGCATGTGAACATCGCCGCCAACACCAGGAGCGTCTGGAAAACATAACAAAAAACATCTGACCAAACACATCCCACTCTAAACACTAAACATTCTGTCATCCCCTTTTCTCCTAATGTCATTCAAACCCTGAAGGATCGACGACATTCTTCAAAATATCTTCTTTTGTGTTGTGAAGAAAGAAAGTCAGGTTTAGAAGGACATGAGGGTAAATAAACGATAAAAGAACTAAGATAGCGGGCCAAACAAACTCTTCGCTCCTATATTAACAGTATTGCAATACGGATTTTGTGACGCCTCACCTTAAACCAGCATTTGGACGACATGAAGTATAGTTTCACAGTCTCTTGTCCAAACTGCTCGGCGACGTACAGGCCCATAGAGCCGTACTCGTCATAAATCTGCCGTTTGGTTTCATCGTTGAGAATGGTGTTGGCATTGTTGATCTCTTTAAACTTCTCAGACGCTTCTGGATTGTTGGGATTTTTGTCTGGGTGATACTTCAGTGCCAGTTTCCTTTAAAACAGAGATAAAATACAGCTTTCGTAGACAATAACTGACACGAGCTGTGTTTATTATTCAAATACTTCTGCTGTATATCAGCATAACGAAAATGAGTTATGTTTGTTGCTCTGGATGACATGTAAAGCTTGCTTTGTTGTTAGGTGACACACCTGTATGCCTTCTTAAGATCTTCAGCTGAAGCGCCTTTCTCCAGGCCTAATGTAAGGTATAAACTTTGTCCCGCTGTGGACAGCTTACGCTGAGGTCGATTTGCGTCTGTCATTGTTCTGTTAAAGCCATGAAAGATTGAAGAAGACACAAGAGTGTTTCTGTTTATTAGCAAACAGGCGATCACAATTACTGCATATATACTCATATCTTACCATACAGAGAAAATATTAGTTCCAGTTTGAAAACAAAAGACAAGAAATGTAAATAACCAAATAAAACAAGGAATCATACGGTGTATATATCATTTTTATCTTGAAATTGTTTAGCTGAAATTGTTTTGCTGCTTTAAGGATTCAGCTTTCTTGATTCCTGTTTGTCTTGCAAGAATTTGACAGATCTAAGTTTTTATTCATGTACAAAAAGAAGGCTCAACGAAACGTCAAATCTTGTCCATTTTTCTAAAACAAAAGTTGTTGACAATTGACAATGTTTTAGAGATTTTCTCTTTCGTTGTATTTAAATATCGTCAACCTGTCGTAATTGTTAATCGTGTAATGTATCGCATCGCGAGCTGTTTCATTGTAACATTAAATGATTGTTACTGTTACAACGTTTGGCGCCCTGTAGGTGTATCTGAAGTGACATCAGGTTTAATCTACAGTGAGTAAATATCTTATGAGTAATGAAATCAAACTTACCCTTTATGAAGACAAGCGGCTGTTTGATAACATTTTGCGCGTGTTGATTTAAGATTTTATGTCAAATGTTTAAAGACAGCGCAGAGTTGACGGCGACACATTGATCATGACTAAAGTTTGGACCAGGAAGCAGGAAATCAAGTTTCTCTCTTACGTGAAGACGACAAACTCACCAATGTATAGTGACCAATAGTGTAAGCGCATACATTTTTACCTTTTTGTTCTGTTATTTATTTGTTATATACAAAAATTGTTACCACGTTCTTAATTATTGATTATTATGTAAATTGAAAACAACATATCTGCAAACGCAAATCTGACATGTTGTGTATATAAACTATTCCTAACAACAATATCAAGTTGACAGAAAAGACAGATTTAAGTTGTAAGATGAAGTTTGTTTCAAATGCCACTATTATAAATATAGCATACCCATGTTACGTCATTGTATCATCTTTCATAATGATTAACACCCAATCAATTAATAAAGCAATTCAATTACAAACAATAAATTACGGTGCATAATTAAACTGTAAATAAAGGTTGTAAACAGCTTCTTTGCCATATACATTTTTTTAAATCAATGTAATTTCTTACCTTTGCATAGTCTGTAAAACATTTAACGAGTATAAAAAACACCTTTTGTTTTTTGAGGTTTTGCAGAAGTTAAAGGTTCCTTGTTTGCCATGTTTAGTTTGTTTACCTCTTAAGTGTACCATAAAACTATAATAATGATATATTTGTAATAATAATAGCCAACTCCACTAATAGAGCACAAACTAATGTCCTGTCTATTTCTGGAACCTTGAAGCTACACTCATAAAGATATCTGAGGTATTTATAAGCATACACATGTGTTGTTTAATATGTAACATACTTTTATTACCATTATTTTTATCACACCAGCACTGTGATGTCTTTTTAAAACTTTGTGTCTTTGTTCTGAATGAATGAATATAGTACACCATAACCACACATGACACGTTCCCAATGTCATTGGTCAGAACAGGAGATAACTATTTCACCATAACCATTACATACGATCTCTGAAACTATCCCTTTAAGGGGGTGTCAGTGA
The DNA here is from genome assembly GCF_947034865.1 of Barbatula barbatula. Lineage (NCBI taxonomy): Eukaryota > Metazoa > Chordata > Actinopteri > Cypriniformes > Nemacheilidae > Barbatula > Barbatula barbatula. Next base: position 24,983,583 of record NC_136765.1, read on the forward strand.
ACTGGAGAAAGAATCAGGCGAACTTAAAACATGAACTTTCCCTCATTTATTTTTGGCCCAGCTCTAAAACTGGTTTGTGAACGAGACCTGAGCCAGAATAAAATTGCTTTGTGGGAAATGTTGAGCTCTACCCTCTTATTACCAACACAATAATGGTCATGTGACCGAGTGACTTTGAAGTCCTGACAATTTCCTGAAATCTGACAAAACGAAATACATTGTTTACTGTATGTGTCATAGCAGCAGATTCTCGGTCTATGGGCTCACAGAAGACAACAAACCATATGCAGTAGTTTCAGGTATTGTAAATTTACTTATTTATTTTCTAAATAAACAATATATAAACAACTGTAAAATAAACAAAAACGGTCTGTACATAAAAAAAATTACGGAAAAATTAGACGCTGTTTCATTCCATTAGTTTTCAGCTTGAAATCTCAATATGACAACCCAGTCAAGTCTCAAGAGACCCAAGTGTTTCCTTTACATGGACGTAAGATTACTGAACCACAGAGAAGACGTCCAACTGCAGTGGAAACTACACACCATCAGCGCCAAATACAGACTCAACCTCAGACTTCTGGAACAAGAGCGAGAGTTCGTATTAAAGGAACACAAAAGACTGCTGAATTTGAGAGTGTGCGAACCTCAAGCGACTGTAAACAACACAATGAGAACCATATCAGAGGTCAAGATGGTGAAAAGAGACACACGGGAGAGTCCTACTTCAAAATCCGCTCCAACTTTCAGAACCATATCTTCTGCGAAACATTTCGACGACGATAAAGAATTGAGGTTTGTCAAATCGGCAACATTTCCATGCAAGCAGGACTCATCTCTCCACGTGTTCACAGAGAAACTCAAAGCTTCTGAAAACAGTCAGCTGTCCATTCTGCAACTGAAAGACCTGGCGTTGATTGACAGCATCTCCCAAAAAGAGCTCATGTACCAAGAAGAGTATTACAGATGGTATAAGGAAAGACTTAAACAACTCCAGAGAGAAAAACTGCGGCAGAAAATAAATAGTTTTCTCAACACTCTCAAACATATTTGAGAACAAAGTAAGATAATTTGACTTAACAGTAGTTTGTTTGCTTAAAACTGCTGTGATAAGTGTCAATCTACCTCTGATGTTTATATAAACCTGAATATAACAGAACACAGATCTGTGGCATCATCATTTCATCTCGGTTAAAAGAGCACAGTGAATTGCAATAAAATTTCTTCAGAAGAGGATATCTGGTTAATCTTGGTCCTAACTTAAGCAATGCTCCCCATTCTCTTCATTGTCAGTAAGGCCGTGTGAGCCGGGGACTCCAAGAACAGCGTCTGGTACTTCTTCCACTGTTCAGATTCTGAAACTGTTTTATCTACAAGCAGATAAAAACATTTGTTTTCATATAACTACTGTTATAATGACACTTAATGTAAATCCAGTGTATAAAGGAAATTCACCCAAAAGCATATTGTCATCAAGTATTCACCCTCATGTCATTCAAAACCTGTCTATGACTCTCACAACAGAAGATATTTTGAGAAATGTCTCAGTGGTTTTGTGTTCATGCAATGGTCAATGGTGTGCAATGTTGTTTGGGAATCGACATTCTTCGAAATATCTTCTTTTGTGTTCTGCAGAAGAAAGACAGTCATACAGGCATATGGCTGAGAGAATGATGAAATAATTTTCATTTTTGGGCAAATTATCCCTTCTAGGAATTACATAATAATAAATAAGTTGAGAATCCCTCAATTTTCTGTTCTGGAGATGACCCTTTACCTTCACTCTCAATGCGCACATGTGTAGGGAGATAATGTGCGAGATCTCTGTACTGCAGTGTGCACAGAACCACCGCAGACGTCTCGCCTTGAGCTTTACACATTAGAACTAGAGTATTGCACAACTGATTGCTCTCCATCACTTCCACAGAACCAACCAGCTCCTGTCGCGAAGAAAAAAAGAACTGAGTTGGAAAACAAGAAATCATGTAGTAACAAAAAATATATGTATATCTACACCACACCTTGATAAGCGAGATCTGTTGTCTGCGAGCAGCTAAAGCATTGAGGTTCTGGCTGAGCGTTTGCAGGAAAGCTTTAAAGTCTTTCTGCAGGTTCTGTTTGGCGAATTTCTCGAGTGGGATTGAAGGTGGAATGTTATGGCGAGAGATCTGCACAGTTCGGGTCATATCCAACTCAATGTTATATGTGTCCAAGTACACACCCTCGAAGGCTGTGTGAAAGCACACACACACGCTTCTCCCTTCCTTACAGTCCACCACATCGTAACCGCCTGAGAAAGAAAGCACAACTCATCAGGTCCAAAATAAGCAAAAATAATAATGCAGAATTCCATTAAACATACGAAAAATCTAGAATGACTTCACGTTGCTTCATTTCCATGATTAATATACCAATATGTTTACATCATTACCAATTAAGTGATGGGCACGCTGAAGGTCTTTTAACTGCATTCTCCAAGCAGTTAACAGGGACCTCTGTAGCTCTGCAGAACCATCATCATCCAAAGGCATATTGCTTTTCATTTTATCTTTTAGGATCTGAATGACAAAAAGAATAAGTGAACATGTGGATAAATTAAGATTATAAGACATCTGATTAACACCTCCGCAGGCTCCTCTCACCTTGATGTCCTCTAACTGACGTTTGAGTCGATCTCTTTTGGTACGGAGGGTCACAGCTGTGACTTTGAGCATCTCTAATTTTTCAGACTGAGGTGGGTCCTGACGTGCCAAACCTCCCCTCTCTAGAGCCATCAGATGACCCAGGACACCTTACATATAAAACAATACACGAACACAGGACTTATAAACAAAATAATACACACAAAACTATTACTGTTACGTTACCGTAGGGACTTAATTACGTAATTATGACCTCTTCCACTAACAGAACCATACTGTAGTCAATTAAATAACACTTCCAAATAACCCAAAACGGAGACTGTACTAAAGTGTTAAAGAAAATGCTGTATAGTTCTTAATTCATAATGACACTTCTTTACGGTTGAAATGTGAGGACGTACCCTGTATTGTCTAATGACGCAATAACGTTACACTTTGCAGATAAAAAGAGTGACGTAACGTTACTTTTATCTTTGACATCATCACACACATCAGTTTACCTTGTTGTGACAGATCGTCCATCGCTTTGACTTTGACTCGCGGTTTCCAGAATATTTTCTAAACGCGACACTTGTTTTAAAAATTGGCGCGCTGTTGTGACGTGCGTTACAGCGGAAGTGCGAGATGTTTCTTTGCCCTGCCATTGGAAAAGCGGAAGCGGCAATGTGGGTCACGTGAGGCACCTCAGCCAATCAGTGACGGTCGTTGAGAGATTTTTTATTGCGGTTGAAAGAACAACAATAGATTTTTAGTAACAGGGAGAAAACGGCACGTGAAGTTAGATAAGATACACACATTTACAAGATATATCGGAGGTAAAAAAAAAAGAAAATAAAAAGAAAGAAAGGATCTTTTAAAGATAGATTGCAATAATTATGTTAAAAGTCTTTGAAGCCTTTGAGTTCAACTGATTTGACATATTCTTAAAGGAAGTAAAAAGGGACTTTATATCAGATGAAAACATTCTAAAGTTAGGTTTGCAATGGACGGCTCTTGCTTTATGTATGGTGAAATTTACCCAGAAGACAAAGCAATAAAATAATATGTTCCATGTTAATGTCGTTGAGAGTTGTACGACAGGGACTTACATTTTACGTTCCACGTCTCGCTGCGTCCCCATTCGCCCCAAACTTAACTTTGCACCAAAAGGTGTACTGTTTGTGTAAAGGAAACGTTTATACATTTGACTGTGTACACACTGCGACATAAAACGTATTTAGCTTATACAAAATGAAAAGACAAATCTTACTGTTGGGGGAATTTCTATCATGGATAAAAGATTTTCTAACCTTAACATCAGAAAAAAACTAAAGAAAATGTGTCTCTCTCTAGGCTTTGGTGAAAAGGAAACGTGGTTATTCTTCACTCTCTTTTTAAATCCCAAATAAAGTCACTTTAATGATGATATGAATATATATAATAGCCTATCATAAATTAAAATCGGTAATAATTTACAGATATTATTATTGTAATGACTTAATTGCAAAGTTTAAAGAAGGCTTTTCACCAGTGTGCTTTTTTTGTAAAGATAAGTCTGAAACAATTGTACATTTATTTTTCAAAACCTTTTTAATTTAATAATTACCATCATGATCACTATATATTAACAATAATAATAATGTTAGTAAAACATAAACACTGAAAAATTATCTACGGTATTAAATTGTTTCAAGCTGTTGCCCAATCTAAAATAATAATATTGTATAACTTATAATAAATTCTGGAAATAGATCCTACCCCTAGGATCTGCGCATCTGCCACGCATTTTAACCATCACGAACACATCGTCTGAGTCTACGCACGCGCAGTACGAACTGTATGTGACATCAGCTCTGCGCTCTGCTCGTCGTGCTTCTGTTTATATTCATAAGAAACTTGAAATATAAAGTTAACGTTTGAGTCATTAAAACGCAAGAATACGCTGCGATCTCATAAATCAAATCGAGCATTGATAAGTTTGATTTATACGGTGCCAGTGTAAAGCAGAAAGCCTCAGCGCGTTTGATTTGATTTAGGTGTAACAGGATGGTTAGGGTGAGAGAAATATTCCTTAATAATCTTTTGTTATTAATTCGCGTTCACTGACGACGGTGCCGATTCTACAATGAGCGCCAATCAGAGAACTTTATTCGAGTCGTGGGGCTGCAGTGTGTCACACACAGAGCAGAGGAACATCGGCTCCAAATCTGCAGGGAAAACATCGAAGAAAAAGAATTTGAAAGAGAAAGACGGATCCGAGCAGAGAGACAGCTGCAGCGCTCTGTGGGGTGAGACAGTCCCGCAGAATGAAGACCAAGATGATGATGATGATGATGACCTGATGCTGGTGGCTGTGTGTGAGGCAGAGAGATCCTTGCTGACCTCTGACATCACATCCTGTCCTGAACAGCGCTTGCTGCCACAAGGCTTCGACCCCTCGGCGGGGCAGATCTGGATCTACCCCACCAACTACCCCATCAGAGACTACCAGCTGAAGATGTCAGAAGTGGCTTTGCTCCAGAACACACTGGTGTGTTTGCCGACAGGCCTGGGCAAAACCTTCATCGCCTCGGTGCTCATGTACAACTTCTACCGCTGGTTTCCTGCAGGAAAGATCGTCTTCATGGCTCCCACCAAACCTCTGGTGTCCCAGCAGATCGAGGCCTGTTATAAAGTCATGGGAATCCCACAGCATCACATGGCCGAGCTCACAGGTCACTGTCACACACAAAACGTCAGGCTATTAACACTCGGCTTTTATTCCTTTCTGATTGTTTTCTAGGATTGTATGAGTGTCAAATGATATTTAACTTGTTTGCATTACTTTCGCATGCCTGGAAATCACAAAGTCAGAGTAAAGTGTTCTACAGGCATGAGAAAGTTATATCCAGTCTGCTATTAATCTTCACGTTTGTTTTGTGTTTATTTTTGTTCAGGTACCACGGCGGCCCAGCAGCGCAGAGAACTCTGGAGATCCAAGCGTGTGTTCTTCTTAACTCCGCAGGTGATGGTGAACGATCTGTCCCGAAACACCTGCCCCGCCACCCACATCAAGTGTGTGGTGATCGATGAAGCCCACAAGGCCATGGGAAATCATGCATACTGTCAGGTGACTTAATTATTTCATTCATATCAGGGACTCGCCACTGACTGCACCACAGTTACCAAGAACAATAAACTGATATCAACAGATAATCACTTCCTGTTCTGTTCGTGTTCTGATGGCTTCTGTTTGTGCTTCAGGTGATCCGTGAGCTGTGGAACCAAACTCAGCAGTTTCGAGTCTTAGCTCTCAGCGCAACTCCTGGAGGAGACGTCAAGGTTTGAAACACTCACTGAACTGCTGGGACACACATACTGTATCTGTTTTTACACATGATCTGATCAATCGTCCTGTGAAAACAAACATCAGGGCTCCAGAAAATTTAGGGCCATACCTTAAATTTCCCTTAAACAGCTGTATTACTGACATACTTTGACAATAAATAGACTCAACTCAAATAATTTACAATGTGAAGTAGTTTTATTTTCATTTCAGAACTACAGAGAAGCTTTAAGTGCCAAGCAAAGAGACTCTTTAAACTCTGAATACACCAGACAAAATTATTATATAAATCTTGATTTATTTGAACCAACAGAAAAAGTGCATGTCATTTTGTACGAAAAAGTGTATATTTTTTTGCTTATAGTGTTAAAGGAAAACGAAAGGGCTCGTCTCAATATGTTCTTATGATGATTTTATTGTGTATTAAGGACACTTTCATCGTGTTCAAAACACAATGTTAAGATAACTATACATAAACTTAACAAGAGCATCCGCCTGTTGTTCATTCTTGTTGTGAACGGATTGGAAATGATTCAGCGCTGTGAATCGTAATAATGCGCTCACGTTGTCTGTAAACTTGTCAATGATGAGCTGAGATGTGACAGACGCGACGACGGCGAGAAACATCTGTCGCCCAGCTCCATAAATTGGCAGGTTGCACATACGCGAGTACTCAAAAACTGGTCGCAGTCTGGAGCCCTTGGATCTTTATATCAATCTGTTCTTTAATAATCCGTCATCATGACTGGTGAGCAACATTACACTCGCTACATCGGTAACGATTCGTCATGTGTGTGAGATGCGTGAAGATATCACTGTAATCTATCTGTGAAATGATATTGTCTCACTGTGATCTCTGATGGTTGTGTGTGTGTGCAGGCTGTACAGCAGGTGATCTCTAACCTGTTGATCTCTCACATCGAACTGCGTTCAGACGACAGTCCTGACGTTCAGACACACATTCACCAGCGCAGCCTGGAGAAGATCGTCGTCCCTTTAGGAGAGTCTCTCACGCAGTATCAGAGCAGATACCTGCAGGTCAGACTCATGCATTACACTTCACGTTTACAGTATATAATGACAGTAACCTAGAGATCTTTATCAAATCCACTGATGTGTTTTCTGGCCTCTGAACGGAGAGACTGGTCGGTCCGGTCTCAGTGAGCAGTCCATAAAAACATTCACCTTAAACAAACACAGTCGCACTTCAGACAGTCTGAGACACACTCTTCAATCATGAGTTGTCATTGATCATGTGTTAGAATTCACACAACCTGTGTCCAGTAGTTTAAATAGCTGTGTGAAGTTAAAATGATATTTCACAGACATAGAGGAGACGTGTGCTTCAGAAGAACTTTATTCTCTCACAGAAAGCAAAAATGAAGAAAGCAGTGCAGAAATTCACAGAAGCTGTAGTTTTATCTTCTCATAGAGTTTATAGTTTACGTACAGGAGGACAAAAAACCTCAACCTTCAGTGATCTGATCATCTGACATCCATCAGATCCAACACTTCATTTAACACTCATCGTCCATGACGTTACTCGATAATATAATAGTAATAATAAGAAACTCAACCAAGACATTAGACCCTGTTTTCATGTCACGTTCTGCTGTGATGTCGCAGACGAGTGATGTTCTCTTTAAAAGCACTTCTTAACCCGCTTTTATTTACAAAAATATTCAAGCAAAATAGCACTATGACAATCAACACATATATATATATCTTTTTGTTTACGCGAGTGTCTATCACACAAATAGAACAGGCAGAGAGAGAGTGAGACAGGCTGTCTGTGCTCATGGCTTATGGAGGGTGTTTGATTGTCTTACTGCAGCACATGTTGTGATGATCACAGAGTGTTCTTTGGAAGGTGATGTTTGTGTTAGTTTCAGCTCTCTAATCAGCATTAATCTATACTGAATAAATTTTATCATCCTGAATGAATGAAAGTACAGAGAAATACGGCAGACACAAATAACCGCTCACATCTGTAGAAATTCAACTGTTCTCAGTCCACAGTGGAGAGGCAGAGGATTGTTGGTAAGGGTAACGTGTGTCTTTGGCGAGCAGCTCACGGTCTCTCAAGGAACCAGATTTCATTTTGTCGGTTGGCCGCCGCAGGGTTTGTGTATCCGGCCACGATAAAGGAGTCGTTCACACAAACCGCGGAAGAGTCGAGAACCTCGGTGAGACCGCTGATCTCACCAATGATTGACAGCTCGTTTGTTGCACCGACGAACGGCCTGAAAACACAAACACTCGATACCATGAAAGTTGTCAGAAATGTCTTCGTATGAAGTGGTCTGTCACTCTACTACAGAGTTTCAGAAAGAACAGGACACTTGTGAAGGAACACACCTGCTATAGATGGTGGTGCCGGGCCAGTGCTCGATGAGAATCTCAGGGTCGTACGGCCGCGGCGGGTCACTCTGGTGCGGGGTTGGCAGGTAATACGCTACAGTAACGGCTCGGGACAGGGTGGTGTGCGTGTCATCTGTACGGACCACCGTCACGATGGGTATCGTCATTCCCAGATAACTGCCTGAGAGAGAGAGAGAGACAGGCGAGTGAGCATGCTCGTGTTTTTAAAGAAACATCTGGAGACTTTTTTTCACTCGACCTGCCGAGTTCTGCTGACAGATGTATTTCATGATCTTCATGAAGCCGTAGCAGATGCTCTGTTCATACGTGTCTTCATAGACTTTGATACACGCCCAGTTTGCCTTCTCATAGTGTCTCTTTTCCCACAACACCTCTCCACACTACATGTCGAAAACAAAATAACTATCAATCAGGAAGGAATTTTGTCACGTGGTGTATTTCTGACACGCAAATGCGATTAAGAAAGAAATTATTTTTCTAACTTTATGAAAAATGTAGATTTTCAGTGTGAACGGTTATTATGGGGATAATGTACAGGCAGCGGGTTGTTATCACAGAAATAAGCCTGGACAGTCTGAAGGGGCTTATTACGCGATAACAGCCGGCTGCATGTACATTATACTGCGTATTACACGGCTACGTGCCACATGAGACAAAAAGTGGATATGAAATGTGATTTTGAAATAATTTATTAGCTCATTTTAACCAATGCCGGAAAAGCCCTTTACTTTCGGTTTTAAGGTAAGAAACGACGTCCAAATGTCACGAACAGGCAATTTGGGTTGAATCGTTTGTAAATATAACGTTATTAAAATACATACTTATATTGTAATAAATACATTCAAATTGACTTATCCGGGTTACCGTGTGTTATTCGTTTTGAACGGTTGTTATCTGGTAATAACGAACCTGCAAATGTCGACTGGCCAATCAAAATCAAGCATTCCAACGAGCCGTGTAATAATAAGTTAATTGTAAAATCAGAATGAAATATTTGTATTCATATTTTTTAAATGAAGTCCCATTCAGATATTTACACAGATTCCGATCATTGGTGTGTCGGTCTGTTCTGCACACACGCTGGAATCAATGTCATTTTTGCCTCAGGCTTTTTAACCCCGATGGAATGTGTCAATGGGTGGAGTTTGTATAGTGTATAGATTGTGTGTAGTGTTGTATACACGTACCTTCTCCTTGCGTGTGATGAGCGTGTACGGGACTTTCTCACGCGTGTGTCTGCCGTCATTATTGCTCGTGATCTGTTGAATGGGTTCAGCCATGTCTGAAATGAAGAGAGAGATTGGGGTGAACAGTGCTGCAGCAGACGTCATCACGAGTGCACCTGCGTACACCTGCGTGCAGTGTTATGATGAGAGTAAGTGTATGCGGTCTTTAAAGACGTCTCACTACACATGATTTACATTTCAGTGCACGTCAGTCATCTCGCGTGATGTGAAGAATGTTTACCTGTTTGTTTACAGATAAACTACTGTGTGTGTGTGTGTCTGTTGGAACACACGTGTTAAACTCTCATGTTCTGTATGTTTGTCTGATTGAACGATGATGTCATCGCTGCAAGTAAACAGGCCGCTGGAGTAAAGCGCTGGATTTACACGCTCATAATCTTTCTGAGAACTTTATGTTAAAGCCCGACACGTCTCGCAGACCTGCACAAACGCAACGCAGACGATCGCGCGCTCTTCGAGTGTGTCGTTTTGTGATTGTAAAGGAATCATTTAAGTCAGAACACGTCACAGTTATCGTAATGTCTGTCTATCTAGTTGCCCGTGTAGTGAGCTCGTCGATCCACCGCGTCTGTGTTTTGTGTTAAGTGGGTCACGGTTGTTTCCGCGTGTATGAACGCGCATGCGCGTGACCGTGCTGTGATTATAGTCGTCGTGCTTTTACCGGTGGGCACGTCGACCTGGTGTCCTCGCGCCACGTCTGTCCAGTAGTTCAGGAGCCTGTCCTGCTCCTCCATCATCTCCTCGTGCTCGTCCTCGGCGCTGTCAGACAGCTGCTCCTCAGACACGGACTCGAGATCGTCCAGTGAGATCAGACCTCCACCGCCGCCGCTCATGCGACACTCACCGCGATCCATCGCCACAGATCCGACTATTACACGAGCTTCATGTCCGCGTTCCAGCGCGTGTCCGAATTATTATGCTCGTTCGTCGCGAGCTTTTGCGTGTTGTGTTGCAGGGCTGTCGTGTTTATATGGGCTGAGTCCTAATGACGACACGGCTCCTCCCCCTCCTGTGACGCGTCATTAATACACACAGTAGACGCACAAAACGCATATCGTGTTTTTCTTCTTTCTTCTGTTGTTTTTTATATTTATGTTTTCCTTGTTTAATCCTTAACATAACCTATTAAAATAAGTGCAATAAATGGGTAAATGTACAATAAGTGGAAAAGGTTCTAGTGTATTTCTCGTTATAACTTGTTGTATGTGTAACTAAGCATGTATATATATATATATAGAGAGAGAGAGAGAGAGAGAGAGAGAGAAAACCATTTGCACATTATTTTAACATATATGGTATTTATATGGTATTTGTTCAAATAAATATTTTATGTTTTTTAATACTTTTGACATTATAAATTCACATAGGGCTGTCACGATTATGAAATCTGCTCACGATTAATTGTCTGTTTTAAGGCTTTGACGATTTAACTATTAATGACGATACATTTTTTCAATGAAGGAAATATATACTTTAGAAATGTGAAAATTTTGTAAATAACTAATATTATTTATTGTAGAGTGACCTTCACAGATAAGACTTGAGTCTGGACACAAAACAAATCAACAACAAAAATACGAAGCTAATACAACTCAAATGATGGAGAAATGTAATCGTGAGTGCAGATCAAGGACAAAGGATGTAAAATGCAGCAGATATTACAGATCACACTTGTTTTTGAAGGATTCACAATAATTGTGGTTATCTGAAATAAATGCGATGAGACATTTATTTAATAATTGTGTGATCACGTTTGTGTGATCACGTGTGTGTTTCATGTCTTGTTTGTTGCTATCACACGTTCATGTACCGTTGAACAGAATCTTTTCTGTTGCTTTCAATTGAGATTTTTTTGGCTGAAATGAACCCACACTTTTTGCACTTTGTACAGGAAGAACACAGCCCGAATGATTTACATCACTCTGTTGAAATCTCATTTATCACTCAACAAATCAATAACACTAGAAACCTTCTGTGTTTAACTCGTTTGTTCACGAGTCGATCTCATTCACGTTTGAATCATGAAAAATACGAGTGACTTATTAGTATTCTTCCCAATGATAAAATCATAAAGCTGGACAGTGATGTCACAGAACAGATCACATGCTCATTTATGATGTTTTAACGCTCACCCGATTTCTTAATTTTCTTTCTTTATGTTCATATTGAACACATGGATGATCTTCTGTCATGGTGAGGTGTTTTGAGTGTAGAAGACGAGAAGGGAAATCTTCATGTTTTTTCTTTGGGGTGTGTTATGAAAGAGAAGCAGGTTGTTCATGAAGGTCGAGGGTGAAATTGTGCTCTAGTTATTTCCAGCGTGAAAAGACGTCTCATTGTGGTGCTTTTCAAACGTCTGGCCTGTTTTTCCAACAGCTGTTAGAAAAGTTTGCATCCCGTCTGACCCAGATGAGCCTCTTGAATCATCGTGACCTCAGCTCGCTAACAAAGTACCAGATCATTCTGGCCCGAGAGCAGTTCAGACGCAACCCACCACCCCACGTCCAGGTCTGATATTTACATATAGTTATTTAGCAGACGCTTTTATGCAAAGCGACTGATATAAACCCCAGCTTCTCACGATTACACCCCCACACACATGACAAGTGTGATGCGCTCATGCAGATGTTCTGGGTTTACAGGCAGGGCATCACGGGGCACTGGAGGGAGATTTTGCCGTCTGCATAAGTCTGTATCACGGTTATGAACTCCTTCAGCAGATGGGTCTTCGCTCGCTCTTCCTCTTCCTTCAGAACATCATCTCTGGAGCTAAAGGTGAAATATTTCAGCTCCTGTTGATGAGGATCCTCTCTTCAGATGAACTCATCATGAAGGTTTCTCCTTCTTTCAGAGTCGCCTCGCATGAGGAATGAACTTCAGAGGAATCCTGTCTTCATGGATCTCTACAGGGACATGGAGGTCACGTTCAACAAACCAAACACGGGTAAATTACAGCCGTCATCTCTTTGTCTCCCTAATCATCATCGTGTGTTTGATGTTTCCCATCTGCGTCATTCACAGATCCTAAAGAGCCGTACGTCTACAGTCACCCCAAAATTCAGAGACTTGATGAGGTTGTGTCACAGCACTTTAAAACATCAGGTGTGATGAGAATGTTTGTTGAGAAGAGCTTAAATCTAAACATATGAAATATATGCAGATTACAGCCGTATGAAGCGAACATCATCCAGCCATGAAATGACAAAACGTTTGTCGTGGGTTCTTGTCACTGACGTGACCTGTACTCTCCTCTTATTGGTCCAGGCAGTGATTCGTCGGATGGAGCGAACACGCGTGTTATGATCTTCTCGTCGTACCGTGAGAGTGTGCAGGAGATCGCAGACATGTTGAATCGCCATCAGCCGCTGGTCAGGGTCATGACTTTCATGGGTCAAGCGTCTGCTGGGAAAGGAGTTCGAGGATTCACACAGAAAGAGCAGCTCGAGGTGAACGCATCAACTTGTTAAATGATGTGAGTTTGAAGATCACTTCTGATGTGCATGTGTGTGTGTTTAGGTTGTGCGTCGGTTCCGTGATGGGGGCTTCAACACTCTGGTGTCCACATGTGTTGGTGAGGAGGGTCTTGACATCGGTGAGGTCGATCTCATCGTGTGTTTCGACGCTCAGAAGAGTCCGATTCGTCTGGTGCAGCGCATGGGTCGCACGGGCCGCCGGCGACAGGGACGAATCGTCATCATACTGGCCGAGGGAAGAGAGGAACGAGTGAGGATCTACACAAACTCGCTGCGACAGGTCTACACAAACTCCAGCGTTAGATTCAAACTCTCTCTCTTTTTCAGACGTATAACCAGAGTCAGAGCAGCCGGCGCAGTATCAACAAGAGCATCATGGGAAACAAGCACAGTTTTCACATGTTTCCTCGCAGTCCACGAATGCTGCCCGCCGGCGTCATTCCCACACTACACAAGATGCACATCAGCTGCGCTCAGTTTCAACACACAGAGGAGAAAACACGCAATTCTGTGAAGGGTCGTAGGTCATTTCTCAACGCTCAGAGCGGCGGTACGACATGCACAACATCAAACACAGCCTGTGAACAATCAGAATGACCTTTATTTCAACACACATACACAATGAGTACTTTCATACAGACATAACACAAAAAATTGAAGAATAGTGCTGTGTGTGTCACTCTCTGATGTTCTCTAGGAAGTGATGTGAAGCGTGTGAAGGAAGACGGCTGTCTCACTGCTGCTGAAGAGGCCGTGTGGATGTCCACCATGAGACTGGGAGAGGATGAACCTCAGCCTGTGTTCAGACAAACGTCTCTACTGACGTTCAGCAGCGGTCCGCCGGCACAGGTCATACATGTATACAAAGCTCATTTAGGAATGTTGTGATCCAGTCTTGCCGTGTGTAGAGATGCATGTATAGTTGTGTGTGTGTGCAGGAGGTGTGTGTGTCGGGTCCGGTCAGAGAACTGTCTCTGTGGGAGTGGAGACACTGGCAGAACACATCGCTGCCCACTCACAGAGTGGAACATTCAGAGCGATGCCTTCACTTCACCGCCATCATGGAGCAGATAGACAGCATGAGACAAGAGGAGCAGGTGAGAACAAACACACAACACACACACCCAAAGACTACATGAGACAAGAGGAGCAGGTGACGTCATGGCCATTCAAACAGAGTTGGGCAAATGATGTAATCTGCGTGTGGTCGGGAGCTCGACTCACGGAAACATCCGCGACCGCGAAACAAGACTTACAGACTTATGCGCCGTAGTTTAGGCAAGACATTTGTCACCCAGTTTAATTAAGACCCCGCAACCAAACGTGGGTTTGTGACTTTAAAGCGGCGCTACCCAGACCGATCCGTGTATGTCAGAGACTAATGTGAGAACAGACTGCTCCAAATGCTTTCAAATGTCTCTTGCGATACGTCTGCGCAGTCGAACAATACATAAAGAATTGACACTTTTCATATATTAAGAAATAGATGCACTAAAGTTATAAGATTATGTATTATATTGCATTATATATTTTTGTTTCATAATGGAAGGAATTTCGTAATGGATTATAAATCTGTACTAAAGGCAGTCTATCAAAGGGTGACCACTTAGCTTCATTTTTATTTGCTTTTACTTTTCTGCTCTATGTTAATTTGTATGCAAACAATGAATCTTTTACTACTATAGGACAAACTTGTATAAAACATATTTGTTCTCAAAATACACCAGACAGTCTAGACCTTAAACATATTTTTTTTCACTGGGAAGAAGATTCATATATCAATCAGATAGTGTTGTAATTTCATTCTCGCAGTGATTTGTGCAATGTTTTGAATACGCTTAAGAGATATTCTCTATAATATTGTTTTAAATACAATTATGTATTTGTACGTACAGGACATGTTTCTGTTTGTTGTGCACACTGTGCTCCCTTTAAAACGACGTTGTGACGCCCCTGACCACAATGTATAGAAACCTGTACACCTGCAGTCATACAAAGATATGGATCTTTGGGTTTCAGTTGTTAAGCAGAAAAACATTGACAGCTGTGTGTGACGTGAATCCATTAGATGATTTGATCTTCAGAAATCAATCTCTTTATAATTGAAGTGTGTTACGTGTCTTTGTGCTCAGGTGTGTGCTTGTATGATGATGAGTAAAGTGTATATTATAAAATGTTGATGTAATAAACATCTGCTTTGTGTTTGTTTTGTCATAATTGTTCGTAGATGAGTACATTAGATTGAAACGCATCCGTGTGCTTCAGAATGACTCCGTATCTCATCAGATTCAGTCACTCACAGTTGTGTATTTGGTGATTTTATATTGTTGTATTTTTCTGGCACTCTTGACTTCATAGAGTCATGAGCTGATGCTTGTGTGATGGATCTGAAGATCTGGAAGCCTTGTGTTTCATGATGATGATGATGATGATGAGAGGTTAATACAGACACACAGAGGGTTTTTTTCTCTCTCTTATATAACTGCTCTCAGAGCAGTTACATAAGCAATGAGGACATAAGTGGGTCATCTCGACTGACCTACATTTCCACAGAGACTGCAGACTTAATGATGTGCTTTCTTTCTCTGACAGAGAATTCTATATTTCAAATATATATATATATATATATATATATATACAGTTTATAAATGTTGTTATGTTCAGTGTGTGTTTTTTTATTACTGTACTATGGCAGAGGAGGAACACAAAGCTTCTCTTCAGTCTGATGATGACCTCATTCTTACATTCAGCACAACTATATGACACATATCATATATATGTGTGTGTGTGTGTTGTTTATATAAATATATATTTATATATATATATATATAAAAACAGCTGTTTAACATCCTGAAGGTGTCTAATCTCTGACATGGGATGCGGTTTCATGAAAATGTCTGTGATGTTTAACTGTTGAATGAAATGCGTCACATCAGTTTATTTCACACACATATCTCCACAGTCTCATATCAAAACCACACAATTGTTCTTTTATACAGTTATTTCTTTTCACTCAATTTATGAGCTTTTTGTTATGTGTTTTATGTTACCAGAATTTCAGTGTTTTAGCTCTTAACGTTTTAATAAGGGTTAAAATAAATAATCTGATAAAATTCCATTTAAATCTGATGTTAGTTGTCTTGCGATTTGTGATTTTTCTCTTTGATTTATTGATCACTACTTTCTCCTGACAGGGTGACTGTGGTGACGTGTTTGAGCTCATGATGAAAGATGATGATGATGAAGATGGAAGAACAACAAAACCTCCACAGATGAGATCAGAATGTGATCTGTACATCAGACCGTCCTCTTCCATACCTGACATACATCAGACCTGTAAACCTGATGAAAGTAAGAAGATCCGTAGATCTGTGACGGTCATCGAGAGAACGAGCAGTGACGTTCAAGCGACGGTCAATAACAGTGACGCGCATCACATCATCGCATCATCTGATGAGAATGAACAGCGCGTTCCTGAATCAAACACGAGCTCACATCTCACTGACATGTTTCATCCGTCTGACTTCAGTTCAAACACACAGCATCACGCTCCGCCACCAAAAAGCTTTCACATGATTCTCACCAGCGTTAAAGAACTCCTATCCAAATCGCCACCGCGGGACTTTGATGTTCTCTTCTCAGAGCTCAGTACTGACCTTATTGAAAACAGTCCCACCCGAGACCTTCTCGTTACGAAAGACGGTGAGGACTCTCGAGAAATTCTGAAATCATCACAGTTAGCAGCATGCGCACTTTCACCCGGTTGGGATGAGTTGTTTGATGATGATCTGGAGGAGACTGACGTTCCTTCACAGCAACAACATGATGATCAGATGGATTTGAATGTGAGCGTCGAGCTGTTTGAAAATGATGATGATGAGTTCCTTCAGGTGTCCGTAACTCATGATCACACACCGGACGGGAAAACTTCTGAAAACAAACCAGAGCCTCAGAACGTCACTGCAGGTCAATCATCTCATAAAGGTTCCGAACAAAACTCGGAGGTCTTCAACTGCTCGCAGGACTTCTTCTCTGTCAACTTTGACCTCGGGCTGTCCTTTGACTCTGACGAAGAAGCAGCGATTGAAGAAAAAATCAACACGTCAGCATTAAACAAACCCAAAGCTCCAGTGGTCTCACCGCCGTCACGTCTGGCAGATGACGCAAGGATCAGATGTGCTCAGACGCCGCTCATCTGTGAGAAACGGAGTTCAGCGGCGGTGCATCCGAACGCCTCCACACCCAACCATGCGTTCCTGTCAGCATCCCACGGAAAAACAGCACACTCATCTGTACAAAAACACACGTCTACAGGTTACACTGAATGTGTTTTATGTGATTCCTGTCTTGTGAATTATTCTCATGACGTCAGAACGCTCAGTAAGTCACGTGTGTGTGTTTGTGTTTCAGACGTGCCAAGCAGTGATGGTGAGGATGAGGTGTTTGTCAGGAAACCAGCACATAAAGTCAATCCATTATCATCTCCACAGGTCAATGTCTCATTTATTTCTCAGTCAAAGATCTTTCTGGTGTAGATTCTCCATTTCAAGGGCATAGGAAACGCGTGACTGTGTTAGATGTGGTATGATTTTAACATGTTGTGATTAAAAACATCTGAGTGTAAAGTGTGCTGTTGTGTAACGCTTGTTTGTGTGTTTGTTGTGTAGGAGTCAAATATCTTCTCTGATGTGGATTCTCCTGTACAACCCCGTAGGAAACACGCACTGGACTTGGTATGATTTTAACATGTTGTGATTAAAAACATCTCAGTGTAAAGTGCGCTGTTGTGTAACGCTTGTGTGTGTGTGTTTGTTGTGTAGGAGTCAAAGATCTTCTCTGATGTGGATTCTCCTGTACAACCCCGTAGGAAACACGCACTGGACTTGGTATGTTTTTAACATGTTGTGATTAAAAACATCTCAGTGTAAAGTGTGCTGTTGTGTAACGCTTGTGTGTGTGTGTTTGTTGTGTAGGAGTCAAAGATCTTCTCTGATGTGGATTCTCCTGTACAACCCCGTAGGAAACACGCACTGGACTTGGTATGTTTTTAACATGTTGTGATTAAAAACATCTCAGTGTAAAGTGCGCTGTTGTGTAACGCTTGTGTGTGTGTGTTTGTTGTGTAGGAGTCAAAGATCTTCTCTGATGTGGATTCTCCTGTACAACCCCGTAGAAAACACGCACTGGACTTGGTATGATTTTAACATGTTGTGATTAAAAACATCTCAGTGTAAAGTGTGCTGTTGTGTAACGCTTGTGTGTGTGTGTTTGTTGTGTAGGAGTCAAAGATCTTCTCTGATGTGGATTCTCCTGTACAACCCCGTAGGAAACACGCACTGGACTTGGTATGTTTTTAACATGTTGTGATTAAAAACATCTCAGTGTAAAGTGCGCTGTTGTGTAACGCTTGTGTGTGTGTGTTTGTTGTGTAGGAGTCAAAGATCTTCTCTGATGTGGATTCTCCTGTACAACCCCGTAGAAAACACGCACTGGACTTGGTATGTTTTTAACATGTTGTGATTAAAAACATCTCAGTGTAAAGTGTGCTGTTGTGTAACGCTTGTGTGTGTGTGTGTGTGTGTGTGTGTGTGTGTGTGTGTTTGTTGTGTAGGAGTCAAAGATCTTCTCTGATGTGGATTCTCCTGTACAACCCCGTAGAAAACACGCACTGGACTTGGTATGATTTTAACATGTTGTGATTAAAAACATCTCAGTGTAAAGTGCGCTGTTGTGTAACGCTTGTGTGTGTGTGTTTGTTGTGTAGGAGTCAAAGATCTTCTCTGATGTGGATTCTCCTGTACAACCCCGTAGGAAACACGCACTGGACTTGGTATGTTTTTAACATGTTGTGATTAAAAACATCTCAGTGTAAAGTGTGCTGTTGTGTAACGCTTGTGTGTGTGTGTGTGTGTGTGTGTGTGTGTGTGTGTGTGTGTGTGTGTGTGTGTGTGTGTGTTGTTGTGTAGGAGTCAAAGATCTTCTCTGATGTGGATTCTCCTGTACAACCCCGTAGGAAACACGCACTGGACTTGGTATGATTTTAACATGTTGTGATTAAAAACATCTCGGTGTAAAGTGCGCTGTTGTGTAACGCTTGTGTGTGTGTTTGTTGTGTAGGAGTCAAAGATCTTCTCTGATGTGGATTCTCCTGTACAAGTGTTCAGGAAACGTGCTGCAGTGTTACATGTGGTATGACTTTAACATGTCGCGATTGACGCTCACTGTAAAGTGTGCTGTTGTGTAACGCGTGTGTGTTTGTGTGTCAGTCAGTGGACACGGATGTGGACGAGGAGTCAGATGGGGACTTTCATCATGGTGTCACTCAAAGAGCCAGAGTTGTGCGGCCGTATTCTGCAGGCAATCATCTGCTCAAACCTTCTGTAATGTCACTTGTAAAGTCATGAACGTTCGTTGAGTTTCATCATTGATTCGAGGCATTCATCATTTCCATCATCGTTCACAGAGGGGACGTCAGTTTCTGGATGACGAGGCGGAGCTGTCGGAAGATGATGAAGAGGTTTCATCAGATGAAGAGGATGGAGATGAACAGAATCATTCTCTGGACGGCTTTGTAGTGAACGCCACACAGTGTTCTCAGGGGCTTAACGGTGAGACGTGACTTCTGAAAGACTGAGGGAAAAATTTACACAGTTCTGAGGTTTCATGAGGTTTTGTGTTGATCAGAGTCTGAGATGCAGGCCATTTATCTGAAGTCTGTGAGGAGTCCTGCAGTCCAGAAGGGCATCAGAATGACTTACAAACCAAAACACAACGTAGACATCTTCTCACAGGTGAGTCTCAACACACCCATCTGTATGATCTCGGGATGGCAACGGCTTAACCCGTGTGACTGTGTGACATCAGGTGCCAGAACAGGACGAGACGTACGCCGAAGACAGCTTTGTGCTTCACGGCAGTGACGTGGAAGAGGTGAGTGATGAAGAGCCTGTGCACGTGATTCTGGAGGACTCTTACATCGATGGCAGAAAACAGTACGCCACACGCCGGCGCGCTCACATCAAACAGATCAGAGCGGCAAACGAGACCAGAGGAGTCCAATCTGAGACAGAAAGGAGAAACAAACGCTCCAGGATCATCCGTGTTCAGGACTCCAGTGAAGAAGAGGAGGAGACAGAGTTTAAAGTTCCTCGGTGTGTCACCACCATCCCTGAGAAGAGATTGAGAGAGACAGACAGACAGCAGGAGACATTCAGTCATGTGATGAATGAACAGGTGAGAATTTTCACTTGAATCGCTTCAGTGATTCGAGACATGTTTGTGTCATCAGACAGAAGACCCCTCTAATGTGTGTAAAATACACGATGATGCGTTTATGTTTGTGTGTTAGTTTCATCTCTCACTTTATTCTGATGGAATGAAACGCAGGATGTGACGTGCCGAGTGTCGGTCGCAGATGCTCCTCTCTGTGTGTTGGTGGACAGTCGCTGTATCAGCGGAGGGTCAGAGGTCGTGTCCTGCCTGCGACAGAGACACGGACTGACAGTTCACGTCTGCTCGTTGCTCAGCTCAGACTTCATCGTGAGCAACCGTATGGCTGTGGAGTGGATGAGAGAGTGTGATGTCGCCAGCGCCCAAAACCGCAGACGGCTGCAGGAGAGAATCCAGAGAGTGCAGACGTTACATGAGCGTGTGTGTCTGATCATTGAGAGAGACCGAAGCAAACCCGGTGAGCATCACACACAGTTCCACTGCAATATAAAACTGGAATAGTCACTGAAGCAGGTGAAGAATAAATACCGATTCGATCAGACGTGTTGTGTAGCGTGTGGAGTTCATTTGTGTTGTTTTGTGCCGTCAGGCGAGACGCTCCGGGCGGTCCAGCGCAGTCGCTTTTACGACGGGACGCTGGCGGCGCTGGTGCGTGCGGGCGTGAGACTGATGGCCAGCAGAGGTCCAGATGAAACGGCTGTCATACTGACTGACCTGGCTCAGGTGGAGAAGAGAAAAGGTCAGGCCATCGCTGTAGCGCTGGAGGTCAGAGGTCACCGTCAACAGGCTCTGCAGTTCTTCATGACGCTGCCACACGTGAGTTACATCACCGCTCTGAACATGTGCCACAACTTCACGTCCGTCAGACACGTCATCAACAGGTGAGCTGCAAACAAACACTTTCAATCACATTTATGATGTCATAGAACCAATGAAATGGAAATAAATATCGATGACGATGATGTTTTTCAGTTCTGTGGAAGAGCTGCAGGTGTTTGCTTGTGTTACTCGCTCACAAGCACAAGAGATTCTCCGCTGTCTGCATTACACACACACTGACACACACACACGCACTGACACGTCCACACACTGACACACACACACGCACTGACACGTCCACACACTGACACACACACACACTGAAACGTCCACACACTGACACACACACACGCACTGACACGTCCACACACTGACACACACACACACTGACACGTCCACACACTGACACACACACACGCACTGACACGTCCACACACACACGCACTGACACGTCCAAACACTGACACACACTCAAGCACTTTAACAAAATGAATCAGGATTGCAGTGTAAATGCGTGTCTTGTCTGTATTTCAGATTATGGAAGTTATTTTTGTTAATTCTGTGATTATTTATGTTGATATGTACAGAAAGATCTATTTGAGCAGCACAGATTTTGGAAAATAAACTTGCTCAGTTTTTATTCAAACACTAGAGGCTGTTGAAGCATCACATTCATTTCTTTATTTTCTGTTTGTTCTAGTCCTGTCATTCATTCTCCCCTGTCAGTTTACATCACAACCATCACAGAGTCAAAATGCATAAATGAGAAAAGATTCGTTCTGATCTGAGATCAGTAGGAATCGATTGTTATCATATTTACTGAAATCAACAGAGTTGTGTCGTCAACATTTCTAGTTATTTTCAATATTTATATATAATCTTTCATATCATGTTTTCTGATTTTATTTATATACTTTTTTCGTTATTTAATGTTGAAAGTCGGCTGTTTAGATATTTATGAATTTCTGCCTAAGCAGTGAAAGGTCTTTTTGTAGATCATAAATCAATATTCTATCAAAAGCATTGACATTTATAAAACAAACACTGTACAGCTACAATAAATGACAAAACATCCGACAGAACAGAGACGAGTCACGTGTCATGTGTAGAGATCCTTCATCCAAAGTGAAAATTCATTCATAATTTACTCACCTTTGAGTTGTGCCAAATCTGTATAAATGTCTTTGTTCTGATGAAGCCCATTGACTTCCACAGTAGGACAAAATACAATTGGAGTTGTAAAGTGCCGCCTTTTGTGTTCAACAGAACAAAACATCTACTATGGGAGTCAATGGGGGTCAAAATCTTTCTGGTTATAAGCATTATTCTAAATATCTTTCTCTGTGTTCATCAGAACAAAGACATTTATACAGATTTGGCACAACTCAAAGGTGAGTAAATGATGACAGAAATATCATTTTTGGGTGAAGCATCCTTTTAATATAAAGTGTGTGTGTGAGTTCCTTACAGGAGAACAAAAAAGGCTCTAAACTGTTGATATTTTCCGAGTAAAACATTCTGGTGTTTCTGCAGCGTGTGTGACACACAGAACGTGAGGATGATAATGTCCAGAGAACGGCTACAGTGATATATCAGATCTTTGACTCCTGCACACAATCAAACTCTGTTTGAGTCGTTTTTGTGTTCAGTCACAGGCCGCTGATGTTTGGTCGCGTAGAGTCGCAGTCTTTCATGCCGTCATTCTCATGCATGTACATGAGGAACAGCGTGACTGTGGTGAATGTGGTGGCGTTGACGGGAAAAGCTCTTAAGAGAGTGGAGGTCAAGCCTTGTGTGAAAACCCTCCAGCCTTCCCTCCTCCAGCTCTGCCGGACACAGTCCACGATCCCGCTGTATTTGTTCGTCCCACCTGCGCCGTCTGCCTGGAGGCGGGACTTGATCACATCCACGGGATAGGTGGAGATCCAGGACGTGATTCCAGACAGACCCCCGGCGATGAGCAGCTTGGGGATGATGTAGATGTCGTCAGGTTCACAGCCCAGCGATCGGGTGAGAGTATCATAGGTGAGGAAATAAATCCCAAAGCCGGGCGTCTCTCGGGCGATTGTAGTCACCATCCCTCTGTTTATCCCACGAATGCCCTCTCTCCTGTAGATGTGAATCAAGCAGTCCAGAGAGTTTGTGTGCAGCTTCTTGGAGCTCTGGGTCTTCTCGCCCGTGCCTTGAATTTGCATGCGAGTCTTTACCAGCTCCATGGGGCAGCAAATGACGCATTGAATGGCGCCGGCTGCAGCGCCTGACAGGAAGTGATTGAGTGGCGTGTCCGTCCCCAGCATCCGCATGCTGTTACCCTGAATCCCAAACACAATGGCATTGATGAACGTCAAGCCCATCATCGGTGAGCCGATACCTTTATAGAGTCCAAACATCTAAAGTCAAAGAGGGGAAATAAAACACAATGAAGTCTTTAAATGGCTGAAGGTGTCATCTTGTGAAGACTGCATGTTTGTTTCTAATGGTGCTCCAAGCATCTGGTATCGACTGTCAGGACTCGACTAAGTAAGTTCATGTTGCTCTCCTCGGACCTGTTCAGTTTCCCCATACGCGTTCTCGGTGTGCACGATTGTTCTGTTTCACTTTAACATGTGTCAAGAAAGTTGAGTAGTTCGGCGGGGCTTTAAAATCAAAAGTGTTTTTA